>NC_064560.1:186788319-187102962 GCF_937001465.1 Orcinus orca | reverse complement strand
TATTAAATAAAATATATTATTAAAATTCCTTGCACCTTTTTTTTAAGTGGCTATTACTAGAAAATTTTAAATTTCACATGTGGCTCAGGTTCTATTTCTCTTGCACAGTGCTGTCCTATGAGTTGCTTTCAAAGAACTCCTGTCAAATAGCCAAAAGTCATCAACAGTAACAACAACGAAAAGCAAGCGATGAACAAAACCCCTAGGAATTCCAATTTTTAATTTGTATCTCTTTAAAAAACAACAACAAACAAGCAAAATATATGCGGCATTAATGCTTTTCATAACACCTTTCCTCTCCCCCCAATTTTCTTGCAACCAGTGCTGTTTTAAAGCCTTTAATTTGCCACGTCCCTGCCCCCCACTGCCACGTACACGTGAACAATCTCTCCACTTCAGCCCACAGGACGTTTGTTTTCTCTCCACCTGTTCCACCAGCTCTACTCCAGTGCCCCCTCTCTGTCCTTCCACTCCTCCCCCCTCCTCTCAAGCCTTGCTTTTTCCTTTCTATTCTCTGAATTAGCATCTCCAGGGAATTGGTCTCTGGATTTGGTAGCTGCTCCCAGGGGAGAGGTGGGGCAGGACAGACTAACATTAACTAAGGTCACAAAAGACTGATGGATAAACCATACTGTCAAAAGCTGAACTGAGGGCTTCCCTGGTGGTGCAGTGGTTGGGAGTCCGCCTGCCGATGTAGGGGACACGGGTTCGTGCCCCGGTCCGGGAAGATCCCACATGCCTCAGAGCGGCTGGGCCCGTGGGCCATGGCCACTGGGCCTGTCGTCCGGAGCCTGTGCTCTGTGGCGGGAGAGGCCACAGCAGTGAGAGGTCCGCGTACCGCAAAAAAAAAAAAAAAAGTGAATTGACAACAGAGTCGTTTTGGGGGTGGGGGGAGGGGGGAGACTGTATACTCCCTCTGCAGTCCAAAGAACCCTGACCCCAGATCCATATTGTAGGTCGTGTATTAGGGTCCCTGAGAAAGTGAAGTAGTGAATTTGATGAGCTCAAAACTAGAACCAAGAAGATCTTGAGAGAGATTTCATCAAAACCAAGGAAAAGCCTGGTGGGCACTCTGGAGGCCAGGTTGCTAGAGTCCCCAGGTTTGCTGACTCTCCCTCTCGGCTGGGGCTGGATAAACACGGACAGACTCTTGCTGTTTGGCTTTCTCTTTTTCCAGGCTCCAGGAGAAATCTTGCAGTTTCGATTATAAGGTTTCCCTCCAGCCTCGACATGACACGTTCAGTTCGGTTTCAGCTCAGTAACATGTCAGCTTTTCCATCCAAGAGAACAGCCCAGTCCCTGTGACTTGATTTCAGGGTCACCCATGTCCTTGGCCACAGTTACGAAAATTCATTATGTTGCAGTCCTAACTCCCAGCACTTCAGAATGTGACCTTGTTTGGACATAGGGTCATTGCAGATGGAATTCGTTAAGGCGAAGTCCTACTGGAGTAGGGTGGGTCCCTAATCCAATATGACTGGTGTCTTTATAAAAAGGGAAAATGTGGAGACAGACACTGAGGGAGAACAGCATGTGGAGACTGGAGTTATGTTGCCATAAGCCAAGGAAGTACCAGAAACTGGGGAGAGGCCTGGAGCACATCCTTCCCTAGAGCCTTCAGAGGGAGCATGGCCCTAGTGACACCTTGATCTCGAACTTCTAGCCTCTGAAATTGTGAGACAATACACTTCTGTTGTTTAAGTCACTGGTGCTTTGTAGTGGCAGCCCTAGGAAACCAACACAGCCATCAACCACTTGGGCTGCCTCTTTACTGGTGGCCAATCTTGCTGCCACTGTGTGTAAACGCTTCCTAATTTAACTCTTGAAAAAAAAACTTAATAAGGCTTTGGGGATTATCTGGCTATCACACATATGTACTAATCACATTATTAGTATTATGAACAAAATCTTTATAAATAAAACATTTAAGTTCTTGGCTTTATTTATTATAAGATAGCTTCATAAATTTCTTTAAGGAAACCTTACTTTATTGTGCAGTCATCTTGTTTTAAGAAGTGATATAAGAAACTGTCAATAAAAGGAACTCTTCTGTGTTTGAGAATGACATTTAAGGTATTGTTCCTTAAGTTACTCAAGGACCCCTGCCAAAACCCCCACGATGATAAAATCTTCTCAAAGCTCAGAGCCAAGAATCAGTTGAGTGTTTGTTTATTCCCCCCACCATGAACTTGTATACAATGAAATATACATGGTATATATTTTCCTTCCCTTTTTTTCAGACAGCAAGAAAGCTTGGGTTTCACTACTGTAACTTCCCTCGGCAGAGGGTTTTTGGTACACTTTTTCTCCTTTCTCTTTGTTACATTTTCCTCTTCTCTTATGCCTCATGATGGCTTGTTTTATTGTTCCTTTAGTATGAAAATAAACTACCTCAATTCCCTTTTGGAACCAAGCAAGATATGAATCAACACATTGCAATTAAGATAAAAGACCCAAAGCAATGACATTTGGGGAGATGAGGAGGAGGGGTAGTTATACCAGGAGCCCAGTCTTAAAACACCCAAACATGAGCAAAACAAAAGAACAATCGTCAGCCCCCTGACATGCACTGCAGGCACGTGGCAGAAGGTGGAGATGAATTAGAGAATGGAGGGGAATGTTCTCAGTAACCCATCAAGAGCTGCGAGCTGACGCCGGAGCCTGCTGCCCTACAACTTTTCTACAATTGTTTCACGTCTCTGCTAAATGGGGAACCAAGCAGTTCTGCAACGACCCAGTTTAATCATCTTACGTACTCCTTTCTGCATCTGGAATAAACAGCAAGCCTGCTCCAGGAGCTCTACAAGTAGCCAGCTTCCGTCCCCGGCATTCCCATTAACACCGTGTGCTGTGCCCATCTGGGACTGGTCTTGGGTCCCTGTGGGGAGGGGCCACCATGCCCAGTCCCTGGGGTCACAATGTTACCAGAAGCAGGGGGGCCAGGCCCAAGACAAAGGCCAGGCGGAGCAGGACTGTGTTCAGGGATCCTGGCCTGAGTCCCTCCCAAGCCCCCCACTCATCAGTGGAGGGTCTTTTAAAGCTGGCCCCGTATTTTGGAGCCCCAGAGTGACTGAGGGAGTGGGGAGGAGCCCCCATAAGGAATTCTGGGGTCTGGACTGGCTAGGAGCAGCCCAGGGCCCCTGCTGGAGAGTGGCTCTGTCTGATGCCTCAGCTGCTCTCGGCATCTATACACGTGGGCACAATTAGGCTTCCCTCCCACAGACAGCAGGCAGGAACCTGGGCGGGGAGGACGTGTGATCAGGACAATCCCAGGATGTCATGAAGCTGTCTGTGTCCCCTACCCGGGGCCCCTTAGCATGCAGGCTCCTGTCCCCACCAACAGGGCCTCAAGCAGCAAAGCGCCCTTCCAGGGCTGGTCAGAAGGGCCCCAGCAGCCCTCAGCTGATGCTGGATGGGAAATGGAGTTAAACATCCCAGCATTCTCAGCCTTCCGGTATGGGGTCATTCTAATGTGTGTGCTACACCCTTGCTACTCAAAGTGTGGTCCAGGGCCCAGCGGCATCCACATCGCTGGCAGCTTGTGAGCCATGCAGACTCTTGGGCCCCACCCCAAACGTCTGTGTCAGAATCCGCATTTTTTCAGGGTCCCAGGAGATCTGTGTGCTTCTTAAAGTTTGGAAAGCACTGTCCTTTGCTGTTTCAAAGTTCTCCCTAGGGAAGAAGGCCTGGTTGCCCATAGAGTTTGCCTTCTCCATACCATACCTTTATGGTTTCCTACTCTTTCATGTCTCACTCTCCCTGCCCCCACTGCTTCCTGGGACCCCCCTCCCAAGTAAACTATGTTGTCTCCAGATCTGCTCCTGCCGGAACCAACCTAAGGCCCATGGCCTCTTTGGAGCAAAATAATGGAAGTGCTGCAAAGCCCAGTCGACCCCTTCCAAGCTGGACAAGTGAAATGGGGAGAAAACTAGTATTTACTTTTTAGAATGCCTGTGAGGATTAAATGAGATGGTTCTTGTGAAGAGTTTGCACAGTGGCTCGCCCAGACTAGCCTTTTCATAAATGTTAGCCAATATTACTCTCGTGCTCCTTCTTCTGAAGCCTGCTCAGTCCCCTGTGCTCTGCGAGCCCCCAACATACAGGTCATGCAGGAAGGTGACCAGAGCTTTGGACTTGAGATAGGAGAAAAGGGTTGGATTCAGCTGTACCACCAGCTAAGGAAAATGAACCTTAGTTTGCTCATCTGTGAAATGGGGATGTAAATACCAACCTCCCAGTGCTGTTGTGAAGAAATTAAATGACGTGTAGACTGCCTGTGGCCGTGAATCTGGTACGTGGTGGGTGTTCAGCAAATGCTTGTTGAAGCAAAAGAAGGAGGAACAGCGTTCTGAACAATCTTCTGGGATAGAGGAAACTCTCCCTGCCCAGGGCACAATCCCAGCATGACTCATCGCTCTTAAACCTCAGCATGGGTCTGATCCGTTGCCCACTGGTGCAGCCCCTGCATAGGTCACCCCAGTGCCACCTTGGCCTGAGCAAGCAGGAAGAGTCCACAGTCAGAAAGACCTGGCTTCTTGCCACTCCAGTGAGGCTCCATTCCTTGCACCGTGCCCAGCCAGGAAACAGTATTATTCCATGAGCCTGACCAGGCAGGGCCAGCAAGAACCACTAGGGCGCTGCTGTTCTTTGTGAGTGGACTGGGCGGGACTCTTGGGTGGGCTTGACCAGAATGAGGGAAGGTGTGTTCTCGAGGGATCTCACCTACCCCAAACAATGGAGGAGGAATCTCCATGGAGAGAGAGAGGAGACACAGATCTGCTGCCCTAGAAATAGGTTTCAGCGTCAGCTGGGCAGATTCACCATGAGAAGCTGTTTTCTTGGAAGGGGCTGCAAAATTAAAACAAGACCAGTCATGGTGTAGGCTGCTTTAATTTTACAAAAGTTTGTGATTTATTAGCTTATTTTATCTTCACGACCACCTGTAAAACAGGCTGAGACAAAGGATCCCCTACTTGACAAGTGAGGGAAACTGAGGTCCAAAGAGGCCAATTGTCACCTCATTTGCTAGAGGAAAAAGCAGGAAGAGTCTCATGTTGTGGGTCCCAATCCTGTGAATTATCTGCTCCAGAAAATGGACAATTTAAATGGCAAGAGGAGAGCATCTGCTTTAATTTTTAAAGATATTTTCAAAGTAAGGGGGAAAGTCTTTTATATTCACTCACACAGATGCCATTTCCAGTGCTCTTCATTCCTTTGTGTGAATATACATATATCCATCTTGTCTCATTTTCCTTCTGACCAAAGGACT
This sequence comes from Orcinus orca, assembly GCF_937001465.1. Lineage (NCBI taxonomy): Eukaryota > Metazoa > Chordata > Mammalia > Artiodactyla > Delphinidae > Orcinus > Orcinus orca. The sequence continues at coordinate 187,097,693 of NC_064560.1, read as the reverse complement.
TCCTTCCTTCCTTCCTTCCATCCATCCTTCCTTCCTTCCTTCCTTTCTTTATTTTTTGGCTGAGCCTCACAGCTTGCGGGATCTTAGTTTCCTAAGACATTGGTTGTGACATTGTTTTCCATTCTGGCTCGTGGGAACATGCACTACTTAGCCCTGAGTGAGCCCCATGGAGTGTTTGGACTGCTCTGTTTGCTGGTTATTTTTCCAGCCTCAGGTAGTCTCCTCACATCATACAATGATCAGCAGCCATTCAAGGAGAACCACTGCAGGTCCTCAACACTCCATCTCTTTGTAGCTCTCTCCTCTCCATGCAGCTCTCTTCTCTCAGGTATTCTGCCCTGTGAGTTCTAGAGGCTATAATAGCCTTGAATTCTCAGCTCTGTCTCCCAACTCAGAAAGACCATCAGGCTCTGTTTGGGCTTCCCTCCCTGGCTGTACCTTGAAATTCATTCCCCTTATTTATTTCTCTTCTCTCAGGGATCACTTTCTGTACTGCCTATTGTCTAACATCTGAAAAGTGTTTTTTCATATGTTTTATCCACATTTTTAGTTAAGGAAGGAGAGCAAATCCAATCCTTGTTACAGTATCATAGCTGAAAGCATCAGTTCCCATAAAATTTTAATTAAAAACAATTTTTATTGTGGTAACATGTACATAACATTTATCACTTATTTTTTAAGTGTACAGTTCAGTGCCATTAAGTGCACTTCCTCTGCCTTAGTTTTAAGTGAAAAAAAGCTTTACTTTTCTTCTAATAATTATTAAGCACTTACTACATGTCAGGTGTTGAAGTAGATATTATGATTACACCCATTTTGCAGGCAAGGAATGTGAAATTTAGAAGGTAACTTGCCCATGGTCTCAGGGTAGTATGGTGGTGAGCTCAGGATTTAGTCCTATGGGGCCAGGCTCTGAGCTTCATTGATGAAGCATCCCCAAATCACACAGACTTCACCTCTCTGTAAGGGCTTCCACTAGAAGGGTATTTCTTGGCCTGGAGCTGACATCCCTGAAATCAACTCCCACTGCATGGCTGCAGGGGCCCATTCACGCATATACCAGAGGCACACTGGGCTCGGGGACAGACCAATATCTGAGTGGCAGAGTCTTACCAGCTCCAAATGGGCATATCAGCAGCACTTGATCCAGCACATCAGGGATTCTTGACTTCAAGGAGATGATCCCTTTACGTACATGAAAATAAGACTCTTGTCTCAGAAATACTCTTGTGGCCTCTTTGCAAAGGCTACGGTTCACTTACTCCCAGCCTTTCACAAGAAAACCCAAGAAGCACATTCCTTTGTATAGTTTCAGTTTGTGTCAAATGCACTTTAAGAATCACAAGTGGGTTTTTATTAGTTATTTCTCGCTAGCGACCTATGAAGTTTGGAGCATTTTATAGATGCTTCTTTTACAGACAGGAATATCAAGGCCAAGAGACATTTACTGTCTCACAGCCTCTTCCATCAAATCGGGGCAGCAGAGAAGCCACCACCTCCCCCTTGCCCCTTCTCCAGTGAGTCTCTGCTTGCTTCTGAGGAGGGCTATCCCTCCACCGTGTAAGGAGCCCTCTGTGCCTTGGAAGGCTGGACTGTGCTAATTTGTCTTTGTTTCCCTCCTATGTCTGGGAATTGGACCTCAATATGCACTGAAATAAAAATTTCTTACCTTCATCACCATTGCTTTATCTTCAAACAGTCGCAGTTTTGTGGCATCCAAACCGTCGTTAGTGTTTTCTTACGATGGTGTGCAAGGAAATGAGTAGGTCAAATTTTACCTCTCTCTACCCAGCACAGATTTGGCATAAAACTCATCCCCAAAGAGATCACAGACAAGGAAACAACTACCCAAAAGTTTTTCCAGAGATGCAATAGAGTAAGAACTATTCATTTGGTAAAATAATAATTTTTTTTTCAAGAAGATCTGGGAGTGGGCAGTTCTGGGAAATCAACTTTTCAAAAGTTTCATGGTTGTCTCTGCACTTTGGTTGCAGCTGGGGGTGAGAAGGATGTGCTGATTTCATCAGTGGGGGATTGATTCCGAAAACTTGGCCTCTGTGCACTGGTGCCGAATCAAATCTCAGAGACAGAGTTTTGGGTGAAGTAGAAAAGAAGAGCTTTATTGCTTTGCTAGGCAAAGGGAGACACAGTGGGCTCCTGCCCTCGAAATCTGTGTGTCCAAACCTGGGAGGATTTGCTGAGGAGTTTTATAGCAATAGTTCAAAGGCAGAGTTGCTGATAAGATTAAGGTATGTGCAGGGCCTGCACTCCTTAATCTGGTCTCAGGTACTCTCTCTCTCTCTTTTTTTTTTTCTTGGCCACGCTGCATAGCATGCAAGATCTTAGTTCCCCAACAAGGGATCGAACCCATGCCCGCTGCAGTAGAAGCATAGAGTCTTAACCACTGGACCGCCTGGGAAGTCCCTCAGGTAATCTCTTGTTGAGTTTCTCTGGTTCCTTTAATCTGTCCTCAGGTGGTCTTCTCTGGCATGAAGAATGCTGACATCTTCCATTTGTTGGGGGTTTTAGTTCTGCAGAAGAGGTCAAAGATATTGTTATGTGTATCCCTTGAGGTAGAACCAAGATCCTGTCCCAAGGCTGCACTATTGTTTCTTTTCTTTTCTTTTCTTTTCTTTTTAATAGATCTTTACTGGAGTATAATTGCTTCACAATACTTTGTTAGTTTCAATTGTACAACAAAGTGAATCACCCATATGCATACATATATCCCCACATCCCCTCCCTCTTGAGCCTCCCTCCCACTCTCCCTATCCCACCCCTCTAGGTCGTCGCAAAGCACCGAGCTGATCTCCCTGTGCTATGCAGCAGCTGCCCACTAGCTATCTATCTTACATTTGGTAGTGTATATGTGTTGATGCTACTCTCACTTCACCCCAGCTTCCCCCTCCCCCCCGTGTTCTCAAGACCATTCTCTATGTCTACGTCTTTATTCCTGCCCTGCCACTAGGTTCATTAGCACCACTTTTTCTTTTTAGATTCCATACATATGCATTAGCAAACAGTATTTGTTTTTCTCTTTCTGACTTCACTCTGTATGACAGACTCTAGGTCCATCCACCTCACTACAAAGAACTCAATTTCGTTTCTTTTTATGGCTGAGTAATATTCCATTGTATATATGTGCCACATCTTCTTTATCCATTCATCGTTGATGGACACTTAGGTTGCTTCCATGTCCTGGTTATTGTAAATAGAGCTGCAATGAACATTGTGGTACATGACTCTTTTTGAATTATGGTTTTCTCAGGGTATATGCCCAGTAGTGGGATTTTGGGTCATATGGTAGTTCTATTTTTAGTTTTTTAAGGAACCTCCAAACTGTTCTCCATAGTGGTTGTATCAATTTACATTCCCACCAACAGTGCAGGAGGGCTCCCTTTTCACCACACCCTTTCCAGCATTTATTATTTGTAGATTTTTTGTTAATGACCATTCTGATAGGTGTGAGTTGATACCTCATTGTAGTTTTGATTTGCATTGCTCTAATAATTAGTGATGTTGAGCATCCTTTCATGTGTTTGTTGGCCATCTCTATGTCTTCTTTGGTGAAATGTCTATTTAGGTCTTCTGTCCATTTTTTTTTTTTTTTTCCGGTATGCGGGCCTCTCACTGTTGTGGCCTCTCCCATTGTGGAGCACAGGCTCCGGACGCGCAGACTCAGCGGCCATGGCTCACGGGCCCCGCCGCTCCGCGGCATGAGGGATCTTCCCGGACCAGGGCACAAACCCGTGTCCCCTGCATCGGCAGGCGGACTCTCAACCACTGTGCCACCAGGGAAGCCCCTTCTGTCCATTTTTTAATTGGATTGTTTGTTTTTTTGTTATTGAGCTCCATGAGCTGTTTGTATATTTTGGAGATTAATCCTTTGTCCATTGTTTCATTTGCAAATATTTTCTCCCATTCTGAGGGTTATCTTTTTGTCTTGTTTATGGTTTCCTTTGCTGTGCAAAAGCTTTTAAGTTTAATTAGGTCCCATTTGTTTATTTTTGCTTTTATTTTCATTACTCTAGGAGGTTGGTCAAAAAAGATCTTGCTGTGGTTTATGTCAAAGACTGTTTTTCCTGTGTTTTCCTCTAAGAGTTTTATAGTGCCCGGTCTTACATTTAGGTCTCTAATCCATTTTGAGTTTATTTTTGTGTATGGTGTTAGGGAGTGTTCTAATTTCATTCTTTACCTGTAGCTGTCCAGTTTTCCCAGCACCACTTATTGAAGAGGCTGTCTTTTCCCCATTGCATGTTCTTGCCTCCTTTGTCATAAATTAGGTGACCATATGGTACACTATTGTTTCTTGACTGCTCCTCCCTTGTCTGTGCATCCCCTCCCTTCCCTGATTAGCAACTGTTTGAACTTGCCCTTTGGAATTCAGGGAAGGTCATGGAGGCTGGAGTCTATTCCCTACAAATAAGAAACAGGGGACATAGAAACGAGTCCATGCCTAGGAGCCCCCCAGAGTCCCGTTCAAGTTCAGGATGCTGGAGAATGTGAAGGGTGCTGGAGCCACCCTGCTGAGCTGCAGCTCTGCTCTGATGGCTGGGAGGAGGGGCAGCAAATATGGGGGCCTTACCTGTAGTCAAGGAGGGGAATCAACCTGGGGGCAATGGCATTCCCAGCATACTGGACAATCAAGAGTCAGGGCCAGCTTCGTGGGTGTGTGGTCTTTGAGTCACACAGCACCCATGTTCAGAAGGGCTCCAAACTTGGTTTAATGCTGTACTATTGTTTCCATCTTGAAATTCTTAATCATTTTATGAGCAAAGGATCTTGCTCTAGGCCGTTGAAGTGGTATAGCCAGTCCTGCTTGAAGCAGGCCACTACTTAAACCCCCTTTACAGGGCAAAATTCTCTTCAGTAACAGTCATGAAATAAAATGAATAATAACAATGGCCAGAAGAGAAATGCAGACATTGACATTTTTCTTTTATTGAACTTTGTACATATAATATATAAATAAAATTTTTTAAAGTATTACAGCACAAAAATGGATAAAAGCTCAACTGTTTATTCAACAGTTTTTATATTTACCTAACAGTTTGAACTAATAATGTTTTATGAAAATAAGTGTCCAGTAACTAATTGTTCAGTAATATTTTATTTTCTTGACCTGTTTTTTCATTTCTAAACAATGAACAATGTACAAAGGAGAACAGATTTCAAAGATTTTAAAGATCGTATTTAAATTCAGTGAAATAGTTCAGGCACGAACTAAAATTTGCACTTTCAAAATTAAACTACTACACTGTACTTTGTTTCCTTTTAAATTTAGACACAAATGCAAATTCCAAGTGGTCACAGCAGAATGAAATCATTCAAGTTCTGTGCTATCATTATTTATTTCAAATCATTATTTCAAACTTCTGTTCAAACCCAGCCATCTGGCTGGGGATAGGAACTGTGCCCCAAGTACACTCGAAGGACTGCAAGCCATCATGAATTTAATCTTGAAAGGAACCTGAGTAGCTGCCCGACATGTGTCCCAAACTGGGAACAATCACATAACCAGGAGTTCTCCAAATTAACTCCCATATAGAATACAATTTATATTAAAGGATAAGTAATAAAAATGCACTAATTTTAAGGTAACATATAAGGTATTGAAACAACAATAACCATAGCAATTGTTTAGAAATTAGAACCCAAAAAACTGTCTTTGAGGAGTATTTATCCATGATAATGTTTAGTATTGTGACGTATGGTGCTAATAAAAAGCATATTGCATTATTGTTTTTAAATTCTCCACAGAGGATGCACCGCCAATTGCCTGCATCTGAGAAGACATACACCACTGCCAGGAGATGCCCTTTTAATTTTGCCATCAAAAGTCACAAAATTTTTTAATGAAGCAATAGTCAGAATTGCAAAGGGTTCAGGGCTACCGGTGGAAATAGAGTCTTTGCGCAGGACAACGTGGCCAAATGTTGAAAGTGCCTATCCTTTGGCCTAAAACTTTTGCTTCAAAGGTTTTAATCTAAATCGCTTGGCCTGGGTGTATTTAAAGATTTAGCAGTAAAGATATTCATCGCAGTATCACTTATAATAATGACACGAAATCAATTGTTTGAATAAATCATGGTACCTCCATGCATTTGAATACGTGGCAGCCATTTTATAAAATGTCATGTAAAAATATTTAATGTTATGGGAAATTTTTTATAACATAGTCTTAAGCAAAACAATCAGGTTATAAAATACAATGTAATGTGTTTCCCTCTTTTTTTTTTTTATAAGAATATGCATATTATTAGTACATGCCACCCACTTCCCAGCTGGAGCACAGAAGTCGTTTACATTTCCTTTTATATCCAAATTATAATGATCCCAGACTCCCCACCCCAAAGATCACAGGAAATCCATTCTCTTTCCTGTTCCCTTCCAAGGTCATTCTCAAGAGCTAGGGAATGATTGACAGGTCACAGATCCGACCTGCCTGCTCTTCCTGCGGCAGCCCTGCTTTGCTGCAGTAAGTACAGCTTCGAAGCCCTGTAGGTCACCTCTGGCAGCTGTTTTGGGAAGTGGCTCTCTTTTCTAAGCCACTAGCTCCAAGCAGGGCCCCTCCCTTAGCTGTTCCATCTGCCTAAATCCAAGCTCAGGTGTTCAGCAAGTCTTTGCTGAATGCTTGGGGGAATAACCCAGAGACAAGCGCAGCAAAAGCCTTGGCAGCTAAGGGCGCTACAGCCCACTGGGATTCACTGGCCCAAAGCCCGCCTCAGGGTCTGTGCTTAGAGCCTGGGAGGCCCCACAGGCACCAGCCCAGGGCAGACACCAGCCCAGCCCTCCTCCAGCCCTAATGAGGTAAGGCGGCCCCTCCCTGGTGCTAGAGCTGACTCTCACGCCCACCCCAGATGACTGAAAGAGAAGGGATCTCTTTCCTTCTGGGGTTCCACCCCCCACACACACATACCCACCCGCGCACTCACACCCCACATGTCTATGGGCACACAGGGTTTGTTCTGACCTCTCTGACCCAGAAAAAAGCAAAAACAGCGGTTGTCAGCACAACTCCTAAAGCCAGCTGTATAACTATAAATAACACAAAGAAAGGAACACCAACAGTCTAACCCAAACTGTCATTTAATAAAAATCGTTTCTCCGATGCATTAAGGGCTAAAGAATGGCCTTGTTTCCATCAGTAGCCATGTCACACTACACAGCTGAGGTCACATATGGTGACCTTGCCATTTTCTCTCAGTATCCTGGGTAAGTTCTTTACATCTGTGTAACTGAAGAGCCCAGACTGGGACATCTTCTGAAAATATTAGAAGTCTACTCCAAAGGAGAAACGATGTGTCCACCTCCAGACGCATTTCAAATATAATACTCCAGTTACAAACTTCCACCAGGAAGGGAGCACCCCCAGCCATCACCCTACTACCAGATGTGTGAGTGTGTGTGTGTGTTGCCAACTAAAAATTAGCACTTGCCATCTGCCTCTGTGAGGATTAGGTCACTAGACACTGCAGCAGCTGACCTTCAACACACCCTGAAAGAAGTTCAGGGCGGAGATCAGGAATGAGGTGCTCTGTGCTCAGGGAAAAACTGGCAGGACAGGCCCTCCAGACAGATATTTTCAGGAGACTTTATGAGCCCAAATTCTTGCACCTCCTTGTATCTAGAAGAGCACTAAAATCATTAACGGTGACGTCTGCTCCTCGTGACTGGCCCCAAGCCTCTGCCAACATGTGTGCTTGACTGAACATACCCCCTTCACTAAAATCATAGATAATACTGACCTTCCCCCCACCTCTTTGGAGCAGTTCCCCAGAGCTATCTGAGTCGCTGTCTCCCGGGCTGTAGTCCTCATTTTGCCCCAAATAAAACTTAACTCACAACTCTCATGTTGTGCATTTCTTTTCAGTCGACAGTTTGCGTGTGCACGCATGTGTTTTGCGTATGCATTGAAGACTGGTAACATGGGTAACATGCAGAATCACAAATGGTGGCTGGATCAAAGTGAAGAGATTGTAGGCTATGTTAATTTTATTTGCTTTTGGGGGTTTCTTTCTGCTTGGGTTTTAACATTCGTCTGAAAGTGGGGAAGGTAAAAAGCACATGTGCAAAGCTGGGCTTTAGGGGCTTTTTGTTGGTTTTAAGGCCCTAATATTTTATTTTCTCTTCCCTTGATCTTTCTCCTAAAAACAAAGCCCCACAGGTCTAATTAATTAAGGTTTTCAGTTCATCAGATTTTATTAGGTATTTTACAAGTTTTGTAGGCAATTGTCCTAAGCTGGCCTGATGCAGAATGGCAGATGGGGCCCATCTGATCACAGAGGAGAGCCTGGTAAAGAGAACAGACTGAAAAGCAAAGATGTTCATTTAAATCAATGTGATTTGGAATCGGAAGAGTTTGTTTCAAAAAACATTCATTTTAGCAAATAGTGAGTTGAAATGAGTCTGATGTTTATCTAAAACTACACGAGTTTGGAAACCACGGGGCACCTCGATTATCTTGTCTGTGGCTCACTCTTTGGACTCAAATCTGATTTTTAAAAAAAATATTAATTTTAAAACTTTAAAGCAATTGTTTTTTCTCTGTGCTTGAACAGTTTCCCATCTGTCAGGTGGCAAATGGGCTGGTGCTTTTTTAAACACTTTTTTATTTCAAATTACCAAAGTAATACATATTCATCGATGAAAATATGATAAATACAGAAAAGCCCAAAGAAAAACAATCATCCATCATTTTGCCATGCTGTTCATGAAAAAGCTGCTCATTTGAGGTATTTACTTCCAGCCTAACACACACACACACACCCCCATATACACATACAGACATACAGACATAATTACATGTGAACACACCTACCCAGACACATTCACATGTATACAGTAACAGGCTCAGCCTGGGCACACTGCTTTATAATCTGCCTGCCATAACTCAGCAATATGTTATAAACACTTTAGATATTCTTAGATATTCTTTAGATATTCTTAGCTAATGTCTTTTAATTGTTTTTTTTCATTTAGGTATAGTTGTACAATATTTTATGTTTCGGTGTATGACATAGTGATTCACAATTTTTAGAGGTTTAAATGGATAAACTATCCATTTATAGTTATTATCAAATATTGACTGTATTCCCTGTGTTGTACAATATACCCTTGTAGCTTATTTTATATATAATAGTTTGTACCTCTTAATTCCCTACCCCTATCTTGCCCCTCTCCTCTTTCCTCTCACCACTGGTAACCACTAGTTTGTTCTCTATATCTGTGAGTCTGTTTCTTTTCTGTTATATTTCTAGTTTGTTTTATTTTTTAGATTCCACATATAAAGGATATCAAAGAAAGTATTCGTCTTTCTCTGACTTATGTCACGTAACATACTACCCTCCAAGTCCACCCATGTTGCAAATGGCAAAATTTCATTCTTTTTTATGGCTGAGTAGCAGTCCATTGTATATATGTGCCACATTTTCTTTATTCATTGATCTGATGGACACTTAGGCTGCTTCCATATCTTGGCAATTGTAAACAATGCCGTTATGAACGTTGGGTGCATGTATCTTTTTTGAATTAGTGTTTTGGGGGTTTTTTTGGATAAATACCTAGGAGTGGAATCGCTGGGTCGTATGGTAGTTCTACTTTTAGTTTCTTGAGAAACTGCCGTACTGTTTTCCACAGTGGCTGCACCAATTTACATTCCCACCAACTGTGCACGAGGGCCCACTTTTCTTCACATCCTCTCCAACATTTGTTAGTAATTTATTTTATCTTTTAAAAATTTTATTTATTTTTTATTGAAGTATAGTTGATTTACAATGTTGTGCTAATTTCTGCTGCATTTGTTAGTAGTTAACATCTTCCTAATGGCTGCATTGTACTCTAGCGTATTGTTGGATATTTAAATTATTTCTAACTCTTTGTTATCAGAATGACTGCTTCAGTGTACATTTATATATTTTATGTTCATGTATATTTATGTATTTAATATTCAGTTGTATATTCCCTGTTTCCTCTAAATGATTTTTCTTAAAGTGGAATTTCTAAAGCAAAGGAAATGTGCTGAATTTTCAAGTTTTTTGGTACATATTGACAAATATCCACCTGGACAAGTTGTACTAATGTATACTTCTTCAAGCCAAATGTGAGAGCACTGGCTTCCCCCCACCTCACACACCCCTATATTCGGATGCCAATATTTTAAAATGTCTTTGGCTAATGGGCTAAAACACTGATATGTTAATATGTGGTTCTGACTCAACAGTCCTAGAATGGGGAATTAGAACACTACCAAAGTACAAGGCAGTAGCATGCATCTATCTTGTTCCCTGATCCTGCATCTCACTCTACCACTGTTTGAACAGCAGGGTTGCTGGGATAACAGCAAAAAAAGCCAGATAACAAAGATATATACCTGTATATACACACACACATATACATATACATGTATAACTACAGCCCAATTTTGTTAAAATATTTAATGTTTATATACTCATACATACATGCTCCCATAAGACATAACAATTATAAACCAAAATGTTAATAGCACTTACCTTTGAGAGGTGGGATTATAGATGACTTTTACTATTTTTCCTTTTGCTTATGATGTTTTCAAATTTTCTGCAAGAATCATCCATTACTTTTAAACACACACACCCCCAAACAATACATTTTTTTCTAAGCAAACAAAATTCATCCTGGTGTTCTGGCCAATACGTATTGCCCTGCTATTGTCCAACCATTCCTTTCACCCCACATGGTCGTTACATTTGAAAACCAGTGTGGGGAGTCGGGAGCTCAATCATTGGATGAGGCAAGTCCTGGGATGAGTCTGCAACTAACCATCTGAAGCAAATCTCTGGGTTCCCGTTTGTTCATTTTTGTCATGAGAAATCAGAGATGGCATTAGATTTCAACTCAAGTATTAACTTTGCTGGACTGGGGAGCTGTGTTGAGAAAATGTTGGAATTTTAATTCAAAATTGAATCTGAAATGTTGGAAAGACTTCTGTGATTGACTAGTAATGTCTACCATGGGAAGAAATGCAGTGATTGACTACTGATGTCTGTCGTAGGAAAAAGAGTCCAAATCCTCCAGTCTCTTGCAACTTAGTTGCTGTACCCGAAGCAAGCATCTCTAAGACCCCTTCCGAGTCTTAAATTCTACTTTCTTGTGCTTCTTCATTCATCTTGCCTTTCCAAGTTAACTTTTCCCTTTTTAAATGCCTCACTTTTTTAAAGAAAATCAGATATTTAATTTGCTGTAGGGAATGTAAATGTAAATAGGTTTTGGTCCATGCTCTCGAGGAACCCCCCGATTTTAGGGATGCTGGAGAACGGAGTCCAGGACTACATTTCATGGAAATTTTTTCTTGGCTTGTAAAGGTGACTCAGCCTAGTGATGGCTAAGGAGTTCATCCAAAGGAAAAAGACAGGGATGCAGGGCCCCAGGAGCAATGGAAAGAAAGATCACCATGCAGAGGAGGGAGGCACACCAGCTGACTGTGGAACTGGCTCCCAGCCCATCCTGCGGTGCAGTTGTGCCTCACCTGTCCCACTCGCCTGCATCTGAGCTTTCCAGGCTGGCAGAGGAGCGCTGGTTGTGCATCGGGATGAAAATTGGCTGCCTTGCTGGGTCCTCTCTAGTCTTAGACCGGCATGAAAGGCAAAAGTTTAGGGATGGGGGAATGGGCGAGCTGTTGGTGGTGATAGAATCCCTTCAATGTGTGGTAACTGGTGTTGGATTAGACTCCCCCATGCCAGAGAGTATGGAACCTTGACCCAGAGACACCTGCCCTCCCCGCAGGGGTGAGAAAAGAGGAATAGAAAAATACAAAGCTTTCATTGGGAGGTTGGCCTTGGGCCTGCTACCCTGGGTGCTTTCCTGCTTTGGCAGAGTTTTTGGTCCCAAGAATATATCCCTCTGTGGGAGATGCTCTTTTCACTCAATAGAAAGCAGAACTTCCTGACTTGTAAAGGCATCTGAACGGGAACTTTGAGCCTCAGTGGGAAATTGGATCAGATGTTCTCAAAGGTCCCTTCCAAACTCGAGACTCTGTGTCCTCCTCCCCTCAAAATGCCACCTTGGAAGCCATTGGATCACTCACCCTGTTAGCTCAAAACACTGTTTCTGTGAGGCATCACCAAGGCTGCCTGACCTCCACGTTTCTCCCAGCTTCTCCACTTACCGTCTTTGTAACCTTGGGCAAATTATTAAATTCCTCTGCCTCAGCTTCCTTCTCTATTAAATAGGGATAATACTACTACTTACTGCTGTGCGAATAAAGTGAGCTAATATGTGCTCAATAATTATGTGTTGAAGGTTGAATGAACACGTCTGTTCTTCCCTCTAGACTGAGTGTGTGGACCATGATTCATCTCTGTGTCTTTGGTGCAAAGACAGATTGCACCTGAACTTTCAGCTACAAACATTTCCCTCAGTCTTCCTCTTTCAAGCGAAAGACATACGTAACAAAGTATGCAGATGTATGAGATGTGGGAAAAGAAAGGAAACTTCCAGTGGAACACCAAAGTCAGTAGGGCTCCAGCTAACATCCTGTGTCTTCTCAGACAACAGTTCTGTGCCGATTATCACGATTTGCAGGACACACAGGAGTCTCACGCAGCAACTCAAATGCCAGGATAGGGCCTTGTGCCAACATTTTAAATAGCAGGGCCTGTAGGGGGGCAGCTTACAAACACGAACTTATTTATAGATGTGGGTGTAATAAAGGAAAGAGAATAACAAAAACATAAAAATTTAAAATACAATAAATGTATTTATTTTATAATTTATTTGTTATACTTTAAAATATAAATTTATTGTACTCTATAATAGAACATAGGGTCTTTCCTGGTGGCGCAGTGGTTAAGAATCCGCCTGCCCATGCAGGGGACACGGGTTCGAGCCCTGGTCCGGGAAGATCACACATGCCGCGGAGCAACTAAACCCGTGCACCACAACTATTGAGCCCACGTGCCACAACTACTGAAGCCCACGCGCCTAGAGCCCGTGCTCCACAACAAGAGAAGCCACCGCAATGAGAAGCCTGCGCACCGCAACGAAGAGTAGCCCCGGCTCGCCACAACTAGAGAAAGCCTGCGCGCAGCAAGGAAGACCTGACACAGCCAAAAATAAATAAAGTAAAATAAATTAATTTAAAAAATCTTTATTAGAAAATAGAATATACTTTAAAAACTAATAAAAGCATATGCCACATTGTAATCTTCCCACATAACAAGTTGTATTCATAAACATCCTTCCCGCTGCAGGCAGAGTCTAAGCAAGGGTTGAGTAGCAGACAAGGGGGGCTGTGTCTGACAAGCGAGGGGTGGCCCTCAAGTTCCCCCATCACCTGAGGATCGGGAACTGGTGGAACCATCTTTAACCCCTGGAGCACTCAACCTCAGCTGCACATGGGATCACCTGGGGAGCTTTAAAAAAATACTAATGTCCAGCTGATTCACAGGTGCCGTCAAGGTGGAGAACCGCTGGTCCAGGGCACTCTCAGCCTCAAGCTCTGACAGGTGTTTATCATCACAAATTATAAGTAAGGGAGGGGCCCTTCCTTCGCAAGGGGCCGTGGAGGCCCATCTCTCTGTGCTTAGGATCCTTCAGTGGAGAGGGCTTGTCACAAGACTGAGATTATTACGCTCGCAGTTGCCACATCATCTGCTTACAGGGCCTTCTATGGATAATGCAGAAGAGATGAAATTAATGTAAATATTTGTTCTGTTAAACAGAGGAGAATATAGGGAGAGTTTTTAAATGTTGAAATACTTTAAAGTTGATTCTAGTAAATCAACATTTAAAAATTCACAGTTGCATTTCTTTTTAGAGATTCTGAAAATGTGATTCTGTGCTGTGGTCCAGCTGACTCCCCTCAGGGGGCTTCTTTTCTAAAATCACTGCCATGGAGAAACCTGGGAAGGAAGCAGGAGTCAGGTCCCTCAGGGCAGGTGCAGGGCACAGGGACATGTGTGGGAGGACGAGGTTGTTGGACCATCGTTCTCGGCTTTGCTCATTAAGGAGACCTGCTGCGGGAAGAAGGAAAAGGATAACTCTGCAGACGGGAAGCTATGGGGGTGTGAAAATGGGAGGCATGTAGGTTACAGGTCCTGATCACAGAGTGACAGAAGCCAGGAAGTGTGCCCCGGTCATGGCTCTCCAGCAACAAGATGGAGTAGGACATGATGTGGTGACTTTCATCTCCTCCCATGAAAAATGGAGAAGGGTTCTGAAATAGATGATGCCTGAGTCTCCATCCAGCTCAGATATTCTGGGAAATGATACATTTGAAAAGTAGCTTGCTGATTGGCTGCTGGGAGGGAGAAGTAAGGAGATCCCTATTGAGGGACTAATCCTTGGGAGGATTTGGAGAGGGAACAGGGGAGGTCAGATGACAGGGAAATCAGGGACCTCGAGACAGAAGTGAGCCTGGGTTCTTGGTAGCTCTGTCCCCAGTTTTCCCTATGACCTAGAGGCTACCACTCAGACCATGAGGCAGAAAATGGCCGCAGTACCCACTTCCTCTTCCCGGCTTGGAGGGGACTTGCTTTTACCATGGTGATAGCTAGGCAGTGCGATGTGTAGCTTTGTGCTGTGACCACTTCCTTCTTTGTTCTCATCCCGACTGTAGGTACCACCTCTGGGGCTCTAAGAAAGGGCCCAAGTAGGGAATTTCTGTGCCTGTTTGCCTCACCTCAGGAGCAAATCTATTTCTCTCCTGCCATTGCTTCTCTCCTCCAAGGAATTCCATTTCCTGATTAATAGTTCTGAGGCACTTGGATCCTATTTCTTGAGGGAAGCAGAGGACAAAATCTGAAATATAAAACCCACTAAGCGGGCTTCCCTGGTGGCGCAGTGGTTGAGAGTCCGCCTGCCGATGCAGGGGACGCGGGTTCGTGCCCCGGTCCGGAAGGATCCCACATGCCGCGGAGCGGCTGGGCCCGTGAGCCATGGCCGCTGAGCCTGCGCGTCCGGAGCCTGTGCTCCGCAACGGGAGAGGCCACAACAGTGAGAGGCCCGCGTACCGCAAAAAAAAAAAAAAAAAACCACTAAGCGAGAACAGAATAAAGTTTGCTCTGTCCCTTTGTTCTGTCTCTGGCAGTAGTAGCAAGAGATGCTTTATGGGAAAGACACAGTAGTTGCCTTCAGTGAAGTCAATTTCCTAAGGTTAGGGATGTGAGCCTCTTTGACTTGCCCTTAATAACTCATTCTGGCTCTATCATTCATGTGAGCTCCTCTAAGCCCTGCTGAAACTTATTTATTCTTTCAGCTTTTATTGGATTCCAAATGATAGAGGCGACCCCTGAGACTTGTGGTTGAGTTGTGCCCTCATCCATCAGCTGTGGACTCCAATTGTGAAGTAATGTTCTCTGTAGAAAATTCTCTGCTGGGGTTCTTTCCTTGGCTCTGCCCCAAAAAAACTATGACTGTGAGCAAAGTCCTTCCATCTCTCTGAGACTAGGTTTCTTGTTCTAGAAAACAGAAGCAGA
Organism: Orcinus orca; assembly: GCF_937001465.1. Classification (NCBI taxonomy): domain Eukaryota; kingdom Metazoa; phylum Chordata; class Mammalia; order Artiodactyla; family Delphinidae; genus Orcinus; species Orcinus orca. The sequence goes on along the minus strand of NC_064560.1, from coordinate 187,082,238 downwards.
AGCATCTGACAACCCCTATAGCTCATAGGGTGGTTATATTTGAGGGCAGGAACTGTACCCTATTCATCGTTGCATCCCCAGAGCCCAACATAGTCCCTGACACATCACAAAAACTCAGGGAATAGCCGTCAAATGGAAGAGATAAAAGGAAACATTAGTGGTGATACTTCTGTACCAGTGGGAACACTTGGTGGCAAACAACAGAAACCAAGTCAACTAGTTTAAGCAAACACAGGGAGTTTCTAGCTCATATAACCCAGAAGTCCAGTGGTGGAGTTGGTTTTAGCCATGACTAGATTCCAGGGTCTCTAGGAAACCATGAGAGCATAAACCACTGGAGCAAAAACTTATTTTTCTTGTTTGGGGTCCACACCTCTGCAGGCACAGAAAGGAAGTAAGTTTCTGTGTCAAAAGACACCTGGATTTCTCATCCTGCCCTCCCCTTCCAAGGTAATTGACCTCGGGTGAATCACTTTTTTCTAAGTCCTGGCTTTCAACTCTCTAAGAGGGAGATGAGAATATTTGCTCTGCATAGGGTGATTGAAAAGCTCAAAAGAGGTAAGAATGTGAAAGTTTCTGCTAGCCTTAAAAAGTAATTTAAATGCAAGTTGAGTGGCATGTATATTATCTTTGGTTTAAGTAAACATAAAAGCTTAATTTATTTTGCAGGAATTCGTTTTTCAAAGTGTGTTCCAGACACCTCTTTAAGTAAGTCTATTCCTGTGCTGACTTATATCTAGAATTTATTGAATACTTTACATGGATTATCTTATTTAATTATTACCTAACTCTAGGTGGTAGGCACTACTATTAGTTCCATTTTAAAGATGAGGAAACTGAGGCTTCAGGCATGCAAGTTACTCTGCCAAAGAACACAGATAGTAGGTAATGGAGGCAGGAGGTTAATACTCAGGTCTGTCTGAGCATCCTGCATGTGTCACACCTGGGGACGCTGCTTCTGTTCTCCATGTTCTCCTCGCCTGTCATGACGTGGTAGAGCTGGATGGGACTCAGAAAGTGTAGGGTCCCACTGCCCCTTCTTTTTTTTTTTTTTTTTTTTTTTTTTGCGGTACGCGGGCCTCTCACTGTTGTGGTCTCTCCCGTTGCGGAGCACAGGCTCCGGACGCGCAGGCTCAGCGACCATGGCTCACGGGCCCAGCCGCTCCGCGGCACATGGGATCTTCCCGGACCGGGGCACGAACCTGTGTCCCCTGCATCGGCAGGCGGACTTTCAACCCCTGCGCCACCAGGGAAGCCCGCACTGCCCATTCTTACTGAGGCCCAGTGGAGCCAAGACTAAGCCCCAGCCTTCTGATTTCCATTCTGCACCTGCTAGAGCTTCTAAGAGGAAGCCACAGAAATGCAAACCAAAGGAATGAATGAAAGGAGAACTTACAGAATTTCTGGAGAGGCTGGAGAACAAGGCGGGGGTTATTTGGCAGGAGCAATGCACGAATTGCTGCAGAACTGGCTGGCAGGACACCCCCTCCACCACTGCCCAGCACCAGACACAGCAGTTGGCACCACCAAAACTACCAGCACCGGATGCCACCCCTAGCCACTGGCCGATGTCACATGCACACATGTGTGCACGCACACACTGTAACTCCATTTTCCTACACGTGCTATGGTTCCTGCCTCCTTATCTTGCTAAGCCTGCGTTCAAAGTCTGGTTGGGTACATGTGATTGGTGGAGACTATGTCATGCACCCATGTCCTAGCTGCAAGGGAGGCTGAAAGTAAGGATCTGGCAACTTTAGCTTTTCGAGTGAGAAGCGCTCGTGCCACCCAATACTCGAAAAGGTGGTGAGTTGCCCAGACCTCGAAAGGGGATTCAAGTATTTGATGGCCAGAGCTAGTGTTTTTGAAATTCTGAATGGGAGTAAATGCTGCCTCAGGAACTGTTGACTTGTTCCCCAGCCCTCACCCTGGGAGACAAAAGCAAATACCATCTGTCCCCCTTTCCTGCTTCTGAGAGCTTGTGCCCTCTACTGAGCTTTCCGAAGCCTGCCGTTCTCAGCTTCCAGCAGCCTCTATACTGGGTCTGCTTCACGGGCATATGGCACTGTATCATGTTGTTGTAACATAAATAAAAAGGTTTTACATAAAAACTTAAGGGATGGAGGCCTCTTGGAGCCCCACGCTCTATTAGTGACCTCAAGCTATAAAGGGAAGAGTGGGTTTGGTGTCCACACTGCCTCCGTGGGAAGATGCTGGGGGCAGGCTGCCTCTCTCCTGCTGCCTGTTTTGAATCTTTCTCCTCATGTCTTCCTTCTCCTCCCCTGCCCTGACCCCCAAGGCAATTAATTAACTGGGCATGGCTTGGAAAGGCAGAGGCTCCCTGTGTAACTGAGCAGGACCCTATGGGGCCTTCCCAAGACAGGAAACCCCCACTCCCACCCCATGTTCTCCGCCTGCCTCTTGTCTGTAGAAAAACTTTAGCCTCCTATGCCTTCCCTGAGTTTCAAAAAATCCAGAAAAGAATTTCCAAAAAAATTGAATCGGAGAAGTGAGAAAATGCAGGAAGGAAAACAGTCAGGCAAGACAAAATAACAATGGTTTAGCCATTAAACAAAGTCAAGGACTTTTAGTTCCTCCTCAAGGGCTATAGATAACATCCTGAGCCATGTCCTTTGGGTTGTTTTGCAGATGCTGAAACCCACACCAGGGGGCAGAGGTTAACTACATGCTGACCACGAGCACTTAGACCCCAGACTGGATGGAACCAGAAGGCTGATGATGTCGACTCCCAACCACCTCACCACCAACCAATCAGAAGAATGTCCATGAGCCAATCATGCATCCCACAAGCCCCCTCCCTCACCCCTTGTCTTTAAAAACCTTTCCCTGAAAGTCATCGGGGAGTTCAGGTCTTCTGAACGCTCGCTGCCTGGCCCCCTTGCTTGGTGCCTGAAATAAATGCTGCACTTTCCTTCACCACAGCCTGCTGTCAGTAGACTGGGTTTACTGTGCGAGGCCAAGCAGACCCAAGTTTGGTTCGGTAACACCTGGTTTGAGGTGTGAATTTTCCAGGAATCTAGTAGGAGAGAGAACACTTAGGATGGAGAAAACCACACCTGTTGGTTAGTTGGTTGGTTGGTCGATGGCTCTATTGACTCTGCCGTGGCTCACGTCCTGGGTTGACAGTCTGTGATAGCACAGGGAGTTTCCTGCTCCATTAAAGAGATGGGCTTTTGGGTATCTGAGTTCAACATTTTAAACAGGTTCACTTGTGTAGTATTTATGATGTGTCAGAGGCCTCCTTCATCTGACATCTCATTGTCACCAAGTTATTACCCTGAATTGTAAATGGGTAAACTCAGCAAAGTGGGGAAATGACCACTGGCCCATCACGTGGCTAGTTCTTGATGGTCAAAGACTGGTGCCCAAGTTTCCTGCCTCCCAAGCCAGAGTTATTCTAGACCAAAGACTTTGTTTTTTGGTTGTTGTTTTTTTTTTGCGGTACGCGGGCCTCTCACTGTTGTGGCCTCTCCCGTTGCGGAGCACAGGCTACGGACGCACAGGCTCAGCGGCCATGGCTCACGGGCCCAGCCGCTCCGCGGCATGTGGGATCTTCCCGGACCGGGGCACAAACCCGTGTCCCCTGCATCGGCAGGTGGACTCTCAACCACTGCGCCACCAGGGAAGCCCTAGACCAAAGACTTTGAGTCAGAAGGAATCTTAGAATCCCTCTCATTTTATAGGTGAGAACACCATGGCCAAGGTTGGTTAAATGACTTGGTAAACATTGGCACAGCTGGTTAGTGGCCCAGTGGAGACCAGAACTGGCACAGACTATGGCTTTGAGAATCAAACAAACCAGGTTCAAATTCTGCCTTTGCTTCATTGCCAACCAGCTGTCGACTTAAAAAAAAAAAAGCACAACGTGAGAGTTGTGAGTTAAGTTTTATTTGGGGCAAAATGAGGACTATAGCCCGGGAGACAGCATCCCAGAGAGCTCTGAGAAACTGCTCCAAAGAGGCAGGGGGGAAGGTCAGTATATATGTGATTTTGGTGAAGGGGGAGTGCATGCAGTCAAGCACATTTTTTACAGAAGGTTTCTGCTAGTCTCGCGCAGATTACTGCTAGTCACAAGAAGCAGACGTCACCAGGTAGGACTTTAGTGCTTTTCTAGATATGAGGACATATAAGAATTGGGCTCATAAAATTGGCTCCTGAAAGTATCTAACTATCTGAAGACCTGTTCTGCTAGTTTTTCCCAGAGCATGGAGTGCTTCATTTCTGCTCTCCACCTGAACTCCTTTCAGGGGGTGTTGAAGGTCAGCAGCTGCAGTTTAATGGTTTAATGGTTTAATCTCTGTGGAGGTAGGTGGCAAGTGACAATTCGTAGCTGACACGGCCCACCCCTGTAAAATGGGCACAGTCCCCTCCATGTCGTAGCACTGCCTTAGCAGTTGAACGAAGTAAAAACGTGAAACCCTAGAGCAGTAGCTAGCACACAGCAGGCACGTAGTACGCGCTAGTTCCTCTCTTCCCATCGCGTCTTGCTGCTGATTTGGCGTGACTTTCCCCGATCTTCGAGACACCTTCCGTCTCCTCCCTTGTGGGGGTGGGGTAGGCCCACCCCGTCATCAACCACAATGACTTTGATTAAGTGTCAGCCTGTAATCCTAACAATGTCCCATTATTGAGACCTAATAGAATCCCCAATCACAATCCGGAAAACCATCCTCAAAAGAGCCAGCTAACCAAGCTTTCCTCTTGTGTCTCGTGCACCAAGATTTTATGAGCTGTGATTATCATCGTTATTTTTTCCAGCTTCTCCTTTTCAGGGATTATTTATGCTCATGTCCTGCAAATATGTGTCCCCGTGCATTCTCAGGGTGGTGAATTGAATGAGTGTCCCTCCCTGCTCCCTCTCAGCCCTGATTTTTTGCTCGGTGATATCTCATTATATTCTAAAGAGCTATGCACAAAGCAGGGCACCACGGATGCAATTAAATCTGCTTCTGTAGCAACACTGCTCTTAAGCAAAATATATTGATCGCCAAAGCTCTGGACCCACTTTAATAAAGTAATCTAAACAGGGCTTAAGCTGCAAAAGCCGAATGATGTGCCCGGCTTCAAAGTGCTTACTTACACTGAATTAATTTATCCACGATGTACTAATGCACCCCGCAACCCTGTGGATTATAATGTTAGAGGTTGCAATCAGGGCTCTGATAATATCCCCAAAGCCCAGCGTCTATTGATTGTCATGTAAAAAGACACAAAGGGGAGTGGGGTGCGGGGGAAGAGGGAACAAAGGGATTGAATTTGATTGAGTAGGACTGAAACATCCCTGTCCCTGCCATCTGAGGGCCCTCATGGCTCTGCCCCTGGCTCCCAGGGCTAGTTTCTGGGACGGGATTGAGAGCAGCCAGGGTCTGTGTGCAGAGGTGCTACATTAACAGGTGGGATTGCTGAAGGATGCTCCAGCTGTGACTGAGTGGAAGCCAGAGGTATGTCGCGCCCCGTGTGTGTGTGCGCGTGCGTGCGTGCGCGTGCGCGTGTGTATTGCGGAGAGAGAGGGAAACCGGACATCTGCTGTGCTGGAGGCCAAGCTGCCAGTCACCCTCCTGCTAGTAGATACCCCTCCCACCAATTTAGTCAGGGAACTACTTCTCCTGACCTCAATCCTGCCTTCAGATCTGGAGTTTCTGACCTTGTTATTCATTCATTCAACAATTTATTGAGAACTTGCTATGTGCCCGACATTATTCTAGGTCTTGGGGACACAGCCATGAATGGGATGCACAAAAATCCATGGCTTCATGGAATTCACTTTCCACTGGGGTGGGTGGGAGAAAACTGACATGTCTTTTTACTTACTGATTTGGTGATAGGCTGATGTGAAAACGTACCCTAGGGAAAATAAGGCAGGAAACAGGGACAGGGAGTATGTATGCATAGGTGGTGTAACAGTGTGAATTTGAAATCCAGTGGTCCTAATTGGGAAGGTGACATTTGTGTAAAGACCTGAAGGACATGTAGGAGGGAGCCACCATAGACTTCTGGGGGGAGGGTGCTTCAGGCAGAAGAAAGAGCACGTAAAAAAGCCCTGAGGTAGAGCATATCTGAAGCGTCTGAGTGGCAACATGGAGACCAATGTGGCTGAAACAGAGTAGGCAAGGGGAAAGGTAGGATGCCATGAGGTCAAGGGCCAGATGCAAGGCAAAGTCAACCAGTATATTTAGTTCCCTTGGCACAGTTATTGGTTCAGGGATGGACTATAAAGATATGGGCTGAGTAGTCAGCAGCCATCCTGTCCCCTCATGGAGCCGCAGCATAAAGCCAAAATGGGGCCCAGTGGAGCCCAGAGATGGGTGACATTGTTTGAGTCTCTTAATCCTACTGAGCCCGAAAACTTCACAACACCTAGATTTTTCAGTTTATGGGAGCCAGTAAATCCTCCTTTTTGCTTAAATTGTTTTGAATGTTTTTTTCTAAATAAATCTTGCAGCCGTAAGGGTCCTGCTTCTTGATACTAACTTCAAAGGGAGAACGTATAACCCAAGCATCATTTTCTCTCTGTATCATGCTGGAGGCCTGGTCTGACTCTCGTCTCTTCTTAGAAGGTCCTTTGTGACTCCTTGCCATGGGACTAAGAGAGGACACCTCCTATCCCTAAGGCCTTGTCCCACTCGCTTCTTTTTCCTCTCTCTGCCTCTAGAATCCACCTGGGCTAACCGGGATTAGAAGTGGCAGAACTCTGAACCTCTTTTTCCAAATTCCATTCTGCTCCCTCCCACTCCATCTCCCCCAAATTGTTTGACTCTGTTGACCCTTTCCTTCCTAAAGTAGGAGAGGACATTAGCATTAATTAAGGACCTACTATGTGCCGCATTTTACGTATGTTGCATTTTTACATATGTTATTGCACCTCTGTGAGTTCTGATATTTACCCAGTATTACCACGATGGTGCACAGACCGGCATCCTACTCTGATGGCTGGTGCCCATGCCATAAAGACTGCTAAAGTTTTTAGATATGACTCCCGGATATTATCATCTCCTTGTATCCCAGGTGTCAGCAGAGTCTCCCTGCCCTTTAAGATTCAAATTAAATTGATTCAATGCTACTCTGTGTGTGGTCACAGCCAGCCAGTATTATTCTCTCTGGGATTTTGTGGAGAGCGGAAATGGCGGCTTACACAGTTTTCTTATTCTCCCCAGCTTCAAGCTCCTATGAGTTACTGATCACCTTGCCCAGGTGTGGACCCCCTCACCCCGTATTATTAACAATTCATATTAACACAAGGCATTTGTATGTAGAAGACTTTACTGAAGGTTTAGAGAGATGGAGGGGGATTACATTATAGACTGGGTAAGAAAAGAAATCAAATATGCCTCCTTCTGCACTTATTTTTTTGGCCATTTCCAACAAGAAGACTCTCTCCTTTGTGTCGTTTCTCATCCCAGCCATGTTGCTAAGGCCTCTCTCTTCTTCCAAATCCCTCATTACTCACTTCTTCAGGTTCATCCCCCTTTCTACCTTTCCCTCTCATTCTCTTTCTCCCCTTTCCAACTCGATTCCCAGTCACTCTGCAAAAAAAAGGAGTGTTTTTCACCCCTACCCAAGTTCTGGGCTTAACCGAAGGCTGGTGAACGTCTTTGTCATCAGTGGGACAGTCACTCTGGGTCCCTCTTTTGAGTGGCACAGAGGAACAAACTTGGCTTTACACTTTGTCTTGCCCTTCTCCCAGCCACGCCCATCTCTGCTGGGGGAAGCATGGATTAATGATCTATTCCCCAGTGTTATTATGAATGATTCTACCACACACAGGAGACAGAAGCTACCACAGCCAGCCTCGGTTTCAAGAACTAAACTTCTCTTTATTACACCCATTTTAATGGTGAGAAAATGGTTGCTATGTGAGGTTAGGTGGTTAAAGAACTATCCCAATCTAGCACAGCTAGTACCCAGGAGAGAGGGGATTTGAATCCAGATGTGATGATGGCAAATTTATACCATTTCCACTAGGGGATCATGAATTCAATAAAAACTGCATTGTTATATTTACCTAGATTATCCACACACATTCACAGAGTGTTTCCTCTGTGGAAGCACCAGGCTGGGAAAGTTGATGGGGGGGCATGAGGATGAAGAATAAATGATCCCTTCATAAAAGTAATTCTTCATCTCACAGGGAGATAAGCCAGATGGCCCATGAATTAAAGTGAAAATTCAGGAGGTTCAAGGAAAACAGGATAAAATACTCCAAAAATCCTTTACCTGTCTATTAAAGAAGCAGGATAGCAGTCGTTATGAACTTGATTATGAAACCCTGTCAAGTTACTTACCTGCTCTGTGCCTCATTTTTTTTTCAGTTGCAAAATGAAGATAATAATAGCACCTTCTGTATAGGCTTACTGAAAGTTAAATGAACTAATACATGTAACATACTTAGAAGAGCACCTGGCACACAGCAAACACTCAATAAACGTTAGCTATGGCTGTTAAATAATGCATGGTGTGCTTGGCCAGCAATGATTTTCTTTGATAAATATCACTATCCCTTGTTGACAGGGGAGGAAGTTGAAGCAGCCTTTTCCACATCATGAGCTATTTTTGGCAGAGGCAGGGATAGAATGCAGGTCTTTGGATGCTGGTCTGGTATTGTTCCCATATGTTCCAACTGAGACTGGAGAGGGCAGGAAAGACTACTAGGCAAGCTTATAGAAAAGGTGGGACTGATTTGAGATGGAGTAGATTGTATTTAGGAAAGCTGATGTGATTAAAAAAAAAACCAAAAAACAAGAAAACTAGTAGTCCACCCAAATCCACTCTCCTCATCCTGCATGGTGATACTGTTGTAGCTGGACACATGCTACCCAGTTAGGGACTACATTTCCCAACTTGCCTTGTTGCCAAGGGTGGCAGCCATATTGGAAAGTCCTCATCAATGGAACGTGAGTAGAAAAAAGTGTTCCCTTCCCTGGCTGACATCTTAAAACTTGGGATGTGCCTCTTCCATGCTCTTTTCCCATTTCTTGCTTGAAGAATAGATCAGACAGGGTGGCAGAGGTCTAGTGCAGTACTTCTCAAACTACCTGTGTAGATGCGTCAACTCCACTTGCTGGGACAGCGCCACACGTCCACATGACATTCCTGAGCACCCACTGTGTCCCAGATACTGAAAGATGATGCAAGGGCCTCCCTTGCTGGATGCCTTATAACGTGTAGGTTCTTCACATGCCTTGGAATGATCTGGATGCAAGAAAGTCCATGTTCTGAGACTCAAACGAAAGTATAGGTGTTGAAGTGCTTTGAAAAAAAGATGGTAAGCAAATTTTAGTTCCTAAAGCAGCTGGAGATGAGAGGAGACTGAGGGAAGGATTTAGGGAGCCACAGGCAGAGCCCCATGAAGTCTGAGGGACCCTATGGGGCAGTGAGTAAGACCTAAACCTGGAAGTGAGACCAAAATGCGTTTGATGCCTAGAGTCACAAATTCCAGCTGAGTGGCCTTGGGGGAGTCACGAAGCATCCTCTCTGTGAGGAAAGATTGTTATGATGACATTGTGGGATTGGAATGAAGGTCTGTGAGAAGGTACATAAAGCCTTGAGTGCACCAAGTGCCAACCAGGGCCTGGCAGGAGACGGATGGCACGTCAAGCTGGGTGATTTGGAAGAGTGTAATAAAGGGCAATTTACAAAGGTGTGGCTGGGACGGGGAGACTAACAAGGGGCAGCGAGTCCCGGGGCAGCGAGTCCCGGGGCAGCAATGGTGTGTACAGGGTTGGGGAGTAGCCGTTATTGCCCCCAGGCCTAAAGGGGAGAGAAGGGAGCCGTTATCAGAATCCAGAAGCCATGCTACATCCAGGTGGCATGACGGAGAGGGCCATCCAACAGGAATGGCGGCCGGTTCTCAGACAGATGATGCGGACCAGTGGAGTCTCTGCAGGCAGTGAGTTGGGTAATATAGATTCTGACCCTACTCTCTTCCCACCCTCCTAACTCCTGCCGTGGCCTCCCACTTCCAGACTCCAGAGGAAGACAGAGGAAAAGAGGGCCTTTGATGCAGGAGAGGGGAGCCCATGGGTCCAGTGACTATATGCCCCCAATCCAGTGGATGAAGCTGCCCAACTTACAGCAGCACCAAAAAAAAAAAAAAAAAGAAAAGAAAGAAAGAAAAAATTTACAGTCTGTAGATGTAACTGCAAACGAGAAGTCCTCATGCTTCTTCCGAGGCACCTCTTAACTGAAAATTGGACCTCCCAGACACCAGGCGTGCAGGTCTGTTCTCACCTCTAGCAAAAAGGATGAGCACATGATTCTTTCTGTGCTGGCCTCTTGCCAGGTCCTTTTTCACCTCTTTATTCCTTGTTCTCTGCTGTCCTTGCCTTAGCAACCACCATCTGGCTGCCCCCGCTGCCTTAAGAGATGATTAGTGGCTGCTTGTCGGCAGATGTAGCTCAGTGGCATTTTCATATACAAATGTCCCCCCCACCCTCAGAAGGGAGGCTGCGGACTATTGAAGGCGTTTCACACAGAGAGCGGTGATTGCGGCAGCAATAATTTCCTTCAACAGCCATTAAAACACTTCTAAATGAAAAAAAAAAAACACTTCTAAATGTGTTTTAAAAAAGAAAAAGAAGAGAGAAAGGGAGGGGGAGGGACAGGAGTCCTCCCTATTTCCTTGCAAAAATCAATGTTCACAGAGTGAACTTTAACCGGACGGGATTTTAATATCAGCGTGTTTGTGGTTATTTGCGCATTGTCAGTGCCCACCTTTTATCCTGAGCTCAGCCTGGAGTTGTGGGTGAGGGCAACTTGGAGATGCATCTGGGCTGCCCCTGGACCCTGAGATATAGCACAGGCAGAGCGCTGTATCCCTTTGGGGTGGGTCATGCCTGGTCTGCCCATTGGTCCCGAACGATGTCTTCACGAGTAAATGACCCTTCTCAGTTCAGCTCCTTCACTCCGCAGAAGACCCAGTTCTCCAGCCAGGGCCCATGCTCATACTTGTGGTCCATTTACTAAAAGGCAGGCAGAATACAGTTGTACCTTCATTTATTCACTCAACAAATACTTGTGGAGGGTCTACCAGGTGCCAAGCATGGCTCCAGATGCTGGAGTTGCTACAGGGAAGGTCTGCAGCATAGTAACAGCTGGCAAAGCCCCAGTGATGACCAACCAGAACAGGGTCTGGAACAGGGTCCTGGAGGCCTGGTGGGCCAGGCACTCACCCTTAGGTGTTGAATCCTAGGCAGTAGGGGGCACTTGAGTCTCAGAACAGGGACTGTCAATTGGTCTGGAAGTATTTCAACATCTTCCAATTGTCATAGTCCCACCCGTAAGTGGCAGCTGAAAAAACAAAAACACAACAATCTCCCCCATATGGAGTTTACTTTCTTACAAGCATCAAGAAGCAGTTAGCTTGTCTTTTCCACACTTACTGCCGGGATGTTGTTTTAAAATCTTGCCCAAAATAGGGGCAGCTCCGTTTTCTGTGCCAGGCACAAGGAGACTCTTCTTAAAATGATGAGGTAAAAGTTTCAGGTCACGAAGACACAGGGGTTGCTCAGCAGAGCCACTCAGGCTTTAAGGCAAGACTGAGTGACACTGGAATGTGTCCTCACTGTTTCTGCTAGAGGCGCATCTAGACCGCTGTCATAGGCGCCACACCCAAAGAGGTGAGCGAAGCCTGCCCACGTATCCAGGTACACAGGCAACCGCTTAAGAGGAGACGGGTTCTGTCCCCTCTTGCTGCCTCTCTTAGGGCCAAAATCATGGGCTATGGTAGCCCTAACTCCAACTGCCTGACATAATTTGCACACTGAGGGGCTGTTTTTTTCTACTAGATCTCTTTCTGGTCTGGTTCCTACTTTGGAATTATGGTCACAGATTATGTGTCCAGTTTTGTCTCTGGAAAGGAAGAACCGTAACATGGTCACTGTTGGCATCCCTTGTCCATAAAAAGGGGTTTTGCTAGCATCATCCATTCATCGCCCTTGGTCTGGGCACCCTCTCTTCCGAGGATTGCAAATGCTACCGAGAAGGCAGAAATGCAGAGAAAAGCCAAGAGAGAGTGAGAGTGCAGTTTACCATTTACAAAGATAGAAGCATTATTATTACCATTACTATTATTATTATTATTTTAATTACCAAAGGGGAGGATAGATGCCATCTATGCTCTTCTGGGTTACTCTTAGATCAAGTTTGCCAAACGTTTCCTGAACATCCGAATGTTCCCACAGGCTTGTAAACAGGAGAGCAGGTTGCAGGAGAGCATATGACCCATTTGCATAAAAAGGAAGGTACGTACAAATGCATATAAACCGCACAAGGAATATGTGCACACACACACGCAACTGTGCAGCAAATGTTGGAAGAACTCTCATTTCAGCGATTTCCTTCAGACTTCAGAGGCAGAAAAAGCTCTCTTATCTTTGAGATAATGTGTATTGTGAAACTTATCAGATTTCCCTTTTGGCTTCAGCTCCCGGGGAGCTCAGATTGAAGCTTGTATTCTCATTTTAATCATGGTAGGCTCCACTTGAGAGCAGTGATTCACAACCTTGGCTGCACTTAGACTCACTTGGGCAGCTTTAAAAAATTCCAATGCCCAGGACTTCCCTGGTGGTCCCGTGGTTAAGACTCCATGCTCCCATTGCAGGGGGCGTGGGTTCGATCACTGGTCAGGGAACTAAGATCCTGCATGCTGCACGGCACAGCCAAAAAATAAAATAAAGTTGTATTTTTAAAAATTTGATTTTCAAAAAAAGGTTAAAAAATAATTCCAATGCCCAGGTCACTTCCCAGAGCAATTAAGTCAGAACCTCTGGGGGTGGGGCCCAGACATCCTATTTTTAAAGAATGTGCAGCTGTGCTTAAGAACCCTGCCCCAGCTTGTATGTCTGAATTCTGATTTTCCCTTGTTAAAAAAATTGCTTACATTTATCGACACTGTCCTTGGATTTGATTTTTATTTATGTGTAATTTTTCAATTTGATTTCGTGTGTCTGTAAATTGCCACAAGTCCTCTCTGGAACAAGATAGAATGTAGACAAAAGTGATAAACTTGTGTTCAAACCATACAACAATCAGGCCAGAGCTGTGTGATTTCAGCGGCGAGAATACTCTCTGTAAGAGGGTACCACTGGCAGGTTGGAGGTGTGCTGATGGTTGGAGCTCATGCTCCTGGGTTTGGGGTGAGTCTGCCCCAAAGAAACGCCTTCATCTCGAAGATGTCGAAGAAAGACATCCTTTGGACTAGTAGCTGCCCTTATAGACACTGTATTTGTGGGTGGGAGCAAGGAGGTGTAGAGAATTCAAATTCTGTAAGAAATAAGTTCCAGCATCTGTCTCAGTGTGTGACGGAGAGAAGGTGGATCTGACTCCTTCCCAAGGGGAATTTCCCCATCACCTTTTGCTAAGATGGGGTTGATTGGGATAACTACCTACCACTGGAATTGTGGTCAGTGTTCCTAGGGTGGAAGCCAGGTGGGGCTGGTCCCAGGGTCAGGGAAGCAGGTGGAGCATTCTCTCCTCCTACCAAGATTGCCCCCTTTAAAATTTTCACCCTGTAAGTCTGTCCCTGGAATCTTGTAACCAGCCAATGACCTGTGTATAAGTAGGATTCAAGAAGGATGGCAGGAAGGCTGACCTTGAACTCCGGTTGCATATTCAAATGCCCACGGAGGGCAGAGAAGCAGGGATAGGGTACAAGGACAGGGAGGGGGTTGTGCTGTGACAAAATGATCAGACATCATTTGAGGGCTGTTCAACCTCATAGTAAAATGGGGGTGGGGGAGGTTTGGGGGTAACGAGTAGGGTTCTGGGGAGAGAAGGTCCAGAGGAGAAAAGACCTCCAAAAGGGGGGCAATGCCACCAATGACTATGCTGATCTACTCTGAAAATGTGCCCAAGGGCATTGGCTGCCACCTGGCTCAGATGGAAGCTTTAAACTCAGATGCTTCACACACGTGTACCTTTGGTCACAAGCAGGACCAGGCAAGGGAAGGGAATGTCGGTAAATAGCCCAACAGCTACTGGGGAAAAGAAACAGCATCTCTTATGAGCACTATTGCATTATTGCAGATTCTTGAGAGTCCTACCTGGATTAGCAATGCCCCTTGCCCCCCAGGCATCCAGTTCTTGGATAAGTCCTGGGCAGAAATGACCAGAGGTACCTGAAGGAAGTCAAAGCTCACAATGGTGAGAGCAGAAGCTTCCAGAACACTTGGGGCTGATGTCAGCCGGCTTATTGCCCAGGAGACTCTACAACAGAACTTAAAAATAGCATCTTCTCTAATTGCTTGAGTCTCTGGATGTTTAGTAACCGTGTCTGGCAGAGTCTATACCCCAGACAGGCTGGCTGTGGGGAAAGCCGTTGTTAAAATAAAATCATTAGCTTAATAGGCTTGATGAAAAGAGCGGCAAGATGGGAATTTCCTCTTGCAATATGTTCTCCACTCAAAACAGTTCCTGAAAACAGTGGGCCATGTTAGTTACTGACTAAAATGCCCCAGTATATCTCTCAAGTTGTTGTTTCTTTCTTATGGGCCTAACAAACATCACCTCTGAAAACAGCTTGAAATCCCAGAGTCTGCAGCATCAAATAGGACCACGTGTCACCTAACTGCTTTGCTCTCCTGATATATTTATGATGTTTGTTCCCTAGTGACTGTACACACACATGAGCACACATGCACATGCATGCACCAGCATGTGTACACACTCACACGTGCACGTGGTCTTGCCATCTTTCAAGGAAAAGAAACATCAGCTGATGAACTGAAAGCATGGAGTAGTGAAGACGGTTAACGAGGCCAAGTGCTCAGTGATGTCGACATACTGAAGAATATCACACCAAGAATAAGAGTACACTCAAGAAAGTGGTGCCCAAGCACAAAAGACCAGGACTAGGTGAAATTCACTGAGGAACTGTATTAAAAATGAGTCCTTCCAAATCTTACCTCTGGTGGGATTAAAGACGGCCCAAAGAGTGTCTGAGAAGACAGGTGATTGTTATTGTCTTTACATCATCATTTTGGTCAGTGTCTCCAAACAGAATTATGTGACCCTAACCCCAGTCCCTCTCTGGCAGGAAAGGGGAATGGTTTGGACTAACATTTATGGAGCAGGGACTTAAATGCTAAGCACTGGGCCAGGCACTCTCCCACACACCACCTCCCACATTTCTACAGAGACTGGGTCACCCAGGCTGGCCTTTGGTTGCTTGAAATCCGTAATTTATATATATAGTTATCAACTTGAGCCTTGAGTCTTTTGTTATATTTATTTTAACTTAGCCCCTTTTTAATTAAAGATAGAAAGAATATGGCCCAAAATAATACAAAGGCAACCTAGGAGCGAAGAACCCACTTGCAGTATTTATTACCTTTGATAGAAGTGGAAATGTAGCAACATAAATGTTTGAACAAGTACATCTTCCCCCTTCAAATATAAACATGTCAAGAGGTATTTAAAACGTCCTTCCTCCTTGATTTTGTAATTCACATTTCACCCCGACATCTGAGCAGCTTCAACATAACATCACAGCAAACCATTTCCTCCTTATTTAATAAGTCAGGAATTAAGGCATCAATTGTATTTGAATACACCAAGAGCTTGCAGAGAGACAGAGTGACTTTTAAGTACTCGGTTATTGTTGATCTGTGGAAGAACTCAGCTACTGTCACTCACGAGGCACATAAAGGTGAGTCGAAAGAAGGGTTCATGGTAGGGATGACCTGTTGTTTTCCGTGTCTACTGAAAAAGACTAACTGCTGAGAGATGAAAGGACTTCTCATCACCAGAACCAGCTTGAGTGGTGATGAAATGCTTTTGTGTATGTGTGTTTTCTAGAATGGTTTGGAAATAGCAATATTTGAAGGTGGGAAGCCAGTCACAGCTTTCCTATTCCTGCTACACTTATTAACAAGTCACATTCCATTTATTTTTAAAAGGAGCTATAAATAAAGCCGGGGCATGGTTCCAGTACTGTTTAGATTGAAAGGTTTGGGTTTTTTGTGGTTTTTTTTCTGTCCTTTTTTTTGCAAATTTTGGGGAAAATCACTAGAGCAATTAATAAAATACTTTTTATTTACTGGAGTTTTTATGTTGATAATGCCCCTCCCCTCAGGATATCTCTAACTTTCAATATTCTCTCTTTAGAAGAAAGTATGTTGGTCTGAAATATATATATACATAATATTTAAATATATATGGAGAAAAAAGTCAAGAGGTGGATGTGGTAGATTACCCTATTTTTTAATAATTCTTCCATTTCTCCCCATTCTTGCCAAAGTTCCCTGAAGCAGTCTTTCCTTTTCACACATGGCCATATTGCTTTGGCTGATAAAATGTGAAGTCAAAACATAGACCACACCAAACAAAAAGTTTTAAATGTTGCTTATGTGGATCTGGCACCATGAGAAGTGGCCAGGTAGTGGCTAATCTTAGGCTTGGATTTGACATGAAGCCTGAGCCAAGCCACAGCAGCCACCCACAAACCTCTGAGTAGGAAATAAATATTTGTTGTTGCAAGTCACTGAGATTTTTGGAATTGTTTCTTACACAGCATTACCTCAGCAATAGCTAACTAAAATAGGAGGTGTCAGATGATTTTTAAAATGTGTTTTCTTGGGGCTTCCCTGATGGTGCAGTGGTTGAGAGTCTGCCTGCCGATGCAGGGGACACGGGTTCGTGCCCCGGTCCGGGAGGATCCCACATGCTGCGGAGCGGCTAGGCCCGTGAGCCATGGCCGCTGGGCCTGCGTGTCCAGAGCCTGTGCTCCACAACGGGAGAGGCCACAGCAGTGAGAGGCCCAAGTACCGCAAAAAAAAAAAAAAAAAAAAAAAAAAAAAGTGTTTTCTTGTTATATAGCTGTAGTTCCAGGTTTTCTACAATGAAAAAAAAGTTATTTAATTCATTCAGTCAATGGTTATATTTTGATCACCTACTGCGTGCTGCCCTGGTGCTAGATACTGGGAAAAAAACAAGTGATGAAAAAACAGTTGATATACCTATGCTCAAAGAACTTATAGTCTAATGGGGGAGACAGGTATTCATCTAATCATCACACACATAAATGTAAAATGGCAATGTGATAAGTGCTACAAATGGGAAGTGTGTGGGGTTAGAAACACATAGAAAATAGAAATGTGACAGGCAGAAATGCCAGGAAAAGACAGCAGAAGCAAGAAGAACTACAGTCCTGCAGCCTGCAGGACGAAAATTACAATCACAGAAAGACAGACAAAATGAAAAGGCAGAGGACTATGTCCCAGATGAAGGAACAAGATAAAACCCCAGAAAAACAACTAAATGAAGTGGAGATAGACAACATTCCAGAAAAAGAATTCAGAATAATGATAGTGAAGATGATCCAGGACCTCGGAAAAAGAATGGAGGCAAAGGTTGAGAAGATGCAAGAAATGTTTAACAAAGACCTAGAAGAATTAAAGAACAAATGAATAGAAATGAAGAATACAATAACTGAAATGAAAAATACACTAGAATGAATCAATAACAGAATAACTGAGGCAGAAGAACGGGTAAGTGACCTGGAAGACAGAAAGGTGGAATTCACAGCTGCAGAACAGAATAAAGAAAAAAGAATGAAAAGAAATGAAGACAGCCTAAGAGACCTCTGGGACAACATTAAAAGCACCAACATTCGCATTATAGGGGTCCCAGAAGGAGAAGAGAGAGAGAAAGGACCAGAGAAAATATTTGAAGAGATTATAGTAGAAAACTTCCCTAACATGGGAAAGGAAATAGTTGCTGAAGTCCAGGAAGCACAGAGTCCCAGGCAGGATAAACCCAAGGAGAAACATGCTGAGACACATAGTAATCAAAGTGACAAAAATTAAAGACAAAGAAAAACTATTAAAAGCAACAAGGGAAAAACAAAAAATAACATACAAAGGGACTCCCATAATGTTAATAGCTGATTTCTCAGCAAAACTCTGCAAGCCACAAGGGAGTGGCACAATATATTTAAAGTGAGGAACGGGAAGGAATCTACAGCCAAGAGTACTCAACCCAGCAAGGATCTCATTCAGATTCAATGGAGATGTCAAAAGCTTTACAGACAAGCAAAAACTAAGAGAATTCAGCACCACTAAATCAGCTCTACAACAAATGCTAAAGGGACTTCTCTAAGTGGGAAAACAAGAGAAGAAAAGGACCTACAAAAACAAACCCAAACAATTAAGGAAATGATAATAGGAACATACATATCGATAATTACCTTAAATGTGAATGGATTAAATGCTTCAACCAAAAGACAGAGTCTTGCTGAATAGATACAAAAGCAAGACCCATATATATGCTGTCCACAAGAGACCCACTTCAGACCTAGGGACACATAGAGACTGAAAGTGAGGGGATGGAAAAAGATATTCCATGCAAATGGAAATCACAAGAAAGCTGGAGTAGCAATACTCATATCAGATAAAATAGACTTTAAAATAAAGGATGTTACAAGAGACAAGGAAGGACACTACATAATGATCAAGGGATTAATCCAAGAAGAAGATATAACAATTATAAATATATATGCACCCAACATAGGAACACCTCAATACATAAGGCAAATGCTAACAGCTATAAAAGAGGAAATTGACAGTAACACAACAATGGTGGGGGACTTTAACACCTCACTTATGCCAATGGACAGATCATCCAGAGAGAAAATCAATAAGGAAACACAAGCTTTAAATGACACAATAGACCAGATGGACTTAATTGATATTCATAGGACATTCCATCTGAAAACAGCAGATTATACTTTCTTCTCAAGTGCACATGGAACATTCTCCAGGATAGATCACCTCTTGGGTCACAAATCAAGCCTTGGTAAATTTAAGAAAACTGAAATCATGTCAAGCATCTTTTCTGACCATAACACTATGAGATTAGAAATAAATTACAGGAAAAAAACCGTAAAAACACAAACACATGGACGTTAAACAATATGCTGCTAAATAACCAAGAGATCACTGAAGAAATCAAAGAGGAAATAAAAAAATACCTAGAGGTAAATGACAATGAAAATACAATGGTCCAAAACCTATGAGATGCAACAAAAGCTGTTCTAAGAGGGAAGTTTATAGCAATACAAGCCTACCACAAGAAACAAGAAAAATTTCAAATAAACAATTTAACCCTACACCTAAAGGAATGAGAGAAAGAAGAACAAACAAAACCCACAGTTAGTAGAAGGAAAGAAATCATAAAGATCAGAGCAGAAATAAATGAAATAGAAACAAAGAAAACAGTAGCAAAGATCAATAAAACTAAAAGCTGAGTCTTTGAAAAGATAAACAAAATTGATAAAACTTTAGCCAGACTCATCAAGAAAAAGAGGGAGAGGACTCATATCAGTGAAATTAGAAATGAAAAAGGAGAAGTTACAAAGCATACCTCAGAAGTACAAAGCATCATAAGAGACTATTACAAGCAACTATATTTCAATAAAGTGGACAACCTGGATGAAATGGACAAATTCTTAGAAAGGTATAATCTTCCAAGACTGAACCAGGAAGAAATAGAAAATATGAACAGACCAATCACAAGGAATGAAATTGAAACTGTGATTAAAAATCTTCCAACAAACAAAAGTCCAGGACCAGATGGCTTCATGGGTGAATTCTCTCAAACATTTAGAGAAGAGCTAACACGTGTCCTTTTCAAACTCTTCCAAAAAATTGCATGGGAAGGAACACTCCCAAACTCATTCCACGAGGCCACCATCACCCTGATACCAAAACCAGAAAAAGATATCACAAAAAATGAAAATTACAGACCAATATCACTGATGAATATGGATGCAAAAATCCTCAACAAAATACTACCAAACAGAATCCAACAACACATTAAAAGGATCATACACCATGATCAAGTGGGATTTATCCCAGGTATGCAAGGATTCTTTAATATACACAAATCAATCAATGTGATACACCATATTAACAAATTGAAGAGTAAAAACCATATGATCATCTCAATAGATGCAGGAAACGTTTTTGACAAAATTCAACACCCATTTATGATAAAAACTCTCCAGAAAATGGGCATAGAGGGAACATACCTCAACATAATAAAGGCCATATACGACAAACCCACAGCAAACATTGCTCTCAATGGTGAAAAACTGAAAACATTTCCTCTAAGATCAGGAACAAGACAAGGATGTCCACTCTTGCCACTATTATTCAACATAGTTTTGGAAGTCCTAGCTACAGAAACCAGAGAAGAAAAAGAAATAAAAGTAATACAAATTGGAAAAGAAGAGGTAAAACTGTCACTGTTTTACTTGATGACATGACACTATACATAGAAAATCCTAAAGATGCCACCAGAAAACTACTAGAGCTAATCAATGAATTTGGTAAAGTTGCAGGATACAAAATTAATGCACAGAAATCACTTGCTTTCCTATACACTAACGATGAAAGATCAGAAAGAGAAATTAAGGAAACAATCCCATTCACCACTGCAACAACAACAACAAAATACCTAGGAATAAACCTACCTGAGGAGATAAAAGACCTGTACTCAGAAAACTCTAAGACACTGATGAAAGAAATCGAAGATGACACAAACAGATGGAGAGGTATACCATGTTCTTGGCTTGAAAGAATCAATATTGTGAAAATCATTATACTACCCAAAGCAATCTACAGATTTAATGCAATCCTATCAAACTACCAATGGCATATTTTACAAAAGTAGAACAAAAACTCTTAAAATTTGTTTGGAGACACAAAAGACCCCAAATAGCTAAAGAAATCTTGAGGAAAAAAAAAAAAAAAGGAGGTGGAGGAATCAGACTCCCTGACTTCAGGCTATACTACAAAGCTACAGTAATCAAGACAATATGGTGCTGGCACAAAAACAGAAATGTAGATCAATGGAACAGGATAGAAAGCCCCGAGATAGACCCACACACCTATGGTCAACTAATCTATGACAAAGGAGGCAAGGATATACAGTGGAGAAAAGACAGTCTCTTCAATAAGTGGTGCTGAGAAAACTAGAGAGCTACATGTAAAAGAATGAAATTAGAACACTCCCTAACACCATACACAAAAATAAACTCAAAATGGATTAAAGACCTAAATGTAAGGCCAGACACTATAAAACTCTTAGAGGAAAACATAGGAAGAACACTCTTTGACATATACCACAGCAAGATCTTTTATTGACACACCTCCTAGAGTAATGGAAATAAAAACAAAAATAAACAAATGGGACCTAGTGAAACTTAAAAGCTTTTGCACAGCAAGGGAAACCATTAACAAGACACAAAGACAACCCTCAGAATGGGAGAAAATATTTGTAAACAAATCAACTGACAAAGGATTAATCTCCAAAATATATAAACAGCTTATGTAGCTCAATATCAAAAAAATAAACAACCCAATCCAAAAATGGGTGGAAGACCTAAATAGACATTTCTCCAAAGAAGACATACAGATGGCCAGGAGGCACATGAAAAGCTGCTCAACATCACTAATTATTAGAGAAATGCAAATCAAAAGTAAAATGAGGTATCACCTCACACCTGTTAGAATGGGCATCAACAGAAAATCTACAAACAATAAATGCTGGAGAGCGTGTGGAGAAAAGGGAACCCTCTTGCACTGTTGGTGGGAATGTAAATTGATACAACCACTATGGAGAACAGTATGGAGTTTCCTTAAAAAACAAAAAATAGAATTCCCATATGACCTAGCAAGCCCTCTACTGGGCATATACCCAGAGAAAACCATAATTCAAAAAGACACATGCACCCCAATGTTCATGGCAGCACTATTTACAATAGCCAGGTCATGGAAGCCACCTAAATGTCCATTGACAGATGAATGGATAAAGACGACATGGTACATATATACAATGGAATATTACTCAGCCATAAAAAGGAACAAAATCGGGTCATCTGTAGAGATGTGGATGGACCTAGAGACTGTCATACAGAGTGAAGTAAGTCAGAAAGAGAAAAACAAATATTGTATATTAACTAATATATGTAGAATCCAGAAAAATGGTACAGATGAACCGGTTTGCAAGGCAGAAACAGAGACACAGATGTAGAGAAAAAAATGTATGGACACCAAAGGAGGAAAGCAGGGGCTGGGGGAATGAACTGGGAGATTGGGATTGACATATATACACTAATATGTATAAAATAGATAACTAATAAGAACCTGCTGTATAGCACAGGGAACTCCATTTCGTTGTACAGTAGAAACTAACACAACATTGTAAAACAACTATACCCCAATTAAAAACAATTAAAAAAAACATTTTCTAGCTTCATTTGATTTCTAATTAAAAATTTTGAATTGTACTATACTGACGTAGTTTAAAAGTTAAAAAAGTGTACATAATGAAAAAAAAGATATACCAGAAAAAAAAAAAGAGATGCCAGGACAGACTTCACAGAGGATGAGACAATTGAGCTGAGATCTGGAGAATAAGTAAGAGTTAACTAGATGAAGGGGCATGATAAGAAAATAAAAAACTTTTAGTAATAATAACTTTAAAAATTTTTTTCTGGTTCTGCCTGACTGCCATTACAATGAAAGGTAATATTTAGCCTGAGGACCAAATGACCATTGAGCTTAATATTAACAGCCTAGAGCTATATGCAGGAGCACCTAGCTGTCCATCAAAAAACCCTGATCCCCCTCATAGTTTGGGCTGTTGTTAGGATGTGGCCACCTTGCCAGGGAATCATTTCCCAGCCCCCCAGCTGTGTTCAGTTGCCATAGTTCTTGCCAGTGGGATTGAGCCCAAATGATGGGTATCACTTCTGGGCCAGGACTGTTAAGAAGCAGATGTGCCTTCCCCCCACCGGCTCCTTCCTCTCCCCCAGCAGATGAAGCTGACAATGATGGGACCCTGAATGACCCTGTGGAAGAAAGCTGTCCACCAACCAAAATCACCTGCCTTGGGACAACCGCTCACTGTTACGTGAACATAAAATAAACTATTAGGTGAAGCTGCTGAAATCTGGAGATATATTTGTTATAACAACTGTGTTACGCTGATTAATAGAACATATATTTTTAAAGTGAATTCAGTATTTTCCGGATTCACACATGCACACAGTTAACCTTTTAACTGGGTGGAATATTTGCTTTGTGTGAATTGAACTTTAGGTTCAAGTTTCATCCCTCCACCTCCACCCCCATCCACCTGGTAGGACCTTTGTTGTGTGGGTCCTGTGCGTCTCAGCTGATTGGTGAGTTTAGCGGAACAGCCTGATTTTATGTACTATTAATTTTGTTTGCTTCTGCACTTTCATGGATTCTTATGGGTGCTGCTGTCATTTTCAGGTTGGGGAATGTTTTACACAAATCACAGGTGTTCTGCTGGAACCTGAGACACATTGCCTTGAAAGAAATATCATATTTACTCACATAAATCTAAAAGGCCATATTTGCAATGGTGGGTGCCAGACAGAGAAGCCTGATTTGGGAGTCAGTGGAGAACCATTTTAGGTTGGCTAGCAGGGGAATGATATCCCTGAAGAGCTGTTGTAGAAAGATGAATCCGATTGTAGCACAGAGAAGAAATGAGAAAGAAAATAGCTTAGAGGCATAGGGGCCAGCTCTTACAATAATGCGGTTGTGAAATAAAGAGGCCTGGCTTGGGATGGTGCCAGTAGGAATGGAGAGAAACAGGCGACTAGGTGAGGCTGAAGAAATAAAAAAGCAACACTCAACCACTGTTCCCAGCTCATCAGTTGCTCTTACCAAATCTCAGCGGTCCCATATACCAGTTCACCGCTATGGTTCCCTCAGCACCATCTTCCCTGCAAAAATAACAATACAGACATTAAGGTTATGGTACTGTTTTTTAAAGAGTGGTCATAAGGAAAAAGGAGTAACTGCTTCACTAACAGAAATGAGACAAATGAACCATTTTCCAAACTCATGTTTAGTAGCTGACTACTCTCTAGAGAGGAAAGGATTGCACATCTTAGTTGGAAGGGAAAATTATGTAAACGCTTTTTTTTTTTTTTTTTTTTTTTTTTTGCAGTACGCGGGCCTCTCACTGTTGTGGCCTTTCCTGTTGCAGAGAACAGGCTCCGGACGCACAGGCTCAGCGGCCATGGCTCACGGGCCCAGCCGCTCCGCGGCATGTGGGATCTTCCCGGAGCGGGGCACAAACCTGCGTCCCCTGCATCGGCAGGCGGACTCTCAACCACAGCGCCACCAGGGAAGCCCCTGTAAACGCATTTTTAAGGAAAAGGAAACAAGCTAAAGGCTAGGAGGTTAGCATGAGAGGAGAGAGAATACCTGAAAATGTTTTTTGGGGCCTTTGGAAAGTAGCATCTGTATGCGTTTTGCGGGAGTAACAACCAGACTGAATCCTGGCCCCATCCTCCTCCCTGACCTCTGCTACCACCACTCTGCCCTGCCCACTGCAGAAACAAGTCTGCTTTCTGTTCCTCAAACGCACATGCGCATCCCTACCTTAGCTTCCTTAGCCACCCCTCCTCTAGATCTGGAACACTCTTCCCACTGGCTTTTTCTTGCCATTTACATTTTACCTTAAATTGCCCCTTGGAGAGGATTTCCCGACAACCCAATCCAAAGCAGACACCTCCCCCACCCATTGTCCCTGTAATTGTCATCCTGTCAGAGCATTTATTTCTATCTGCTGTCCTCTCCTTTATCTACTTGTTTGCTTATTGTCAGTCTCTCCTGCTAGAATGTAAGCCCCCTGAGAGAGTACCCAGCCAGTCTGATTCCCCACAGTGTCTGTAGCATCTAGAACGGTCTTCCATTTAGTAGGCGCTCGATAAATATTTATACTTCATTGGATGACCAAATCAGGGACCAATGATGAAAACATTGAATGAATTACCCCCCAAATACATTCTCTGTCCTCAGAAGAGGTTATTCAAAGAAATATTTTTCCCCCTGTGGTTATATTTGATTAAGAAATGTATTTTCACAATTATGACTGAATTTTTCCAATCTGTATTTCATATCAGACAGCTAGACTCTAGGAAAATGTAAGGTTCCTAATCGAGGGGGGAAAAAACCCAAATATGTTTAAAATCACCTCTGGGGGAATTATAACCTGAAATGCAAGTCATGAATTTTATGCATGGTCTTCTCTGCTACTAATTAGCTTTTCCCCTCTTCTTAAAGTTACAGTATCTTCTTGATAGGGTCTATCACAGGGTTATGCACACTTTCAAAATTCAGAAAATACAGATCAAGGTTGAGGAGAAGGTGTTTGCAACCTGTGGGTTTGGGTGTGGCTGAAAAATCCAAAATATAATGTTTGTCACCACCTCTGGGAAGCCTTTCTGATTCTTCCAGGCAGAATTGAATTTTATCTTTCTCTGCTCTCATATCACTATTCATTTGACTCTCTAATCACCCTGGTGTCCAACACCAATGAGACACAATAGGCACTCAATTAAATCGATGCATAAATGATTACAATCCAAATTATACAAGAAAAAAAAAAACTGTCAGAATTGGGACAGGCTTTAGAAATCACCTAGGCAATGTTCAAAAAACATTGGCTGAATGTTCAAAATTCAGTCATTTGTATCTCCCATCACAAGTTTTAGCATACTATTAATTCTTACAGGTTTCTTTAAATCAGCCTTTCTACTATGTTTATATTTTAAGAAAAATGTGTATATAATCATAAATGGGAAACTGGCATGGCTTGCTCTAAGTAAAAAAGCAATCCCCACCCTTCCAAAAACCAGTTAATACTAAATAGTATCCTTAAAATCTAGTTGAGTATTATTTGCTGAATTGTGTCCCCCCTTCCATTTTCCTATGTTGAGGCCTTAACCCCCCAGTACTTCAGAATGTGACTGTATTTTGAGATAGGAGCTTAGAGGTAATTAAATTAAATTCAGCCCTAATCCAATCTGACTGTTGTTCTTATAAGAAGAAGAGGTTAGGACAGAGAGAGAGAAACAGCAGACACACAAAGAGATGACCAACTGAACACACAGCGAGAAGACAAGTCACCTACAAGCCACGAGAGAGGCCTCAGAAGAAACCAACACTGCCAACTCCTTGATCTTGGACTTCCAGCCTCCAGAACTATGAGAAAATATATTTCAGTTGTTTAAGCCCCCCAGCCTATGGTGTTTTGTTATGGCAGCCCGAGCAGACTAATATACTGGGTATTATTGCCGGCTAAAGATGCTGAGCCCAAAGTCTCCTCTCGTTTAGTTGAAAACTGAGATTATAAGAGTAAGAGGAGTATTAAAGACCTATGATCCCCAGCAGAGACTTTCTCCTTGACAACAAATCAGAAGAATTAATAGACTTGAAAAGGAAATGACATTTTCACTATAAGATTTATATCAGTCAGGCTGGAATATGCTGTGCTTTTTTTTTTTTTAATCTCAGTGTCTTAATATAATGAAGGTTAACTTCTCACTCACGCTCCATGTCCCACACAGGTCCCCAGGGGCTCTCCTCCACCCAGTCACTCAGGGTCTTAGGCTGATGAAGGCTCCGCCATCTTGGAGCTGCATCACCGGGATACACAGTGGCCTCCCACCACGTGTGGGGAAGAGAGTTTGGAGACTTGTGCATGGGCTTCTCGCACTTCTCATGTGTGAAGTGACACACATCATCATTCCTGCTCACATCTCATTGGCCAGGACTAGTCACATGGCCCCACCCAAGAGCAAGAGGGCCAGGAAACATGGGTAAGCAAATGGATTCTTTAGAGTGTCTTTCTGTCTCTTCCACAAGATCTGATGCTACTTAATGTCATCTTCCTGTGCTTAAAAAATCATCCTGAGAGTATCTCAAGGGTACATTCCATGCTTTGGAAAAAAATAAACTATCTGGGCCAATCTCTTCATTGCATAACTGAAGTCCACAATGTAAGGGTTAATTTGCTATTCCATACCTTCCTCGTGGTGGACCTGCAGCCAGATCTCTGGTCTCTTGAGGTCTGTACTTAAGCTCTTTCCACTCCACCCTGTGAGCACAAAAATGGTAGCAACTGGAGCAATTTGGATGTCTATTTTTGGTGCAAGAACCTTTCATTGCTCATGAAAGATCACGACAGGAAACATTCTAAAGGCTGATACTGATATCGAAGAACAGAAGAGCAACTTGTCCCATTTAATATTCCCATCGGAACACACAGAGACCTTTCCCACTCAAGTTTGAGGCAAATACATCTGCGGAATCAATGAAAACGTATGATTGCCTCAGTGTTGTCTGGTTAGCGTCCAATTATGTACAGTGTATTTATTTTAAATTTAGAAGACACACACAAGAGATTTCCAAAATGAGAAGAAATTGGCAGCGTGCTGAATGTAAAAAATTAATGACTTGAATTATACAGCGTGTGAATCGAAGCCGACAAGAGGGGGACGGCAGGGGAGAAAGGTGGGTGCCGTTATTCACACTGTACACTGCCGATGGTCCTGATAGGCGCCTGAAGAGCGGTCACACTCCACGCAGCTGTCACATCCTTTATCTTTATGGCGAGGCAGGGCTTTGCGGGTCACACGTGTGTCACGGTTTCAGAAGTACAAAAGCAATGCCCCAAACAGACTTCAGCAGCCAACTTCCTTTTAGAGAATAGATTCAACTCAAGTTTAAGCTTAATCACTTTGTCAGCTCCACCGGGCAAGAAGAAGGTGGGGAGGGAGGAAAGGTGGAGGAAAGGAACAAGGATTGGGCTTTGGCCACCTCTGCTGTGTTAGGGGCTTTCACACACCTTGTCCCATTTATCCCTCAAGATTATCAACAATTTTAGAGGCAAAGAAACTGAGGTCAGAGGGGTTGATTACCTTGTCCCAGGTTGAATCGTGTCCCCTCCAAATTCATACTTTGAATTCCTGGTCATCTCAGATTGTGACCTAACTTACAAAGAGGGTCCTTGAAGATGTAATTAGTTAAGATACGGCCTGCCTGACAACCCAGTGTTCCTCTTGGCTTTCTAACAGGAGGAAGCTGAGGCCCAGAGGTTAGTCTGTCCTGTCCAAGGCTGCACAGCCAGGTAGTTTGGGGCAGAGGCAGGTCCTTCTGTGCTCTTTCCTGCACTATATCATGATTCTTCTCTTCATCACTCAAATTTCAGAGTGTTCTGAGCCAGCTTCTCGGATTCCTGGTAAATCGGGAGCAGTAAGTAGAAAATGAATGCTCCTGGCCTGGAAATGGCTGAAACCTTTTCAGGAGAGGAAGGATTGGAGTCCTGGCTGGCTGTAATGTCAGCCTTGAGATGTAATCTCAGAGACTCGTGCTGTACAAAGGGAGATTTTCGCGTTTGCGGCCTAAACCACAGGCCCTGGGAGCCTCAGTTTGCACAGAGGGCTGGCTGCTGGGTTTGCATCACATTATCTTTATAAGGGGTTTATATTTCTAATTCTCAAACCAACCTTGGGATACCCAACTCAGAAGGGAAGCTAAAAAATATTGAGGGTTTGAAATACTGGAGCATTTCTCCCTGGACATCTACAGTGGGAACTACCATTTATGGGGCACCTACTGTGTGCCAAGCCCCGTGCAAGGGGCTAAACGTGCCTTTTGTCGTTGGTCCTGCCCTATGAGTTAAGTCTTACTATTCCCGTATCACAGGTGAGAAAACTGAGACTCAAGAGATCGTGCAGGGGCTTCCCTGGTGGCGCAGTGGTTGAGAGTCCGCCTGCCGATGCAGGGGACACGGGTTCGTGCCCCGGTCCGGGAAGATCTCACATGCCACGGAGCGGCTAGGCCCGTGAGCCATGGCCGCTGAGCCTGCACGGCCGGAGCCTGTGCTCGCAATGGGAGAGGCCACAACAGTGAGAGGCCCGCGTACCGCAAAAAAAAAAAAAAAAGAGATTGTGCAAGTTGATGGGGGTGGGGATTTGAACCAGCCCTGCGGGCTCCAAAGGCTGGTATGTTCCCACCACACCACGCAGTCCCGCCCAGAGCCCTAGGATGCCCTGCCTGCTGGGCCTCCCCTAGCTCAGGCTCATCCCTTGGCCTCCTGGTCCCATCAGCTCTTATCCATCCTTTCTGTGGTTCCCCCTGGACAGTCTCACATGGAAATCGTACCACAGACAACAGATACCACATCCCAGGACCACTACAGAGGATTCCTACAGCTGATGAGAAACCAGTTTGCGACACTTTGATGACCTTCACTGGCAAAAGAGGGGCTGGCTGGCTTTGGGGATAGGATTTCTTCGGAGAACACTGTCCCCATGGAGGCTTCTACCCGTATCTCCCATATGGTGAAATAGGCTCCAATGTGTGCTGGGAGGGCTTGGGATGTGCCTCTTGGAACTGGGGGGACACAGTGGGTGAAGTGAGCTAAGGAGTAAGAGGGAAGTAGCTGTGTTCTCATCTGACCAAGGTGCAGGTGGCCCATGGACCACACAGGTGGGCTACCTGAGGTGGGCCATGCTCTCCCCTCTCCCGTCTCCTCACTCCGAGTGCAGTCAGATTGAACTAGTTGTAACTCACTAAGTGCATGGGGTTCTCTCTGCCCCCCACACTGCTGTTCGCAGGGGAGCAGCAACCAGCCTGGAACACCCTGCCTCACCCCTTCTCCCGGCCAACCCAAACCAGCCCTGCAGCACGGGTTGAGGTAGCACTTTCCCTGGGATCCTAAAAGCCGAGTCAGTTTTCCCTCCTGGGCTCACGAGGACTCGAGCCTTCCCAGTTCAGCCCAAGAACTCCCGAAGTGAGACTCAGTTCACCTCTTCCCCTCAGAACCCTCCACAGGGTTTCTCTCATTCTACAGCATTTACTCAATGAATGGATGAATGGGGGCCCACAGGGTGCTCCCCAACAGGGTCATTGTGGGGACAGTCACACTCTAAGAGAGCGGTGGGCTGGTTGTCCCTTCTCGGGCCTGCTGACCCCCAGCCAGGTGACGGGGGGGAAAGAGCAGGGGCATGCCTCCCCCTGTCGGCTGCCCTTGTCACTGAGTTAAGCCCTGCCATGGATGGGGGTGGGTGCACTCATCTCAACGGTGTTTCAGTGATTGGGAAGTAATTTAGAAACATGATATTGCCAACAGAAAGACTAATTCCTGGGAGAAGGAGCCCAGCCCTGCAGTCCTGGATGACATGAAAAGGATGGTCTCAGATGCTCTGAATTCGAATCCCATTTGCCCCCATTTACTAACAGGGTGCCTGGAAGAAGTTCCATCCCCTCCCTGAAATTTGATTCCTCAATGATAAAAAGGGCATCACCACATACCCCCCTCCCTGGCTTGTTGTGAAGACCGGATGGAATCACAGGTATGAAAACACTGGGGCTCTCAAGTCACAGGAAGGAGCTGTGGCTGCTACTTCTTTGGGGGCAACCCTGTGACAAGGCAGCGCCAGCTTGCGGGTGTGTTCTAAGGATACAGCGTAAACTATTGTGAGTGCGTAGTCAACCCACCCCTCTTAGGGACATCAAGGGATGTATCCATTCCAGACCTGGCCCTCGGGTTCTTGGGAGACACAAAGATAAATGCAGTTTCTGCCTTCGAGGGATTTGCAATTATTTAAGGGAGCTAAGACCTCTCATAGCTACTTAAATATACTAATATCTGACTCCGATGTCAGCTGTGATCTCGTAGCTTTAAAAAATCTAAATAAGATTTGCTTAAAGCTCTCAGTCTGTATTCCATGCGACTCCAAAGTCATCCCAGGGTCTGTGAGAACCCGGAGGTGGATCACAGCCTCTCAGTCACCCAGCCGGCTTTGTGTCCCCGCTGCCTCCAACTGTGGGTCAGTTTAAGGACCACCTACATGTCCCTCTTCACTATCTCAGTGAATCAGACATGGAGCCCAGTCTCTTCCTGGATTCCCCCAAAATCCCACTCAGACAGGTCTCGTGTGTGTGTGTGTGTGTGTGTGTGTGTGTGTGTGTGTGTGTGTGTGTGTGTGTAGTAGTAGTAGTAGTAGTAGACTTTATCGGAGGCTTGGGAGGAAGGGGGCAGGAAGGGTTTCCATTGCAAAACTTCAACAATGTCAAATTGAATGTTTGCATCAAAGTCTCCCAGCCACTCTGACTCTGCGGGTGTCACCACATGGTTCCCTGGCCGCATCCCATCTCAATCTTGATTCCTTTTCTGTATCACCTGGGATCCAGCGTCACTTGGGATCCAGAGGCCTCACCCTCCTTCTACAGAGCCATCTCTTTCTCCCACATCTCTTCCTGTACTTGGTTCCAGAGTCCCCTCTGCAGCTCAAACTCATCAGGGGGCAGGTGGGACAAAAGGGCCTTCAGGAGGTCGACTGTGTTACTCGGGGCTGGGGCCTTCAGGGGCAGGATGGAAGCAGATTCTAGTAGGAGTGGTCCTGGGAGGAGGAGACGGGGACTGAGAGAGCAGGGGACATACCCTCTGACCACCAATGAAGTAGCCAGTAAGAGAAGGGACAGACCCAAGTTGGCCCCCCAGGAGGGACAGAGTGAAGCAGAACCCAGTTCTTCTGCTCCAGCACCAGAGGGACCTCTAGTTGTTTGCTTAATTTTTATTCAAATGTTTTATGTATATGTAAATATAGGTGTATATGTATCATATAATACTTCTCCATATACACAAGTATTATATATAATATATTCATTGAACGATATGCAATATATATGTTATATGTATTCCTATATATATGAGAGAGAAATGTACACCTCATAGTGCACAGCTCAGTGAATTCTCACAGCTGAATGTGCCTGAGTACCCAGCACCCAGACCCAGAATCAGACCATGCCAGCCCTCAGAAGCCCCCTTTCCCGTCACTCCCCTCCTGGGTGAAGCACTCTCCTGACTGTTATCGGCATACATTTCTTTTACCTGTTTTTGTATTTTATGTAAATAGAATCCCGTAGGCTATCCTCCTTAGTGTTTGGTATCTTTTGTTCAACATTTCCTTCGTGAAATGCATCCACATTTGGGGATGCAGTCATGCGTATCTCATCCCCTTTCTAGTTGTGAGTTTGCCCCAATTTACTTATCAATTCTATTGTTGATGGACATTTGGGTTGTTTCCAGCATGGAGCAACAATGTGGCCTCTGCTTTTGTACCAGATCTTTGCAAAAGGCCAGTTACTCTGAAGGAGATGCTGAACACAAAAGAGAGTCATTCATTCATTCAGCCGACATCTTGGAGGACTGCCCCCAGCGTGCCAGCATGTGGATGAAGCACTGGGACCCGACAGAGAGCGAGGTCCTCATGGAGCTGACCGTCTGTCAGGCAGATGGGTGTGTGGACAGACAGAACACAGAGAGGTTAGAGCTTGGTCAAGGGTGGAGAGGAGCCCAGCAAAGGAAGGGCTTGAGGGGAAGCAAGCAAAGGGGGCTGGAGAGAGTCTGTTCAAGGGAGAAGGAGGGATTTGTGCAAACCATGCATTTGCAAAGCTTCAGTGTTCCTGTTCTTGGGGCCGAGAGAATGTGGTGAGATCTAGGGCAGAGGTAGACAGGGGCTGGAGTTTGAAGGACCAAGGAGCCATTTAAGGACTTTCTTGGGGACAAAGAGGCTCCATCTAAATATACAAGTGGCATGAACTACTTAACCTTTCAGAAGCCCCTCCTGGCTGCTGTGTGGGGGATGGGATGGAGCAATCCTGGAGGCAGATGGAAGAGGTGGTGGATCGTGGACCAGAACCCCACCCACAAACCTGCCAGCTGATATGGACCTCACAGTGCAAGCTACAAAGCAATTTGCCAGAAACCAAGATCAAGGGGTCCTTCCTAGCACACTCTTGTCTAGGGAATCCCACATACATCTACTACTCTCCTATGCTGCTTAGTCTGGAATCCTCCACAGTAAACTCCCACCTGACCTTTCCGTGTTTCCGGAGCCCTCTCTTCCTGTTCAGAATTCTGACGCTTGATGGCTGTTTGCTCCAGAGTCGCCTGGCTTGGCTCCTTTGAGGCAGGGAGTCTGGGAAAGGGAAGGATCAGCCTGGCCCCGAGGGAAAGAGGCAGCTGCTGGCCACGTCTCCTCCCCCTTGCTCATTCTGCATTTTTGGGTGAGCTGTTTTTGTTTGATGTAAGCAGAGCAAATCCATCCATAGCAAAATCAGAGAAAATAGCTTGTTGATGTGTAAACCAGGATGTCACAAATAACCCTGTTTGTTTAATTATAGCAGGCTGAGTGCTGTGAGCAGGAAAGGGGGCGGTGGCGGCGGGAGTGCTGATGGGAGGGGAATTCAGGATACCGTTGCCGGTGTCCTAGAGGCCTGCGATGAGATCTTGGGGAAAATGTGAGTGCCTGGAGCCACGTGGATAAACATATGGTGCGTGAATCAAGCTCAACTGAGTGGGTAGGTGGCTTTCAGAGCTAATGGGAGCTTGCTGTAGAGTCGCTAGACAGAAAAATTAAATCACAGGTGAAAGGATAAAAAATATGGCTGGAAATCATATGGCTGTGAACGTAGGAAATTTTGACTTTATGAGTAATCGCTCTATGAAAACGTTTGTTCTTCCCCATGAAATGCATTGATCTGGTAGAGGGCAGAGGACAGTGGGCATGGGAAGTGTGGTCTTCCATCCCACCCCACCGCACCCCACCTACCATTGCCTCTCCTTCCACTCTAGGAAGAACACGGAAGCCAGGACTTCAGAAAAGTCAGAAGCAATGTGGTGCAGCATTTAAAATCCTGGCTTTGGATTTGGTTAGTCCTGGGCTCAAGTCTGGGTTCAAGCTTCCCTTCTCTCTTATGTGACCATGAGAGTTAGCTCACTGCCCAGTGCCTCAGCTGGTCTTTGGGTGTTGGGGAGATCCAACTCAAGAGGCATGGACAAGCTCTTAGCTTGCCTGTATCAGGCATAGAGGGCAATATCACTGAATGAGATATAGGCATTAGGAGAAATGAATGCGATGAACAGGGTTGTGGATCTGGGGGAAGGAATTCCTCCCAGCACACACTAAACTTGTCTTGCACCTGCCTCACCTCCCGGTAGCTGCCCCAGTGTCCCTGTTAAGCCTTATTCATTCGTCATTTGTTTGTTTGGCTGCACTGTGCCAGCTTGTGGGCACACACCAATCTCTGGTCTTAGTTCCCCGACCAGAGATTGAACCCATGCCCCCTGCAGTGGAAGCGCGGAGTCAACAACTGGACCACCAGGGAAGTCCCCCCCATTAAGCCTTTTAAAGAATCAGTTGTTCCTCAGGGAGGGTTACACAGTGGGTGCTAACGCAGGTGCAGAACTGACTTTTTCTGGAGATGGCAGAACATGACACTCACCTTCAGAAATTTAAGAAACGGGTTTGAGGGAAAGAGGTGCAGGTAAGACCACATTATAACTTCCCTGGACTCAAGGCACATTTGCCTTCATGGACCTTTTCTTCCAAAAAGAAAATTAAATTTTATTGTATGACTGCATCGGTGTAATGATGAATATAATATAGCTTGGATTCATTATTCTATATTAATAGTAATTATCATTAATTTAATTCTGATTTTAAAAGAAATTAAAATTAAAACATTTTTGTGGCCTCTAGACACACTGCCTGTTGGTGGGTGGGAGTTGGGGCCATGGAAAGTAAATGCATTTTCTACTTAAGTGACATTTTTATAAAAATGGGAAAATGTATTGAGTTTTGTATAAAGCTACCTTTATTTAAATAAAAGAGAACTCTTTGTTCGGATACTTTCTTTTCTGTTTTTGTTTTTGTTTCATGGTTAAAATGGGCTTTCCTTCAGGAAATGATCATGAAATTACATAGTAATTTTATTTATCTTATTTTATTTAACATATTGTTAACCTGACAAGATAAAAACGGCTCTGGGTTCACAAATTACTTTTGTCTACTCAGGATCCTCCCTTGTTTATTATATCAACATTCCTTTGTTGAGCCACCCCTCCCACACTCTCAGTAATTCTGATTTGGGTGGGGCTGGCCACACCTCTTTGAGCTGGTCTAGCCAATCAGAGCAGTCCTTCTTCTGGGCACTGATTGGTTCAATGATGATGAGCACCTGATTGCAGACAGGGCAATGGGAGTCAAACCTGGGATTCTGGCTGGTGATGTGGAAAGGAGGAGCTCTCTTCCTACTAGGATTCTTGGCTATAAAGGCAATTATAAGTTTCCAGCTCCCAGGGGCTACTGAAAGGTAAATGCCCACCAAGAGTGAAACATCATAGAGGAAAACAGAGCAGAGAGAGAGAGAGAGATGGTACTCTGATAGCATCATTTGAACACCTGTATCCAATTAGGCCTAAAGCCAACTTAACCCTTCAGATTTAAGTTACCGGAATCAATAACTCCCTTTGTTTTTGTTTTTTTTTTTGCTTGAGTCTATTAATTTAGGGTTTTAAAAAATTGAAACAAAGAATTTTGTCTAATACACTTGGCAATCTCAGAAATTTTTAAGTGGTTTAGGAAATATACATATGAATCTCAGAGAATGTTTGTTTTATGCCCAAGTGGAGTAAGAGAAGGTTGTTCCCAGGCATGGTCAACCAGTATTTCCACTTGAATGACCTGGCTTCAGCAACTGCTCTCCTCTTCCTTTTATTTAATTTAAAACAATTACTTTAGGGGGTTCTTTCATCAGCAGCAGGCTTTCTTGAAAGATATTCTTCTGAATCAAAAATTACCTCTTCTTGGTAATCAGGAATTGGTAGGACCAGCCTTCCTTTCACTGGGTCCCAGAACTGTGCTCTTTGATAAGCATGAAAGGAAAGAGGAAAATGAGCAATCACTGACAATTGATATGTGTGATGGGGGCAGATTGGTTCACTGTGGGCAGTTGTTCTCAAAGTGTGGTCTCTGGACCACAACACCAACATCACCTGGGAACTTGTTAGAAATGCAAATTCTTGGCCCCCAACCCAGACTCACTGAATCAGAAACTCTGAGGGTGGGGCCCAGCAATCTCTATTTTTATAAACTCTGGGAACCACTGGTGTAGGGGTTTCCTCTTACTCAGTTACTACAGACACTGCTGCTGGGTGATTAAAATCAAACCTGAGTTACCTTTGCAGAATCACTCTGGTTTTGAGCATTTGTTTTTGCTTTTTCACTTTGAGGACAGAGGGTAGAAGGAGTCAAACTGTAATAGATTGACTGGTTTCTTTTTTTTCCTTTTTATCCATTAGTAGTTTGCTAAATATACATTCTGTTTTCATTTTTCTCTTCAAGCATTTATTATTTTTTTCAAGCATTTATTTTTTACATTTTACTCAGCATATTTGAATGTATATATTTCCACTGATGTTGAAAAATAATCAATATTTATTATCTACCCCCAATTAAGAAGGCTAGACCTCAACATTTTATCATGTCTTCTTCCGTCTCCATGAACTCTCCGTTCACCCATTCCCAAGTTTTGCTGAAATCTTTTGGAATTTAACAGTTGGACTTTTTTCTCAACAATTCATTAAACTTTGTAGCCATATTGTTGATGATCATCTGGGCTTTACTAGTTTTATTAGTTTCTTTGTACACCACTGTTGCTTGTATCCTATCTCTCTCTTTCGTGGATTCATTTTTCCTATTGTTGGAGCATATCCTGTAAAGAATCTTTCAGAAAGCATTCATGGAGAGAAATCTTCTGAGTCCTTGTCCACCCAAAACTAATTTATTAAATAATTTTTTGCCTTCAGAACTCTATGGCACTATATCTTACAGAATTTTATACTCATTGCGCTTGAGAAGTCTGATTTTCATCCGTTTCTTCTTCCTTTGAGTTAAACTATTCGAATTTTTTTTCCTGTCTGCAATTTTTTTTCTTTATTCTTGGAAATATTACCAATATGTCTAGTGCTGAATCCTCCACACCCCTCTCTCATGTTTCTTTTCAATAGTTTTTGGCTTCATACTAAAGTAGGAAGACTTGAGACTCCTTTAGCTTTGAAATTTGGGGGTATAATTTATTTTATTATTTTCTCTATCCATTCTCCTTCTGGATATTCTCTGAGACAGAGGTTGGAACTCATGGTTCTGTTTTGTTTTTTTTTAATTCACTTTTTTATCTCCCTCTTTTCAACACCTGGAATTTTGCTTAATATCTGGGTGGATTGCTCTTCTCTGTATTCCAGTTTGGTAATGCACTCTTCCATTGTATGCATTTTATTCATCAATCCATCTACTGTGGGATTTTTTTTCATTTGGCAAATTTATAAACCATAGAAGATTGCAGAGGATAACATAACAACATCCATGTATCCATCACTCAGAAATAACAAACATTAACATTTTGTCATACTTGGTTCCTTTCTGATAAAATACATTAAATATTACTGATAAAATTGCAGTTTCTTCCTCTCCTTACTAAATTTATTCTCCTCTTTACTGTTTCTCTCCATCTTCCCCACAGTAATTCCACGATCCCTCTGTCAGTTTTTTAGCTTTTTAAGATAAATAGTATCACACTGGATTTACCTTTCTGTAATTAGCCATTTTTCACTCAGCAATAAGTTTTGGGAAATATATTTAGGTTGTTGCATATCTAGTTCATTCATTTTAACCACAGTGTGACAGACCTTTGTATACATGCAATGCATTTATTCATTCCACTCATGGTGGATATTTAAGTTGTATCTAAGTTTTGTGCTGTGAGAAACACCACTGCAGAGAACACAATGTGCTTGTCTGCTTGTGCATGTGTGAGAGTTTCTCTAAAGTTGATACCTGGAGAGAGAACTGCTGAGTCAAATGATACACACAAATACAACAGACTGGGTGGCTTACACAACAGAAATTTATTTTCTCATAGTTCTGGAGGCTAGAAGTCCAAGATCAAAGTGCCAGGGGTTGGTTTCTTCTATAACCTCTCTCCTTGATTTATAGATGGCCACCTTCTCCCTGTGTCTTCACGCGGTCTTCCCTTTATGCACGTTTGTGTCCTAATCTCCTCTTCTTAAAAGGACACCAGTCGAGCTTCCCTGGTGGCGCAGTGGTTGAGCGTCTGCCTGCCAATGCAGGGGACGCGGGTTCATGCCCCGGTCCGGGAAGATCCGACATGCCGCGGAGCTGCTGGGCCCGTCAGTCATGGCCGCTGAGCCTGCGCGTCCGGAGCCTGTGCTCCGCAACGGGAGAGACCACAGCAGTGAGAGACCCGCGTACCGCAAAGAAAAAAGGACACCTGTCATATTGGCTTAAGGTCCACCCTAACAGCCTCATTTTAACTTAATCACCTCTTGAAAGACCTTATCTCCAAACATTCTGAGGTACTGGGGTTAGGACTCCAACATATGAATTTGGGAGGGGGTGTAGACAAAATTCACCCATAACAGAGCTACTCTAGGGTTCTGCTAGGAAAAATAATCTCTTTCTTGCACAAGACCGCTCTTTATCCTATCTACTTTATGCCATAACATACAAACTGGACAGTCTCGTGGATGTTAAGGTTTTTAATTGAATCCTGTGATTAGATATTTAGTTGTACTTTTCCCCCAGTCCTTTCTATTATAAACAGTCTGGGTGATAAACTTCTTGTGGCTAAATATGTGTTCATAATTATTTCCTCTTACACAAGTTTCCTTAATTCAAATGAGATAGAATGTGGTAGATGAATTAAGGAAAATTATTTGCATTGTAGAGAACTCTGTTGATTACAACTCAAATACCTAGTGAGAATTAGCACCAAACATGGAAAGGAAAAAACTATGGGACAATCTGGAATGAACAAAGGTCCTTCTGGAGTGCTGGTAATGTTCTGTTTCTTGATATTGGTGCTGGTAACATGGTTGTGTCCAGTTGGTGAAAATGCGTTGAGCTTATGATATATGCACATTTCTGTATGGATAGTGCATTTCAATAAAAAGTAAAAGAGAGAGAACTTGGTAAGCCAGCAGGAGAAGAACACAGTAAATCTGAGTACTGCTTGCTCGGTGGGCACTGCATTGTTTAAAGACAGTTATGAATTATGTGCTGTGTGGCAATTTATTTCAATGGTCTGGTGGTTCTCAACTCTGGTTGCACATTAGAATCATCTGTGGACATATTTTTAAAGTACTGCTGTAAGTCCCTCTCCAGATCAGCTAAATCAGAACCTTTGCAGGCGGGGCTCAACCATCAGTATTTTTACAAACCTCCCCAGCGATTCTAGTGTGCAGTCAGTTTCAAGCAAAAGTAGTCTAGGAAAGGAATTTTTCTGATCAACTGTGTTCTGTTTAGATTTACTCAGTGATTTCAGATTTTTTTGGTCAGTTTAGATCAACTGCTTCATTTTGCAATAATAAAAATGCACATATAGTTAAATATATTTTATTACCCAAATTCCTGCAGGAAAAAAAAATAACTTTTTACCTGTGAACATGAATTTATTACTGACACACCTCCTTTTAAATCATTGCAACAACTTCAATCAAGCAAATTTTTTACATTTATTTTTTTTAATTTTTTTGCGGTATGCGGGCCTCCCACTGTTGTGGCCACTCCCGTTGCGGAGCACAGGCTCCAGACGCGCAGGCTCAGCGGCCATGGCTCAGGGGCCCAGCCGCTCCGCGGCATGTGGGATCTTCCCAGACCGGGGGCACGAACCCGTGTCCCCTGCATTGGCAGGCGGACTCTCAACCACTGCGCCACGAAGGAAGCCCTACATTTATTTTTTAAATTGAAGTATAGTTGATTTACAATGTTGTGAATAAAGCAATTTTTGTAAACTCAGGAATGTGATTATTGTTTTGTAGTAAGATGGAGCGCATTTGCTTAGAATGCATCCTTGGAAGTAAAATTGTTGGTTCACTCGAAAGCATTACGCTAAGAGGAAGAAGCTAGATACGTACACAAGGGCACATATTGTAGTCCATTTATATGAAATGTCCAGAAGAGGCAAATCTGTAGAGACGTAAAGTAGATGAGCTGTTGCCAGGGATTTGGAGGGGGTGGGGCATTGGGAGTGACTAAAAATATTGCGGTTCAAATGGATGTTTTACCTTTGGGCTCTGGTACTGCTGAATTGCTCACTAGGGTCCCCAGCGCTAGCAGAGTGAGCCTCGTGCTCTTTAGCCTTGCTACCTACCCTACCTTTTTTTTTTTTTTTTTAAGAAAAATGTGTTCATTAGAAAACTCCTAATTTCATATGAAACATTAAGGAGAAAGTTAAAACCACCTGAAGTTCTACCACCTAGACAACATGTTCTCACCTCACCATCTCAGGTTACGTACAGATATATATAACATGCAGGTGGTGAGATGGACCACAGCATCTTCCTTCCTGTCCACCTCCTCCTCCTGGTCCACTGTGGTCAGGAGAATTAGCCGGAGCCTGGTGCCATGATCACTATTATTATTGAAGAATTAAGAATAGAATCACTTCACAATAAACGTATACCCATATACGTTAAACAGACACACACGCACAATTTTTTCTTACAGATTCAACTGAGTGCTCTTTGAAAATAAAATTTGGTTTTATTTTAGATGTTTTGGAGGAAAACAGCTCCAGCCTGTTTCTCCTTCCTCCCCCCTTACCATCTCTAACCCACAGTTACACTTCACCAGGACTAAGTAGAAAAGAAAATGGTTAACCCTCCACCCGCTCCCAAGGTTGTGGAATTTCAAGACACAAGAAGGGACTAGGGCGCTGAGGACCTCCTGGGTAGCTGTTCTCTTCAGGAAACTCACGCTGATTATAAACATCTAAAACATCTACGGTCGAATTCTGTACCTATCCCATCTTGATTCCTGGTCCAGGTCTTGCTCAGTGGTGTTGTTCAGGCCCCTAAATGAGAGCTCATGGTCATACTTGGCCCTTCTTGGTCCCTAAGCACAGCCTGGCCATTGTGCCCTGACTGATTCCATTCCAGAAATCTTTTTTTTTTTTTTGCGGTACGCAGGCCTCTCACTGTTGTGGCCTCTCCGGTTGCGGAGCACAGGCTCCGGACGCGCAGGCTCAGCGGCCATGGCTCACGGGCCCAGCTGCTCCGCGGCATGTGGGATCTTCCCGGACCGGGGCACGAACCCGTGTCCCCTGCATCGGCAGGCGGTCTCTCAACCACTGCGCCACCAGGGAAGCCCCATTCCAGAAATCTTTTTCTTAGCTGGCTGCTCCTCTTCCAGCCGCCAGCGCTCTGTGGGGTCAGGCCTCCTCCCTCCACCCTCATCCTCCCACTCTTGAGTTCCTTTCTAAAACTGGTCTGGTCCTGCTCCTTCCTTGTTTCAAGCCTCACTTGGCTTCCTCTGGTTCCAGGGTCAAGTCAAAGCTGGATGGTGAAGGCCTTTTACAGTCAAGAGTCATTTCGTTCTTCATTGCTTCACTCTCACTTCTGGCTGCTCTCCACGACACTGCTAACATGCCAGCTGCTCTTCAAACATGCCAGGCAGGCTCTTGCAAGCTTCGGGATTTGCAGGGCTGATCCTTTGTCTCAGAATGCCCTTTTCTACCTGGAGAAGTCATCCTGATCTCTCAAGACCTAGTTTAGATATCACATGTTTGGGGACCTTTTCCCTCCCAGGGCCAATCACAGAGGAGGAGGTTGGGGTGGGGGGCAGGAGGGTCATCTGACCTGGGCCACACATTCAGGAATGGTCTCAAACTTGGACTTTTGATGTTATCTTCAAAAAGATGCATGTGTCCGCACATACATACACAGGATGATACACTGACCACATTGAAGAACAAGAAGATTCACCATTTGCCTTCAAACGTGTCTCATTACCCAACCACACTGGCCATTGGGCACTATAAATTCATGGTAATTTTCAAATATCCAACTGTGATTATGTAATGACTGATACAATTATACTACATTGTATTTTTTGTTAAAATCATTAATTTGTTAAATGCAAATATTTGAAACATCGCACAGATTGTATAACTCTTTTTTGGCATTTTTGTCTTTTTTTTTTTTAATATACCAAGAGCAGAGAAGTTTATGTAAGTCTCTGCTTGGTCTCCTGCAGAAGTCGAGATACATTTGTTGTGATTTACTGTGTTAGGTTGCAGCAAACCCAGGTTATCCCGCAGGCTGAGCCCAGTGGGTACCAGAGCAAACAGCTTTACTTTCTCTGCCCACTGCCTCCTGACATGCTCTGTGGTCTCTCCCTATCCTGCCCCATAGCTTTTCAGTCACCTGCAGCTATGAGAACAGTTTTATTTGGGGGGTAGTGGAAAGGCCAGCCCAGCAGAGATCAAAACGTCCATCTCACATCCACTTCCATGGAGCTTCCCTCCCAGCTCAAGCCAGTGGCTGGAGGATGAAGGGAATGGATGGGAACAGGGCTGGGATCACTTCCTCCAGGTAGCTCTTCTACTCCTTCCCTCCCTCCTGCTGGTTCCTCCAGAGTTGGGAAGGGGAGAGGGGACTCCAGGGACAGGGTTGGTGCTCTTGAGATCTGCCTGGCAGGCCCTCCCTCAAAGCGTTCATTGGTCAATGTCTTGAGACCTCCCCAGCTAGAGTGATACACCCTCTCTCTGACCCCCAGCAGCCCCCTGCAGTTCTTATGCTCACCTCTCCTGCTGCACCCACAGGATATTTAGGGTGAGGGTCCTGGACCCGGCAGCAGCCCTTGAGAAGGTTCTTCCATGGGGTTCTCTGGGCCCTGCTCCCACTGCCGCCTTCCCTCTTCCAGACAGCTTCCTGCCTTCACTGTCCTGCAGCCGATAGAGAGGCAGCCGACTCCACGTTCACGCCTCCCAGATGCCTGGGGACATGTCGCCTTCTC
Organism: Orcinus orca; assembly: GCF_937001465.1. Taxonomy (NCBI): domain Eukaryota; kingdom Metazoa; phylum Chordata; class Mammalia; order Artiodactyla; family Delphinidae; genus Orcinus; species Orcinus orca. Next base: position 187,039,727 of record NC_064560.1, on the reverse strand, counting down.
CAAAGAATTATCTTCCTGAACCCCGTGGCCTCTCTGAGACAGGCCTTCATGTCTGTGGCTCGGTGAGCTGCCTCTGGCCAAGGAGTGAGCTTGTCTTCTTCCTCAAGCCTTTCCTAGTCTCCAGGAGCAGCTCTCCCGGGGGCCCCACCTGGCTGAGGATAGGGGTTCCCCCAGAAATCTAAAGTGCTCTTTTCTCCCACCAGTCCCCTGTGCTGGTTTTCTATGGCTGCTGTAACAAATTACAGTTGCACTTAGTAGCTTAGAACAGCACGCAGTTATTCTCTTAGAGTTCTGGAGGGGAGACATCTGACACAGGTCTCATGGGGCTGACATCAAGGTGTGAGCAGAGCTGCTTTTCTTTAGGCTTGAGGGGAAAATCCATTTCCTTGCTTTTTCCAGCTTCTAGAGGCCTCCACGTTCCTTGGTGATGGACATGTCCCCTCATCTATCTTTGAGGCCAGCAACATTGCCTCTTTGACCTTCATCCAAAGTCACGTCTCCCTCTCTGAACACAGCGGGGGAAGGTTCTCTGATTTTAAGGACTTTTGTGTTAGATTGGGCCCGCCTAAATGATCCAGGATAACGTCACTCCAAGGTCTTTAACCTTAATCACCTCTGCCAAGTGCTTTTTGCCACGTAAGGTAACATAGGCATAGGTTCTGTGGATTTAGGACATGGACATCTTTGGGGGAGCATTGCTCTACCATATCTCATGGTTTCCATGAACCCTCCTTCAAATTTCCAGTCTTATCTTACATAGGCTGGAGAAGGGCCATGGGGATTTACAGTCATAGGATGGGTTTTGCCACATTTCAGAACCTTGTGTAGAGACAGCTCTCCTTAGGGTATGGGGTACAGGTTGCCTGTTGCCCTCAACTTCAAGGCTCTAACCGGAATTCCAATCATCTGGAAAGGTCGCATTCCAGACACAGGGAAAGCTGTGTGTGCTTTCCCTCCCGCTGCAGGCTATGAGTTCCTTGAGGACAGGGTCTGCTTCTCATTTGTCAAATATTGGTGCCAGGCACAGTGCCTAGATCCAGCGAGCCTTCTGGAAAAGTCTTTTGCGTGTATGACAGAAGAGAAGAAAAGAGTTTGCTTGATTGCGTAGAGGAATCAGGGATAAATGACAGTTGTCAGAACTCTGCAGAATAAAATGTCATAATACACTTATTTAAGAAACCAGGTAGGTGTTAGACAAACATTAGGCCCCATTAACTTGCCGAGAAGGAAGAGGGACTTGTGACCCTCCAGCTTGATGATTCTCTCTTGGTTATTTTAATTAACACACCAGTGCAGGAGGGCAGCTGAGGGAACTCCAGCTGCCCTTCACGGAAAAGTTCTGCCACTCAGTCCGGATGAGTCTGCCTGGGCTCCTGGTACTGCCTCAGAGCTATGGCTTTAAATCCTATATTTCCTCCTAAACAGTCACAAGGTTTACTGCAAGTAGATTATTTTCGGTGCTGCCTTTGGGGCACTTGGAAGGTGGGGAACCCTCTACATGTTGTTAACTTGCAATGGAATTGGGCACTGGTGCATTAAGACAAACTGGCTTTCACATTCCTATCGACAGTAGTGGACACACTCTGTTATAATCGGTTTAAACAGCTCTGACTGCGCTCTCTTGTGTTTGGTCCCCAGGCAAGTGAAGTTCCTCCTGTGACTTTTAAAGAAAGCCCCATGGGGTGGGGTGGTGAAGGAAGCAGGGGCCAGCAGTGGATGGGGATGGAGTCTGTCTTTCACCCTCTGGCTTCCTTATTTTAAGTACCGTGAACACTGGAAATTTAGTCACACTCAGAACACAGTGAAAATCCCCAGATAACTCTGTGTGTGTTTTCATTTATGCTATGATTCTCTTTATTTGGTGTAGTAGGCTGAAGAATGATCCCCTTAATGAATAATAATAATGGATATCAGGTAATAATCCCTGGAACCTGCACATGTTACCTTATATGGTTTTGTTTTGTTTTTTTAAAGTGATCAAGCTAATGATCTTGAGATGGCAAGATTATCACCCCACATGTTCAGGGTGAACCCTAAGTGCAGTAACATGTATTTTTATAAGAGGGAGGCAGAGAGAGGTTTGACTCCCACAGAAGAGAAGGTCACCTGACCATGGACAAAAGATCTGGGTGATGCAACCACAAACCGAGGAATGCCGGGAGGCCCCAGAAGCTGGAGAAGCAAGGAACAGATTTTCACCCAGGGCCTTCAGAGGGAGCGCGTCCTGCTAACACCCAGGTTCCAGTCCAGCGATACTGACTTTGGACTTCCACCCTGCAGAATTGCAAGAGAATAAATTTCGGTGTTTTAAGCCATCAGATTTGTGGTAATTTGTTACAGCCTTAGGAAATGAATACATTTGGTATATAGCTGAGAACTGATAATATATATTATTCATGTATTCAACAAATATTAGCTATGGTGCAGGCACATTTGAACCAGAGAGGCAGGCGGGAGAGGGCTAGCGGATGCTCATGATTGCATCCCACCCCCCTCGATCATGTGCAAAGTGCTCCAATGTGCACATTTTTCCAAAGAGAAGTTTTATCCTTTGTGTCAGGCTCTGAAAGGGGTTCATGCCACCCCCAAATTAAGAAAGCTTTACTGTAAATGTTGACGGTCAAAATTCCTTCCTCGGCTAAATGACTTCCCCCACCCCGAGACCTTGAGGACCAAAAAAAGCAAAGTGCATCCTTTGCCTCCCTTAGGAGAATAGATAAAAAGACAGAAATTGGAATGTTGACTCTTATTATTTATATTAAAATTTGAGATCACTTATTTATGCAAATATGTACTGAGCACTCTGCTTAAAGTGAGCACTTAAAACAGCTTAGATCCTGTTGCTACTCTCAGCCCTGGGACACAGTGGGAGCACAAAACAAATCAGAACAGTCCTGCTCTCATGAAGCTGATATTCTAGTTGGGAGGAGCCGACACAAAAACAAATCAACATACGATGACTCAGGAGACATTAAGTGGGAGGCTAAGGGGCTAGAAGCTGGTGGTGGGCACTGGGGCATGCTTCATTTAGAGAGAGTAGGGGCGGGACTCTGTGAAGGTGACATGGGCACAGAGACCTGAAGGAGGTGAGGGAATGAGCCATAACAGTCCACAAGGATATTTATCTTTCTCCTCCTGACTTATTTCCCTTGGCATGATATCCTCAAGCTTTATCCATGTGTTGCAAATGGCAAGCTCTCATCGTTTTATGGCTGAGTAGTATTCCACTATATGTGTATCTCACATATTCTTTACCCATTCATCTATTGATGGGCACTTAGGTAGTTTCCAGATCTTGGCTATTGTAACTAATGAACGTAAGAGTGCGTATGTCTTTTCAAGTTAGTGTTTTCATATTCTTCGGATAAATACCCAGAATTGCTGGATTGCATGGTAGCTCTATTCTTAACTTTTTTCAGGAATCTCCACAGTGGCTGCACCAATTTACATTCCCACCAACGGTGCAGGAGGGTTCTCCTTTCCCCATACCCTCACCAACCATAAGCCTTCACTCATATGTGGAATACAAAAAACAAATAAACAAACAAAAAAACAAGATAAATGAACAAACCAAGCAAAAACAAATACTTAGATACAGAGAACAGAATAATGGTTCCCAGAGGGGAAGGAGTGTGGGGAGTGGAGGGTGGTGAGAAATGGGTAAAGGGGATCAGCTGCATGGAGATGGGTGGAAACCAACTTTGTGGTGGCGTCCACACCGTAGGGTATATAGAGGTAGAAATATAATGTTGTACACATGTACCTTACATAATGTTAATAAACCAATGTTACCGCAATTAAAAAATATATATATCCACTAGGGAAAGGAGTTCCCAGCAGAAGAAAAAGCTAGTGCAAAGGTCTGGAGAGAAGCGAGTTTGGCTTGCTTGGGGAACAGAATAAAACGGGGTGGGTTTTTAAGCAAATGTGAAGGGGTAATGAATTGACCCGATAAAAGCAGTGGGATGTGGTTGGTTGGACATTTTGTCGGATTTTTGTGTGTGTTTGTTTTCAGTATTTTGTAATTGAGCCTCGGGACCCTGTTCCCAACTTCCACCAGTGATAAACAACTGTTCATATTTGGGGGTTTAAGATAGACACCAGGCTCTGGAAGTTTAATTAGGGAAAGTGACTGAGGGTATGACCTGGAAAGACCTGCCAGCCCGTGAGTCACCTCTGGAAGCACATTTCCAAGGATCTGAAGAGTGTGAAAAAACAGTGCTCCCTGGAGGGCCCGGACTAGCAGAAATGAGATTTTCGGGGCCCTGGTCCCTGAAATGCTGTTAGGATGCTTGTACCCAACAATGTGAAGGTAATAAAACTCTGATTCAATTCCACAAATGGAGACAACTGAGAGGCAGTAAAGGGTGGTAATTGAGAGCTTCGGCTTGGAGGCAGAGCGGACCTGGGCTTGAGTCCCAGTCCCTCTCCTTACTCCATGACCTTGAGAAGTTACTCCTCCCACCTTAGTATCTGGAGTGGAATGAATAATGTCCTCCCCAAATTCACGTCCACTCGAACCTCAGCACATGACCTTAATTGGAAATGGGGTCTTTCCAGATCTTGGATTGGGGTGGGCCCTACATTCATGGTTTGTGTCTTTACAAGAGAAAGGAGAGGGAAATTCAGATACAGCGACATACAGGGGAGAAGGCCTTTGACCATGGAGGCGGCAGAGCTTGGAGGGACGCAACTACAAGCCAAGGAACATGACAGATTTCAGGCTCCCAACGGAACCCGGAAGAGGCAAGCAGGGATTCTCCCCTGGAGAGGGATCCTACCTTCAGAGGGAGCGTGGCCCTGCCAACACTTTGATTTCAGACTCTAGCTTCCAACACCGTGAGAGAATAAATTTCTGTTGTTTTAAGTCACCATGTTGGTGATAATTTGTTACAGCAGCCCTGGGAAACTAATACACCATCTTCATGTATAAATTGAAGAAGAGAAACTGGCACGTGTGCTGCCTTTACACACAGTGGGCATGCACACAGTAGCTGGAAAGCCTAGAACAGCACTGTGGCACGCAGAGCTGGCTGACGTGGGGTCCAGCCTCGTGGGTCAGCAGGCCTATATTCTGGTGAGAGACTCTGACAGTAATCTAATAATATATGTAAATGTAATGTGGGATCAGGTAGTGATTAGTGCTACGAAGAAAAATAAGGTGGAATAAGGGGATAGAGAGGGCTGGAGAGCAGGGGCTACGTGTTATTTTAAAATTGGCTGGTCAGGGGAAGGCCTCTCTGAAAAGGTGACATTTAAATAAGGACCTGAATGTTAAGTGGGTGGCATGTGGTCAGCCCTCCATAAATCTTAGTGAGTGTTCTGAATATTATTACTTTGATTGCTATCATTAAATGGGCAGATGTGATATTAAAAATGTGGTTCAAATCCAGCCTCTGTGAATAAGCAATGTTGTGGCCTTCTCTGAGTCTCCTGGAAAATGAAGATGACGACATCATAAAGTAAAAAAACCATAAGTCAGTAATTCAAGGACCATCTTTAGTATATTCGATGGGAAAAGTTTACAATTCTAGTCTAGCCAAATTTATCATTCTTTTTCTTTATGGCTTGCACTTTGGTCTTGTTTAAGAAATCCTTCTTCACACTGAAGTCATACAGATATACTTCTAGAGTATGAGTTTCTAACCATTGTTATGCTATCGTCCCTTTGGCATGGTTTTAAATAGATAAGATAAAAATTATAAATTACAAAGAAAATCGATTATACTAAAATTCAGTTATCAATTAAAATTTATGATATATTATGATATGTAATAAATGTGCATCTTTTTAATGAATAAAATAACAAGAGTTAGCACGAAATCTAATAGCTGCTATACATTTCCAAGTAGTGATGAGCATAAGTAATATTCTGAGATACTTGCAACAACTGTAGTATAACATGAAAATACCTGTATTCTTATTAGTGACAAAGTTACAGGTACAAAAAGACTACTGTGGTCTGTTGTTTACATTCACAGTTGAATCTCTAAATTTTAGTTAGATTTAGTGAAAAGAAATATCAATTATTTTCCCATCTATGTTCATGAACATACTGAATTCTGCAGGTGCATTGGGGGGTCTGTAGACCTAGGTTAGAAAACTAGGTTTTTCTAGATTTTCTAAAATTTTCCAAAATGTTATCTTTCACATTTTTGTCTTTTATCAATCAATGCGTGTTTATTTATATTGTATATAATATTTCCTTATTGATTCATTTATTCCTTCCCGTTTGATCAGCAATGTCAGTGCTGGGTTTAAATCCCTCATCTTTAGAATGGGTCCATCTGTTTCTAGACTCTTTATTCCCTGCTACTGATCTAGTTGTTGATCTATGAAAACACCACATTGTCTTAATTGCTATAACTTTGAAGTAAGTCTGGCATCTAGTAAGGCAAGTCTCCCCTTTTGTGTGTTGACTTGTCTTGGTCCCTTGCTTTTCTATGTAAATTTTAGAAGCATCTTGACAAATTCCATGAAAAAGCCTATTGGGATGTTGATAGGAAATGTATTGAGTCTGTAGACTATTTAGTTATAACTTTCAATAAAATTTTATAATTTTTCCACAAAAGACTTACACATCTTTTGTTAGAGCTGCTCCTGGCTGGTGCTCTCTTTATATATACATATATGTGTGTATATGTATGTATGTATATATATATACATATATATATATATATTTTTTTTTTTTTTTGGCTGCACCACACAGCATGCAGGATCGCTGACCAGGGGCTCGAACCCACGCCCCCTGCCTTGGAAGTGCTGAGTTTTAACCACTGGACCACCAGGAAAGTCCCAGGGTGGCACTCTCTTGAGCATGTTCTCATCTGCAAAGACCCTTTTGCCATATAAAGTAACATTCATGGGTTCCAAAGATTAGTACTAGGACATCTTTGGGGTCCATTCTTCAGTTACCGTTCTTGGCATGTATTTGATTAAACCATATGTGTTTTTTTAAGTTATTTTATTTTTGGCTGCATTGGGTCTTCATTGCTGTATGCGGGCTTTCTCTAGTTGTGGTGAGTGGGGGCTACTCTTTGTTGCGGTGCTCGGTCTTCTCATTGCGGTGGCTTCTCTTGTTTTGGAGCACGGGCTCTAGGCGCACGGGTTTCAGTAGTTGTGGCACGTGGGCTCAGTAGTTGTGGCTCGCGGGCTCTAGAGTACAAGCTCGGTAGTTCTGGCACACGGGCTTAGTTGCTCTGCGGCATGTGGAATCTTCCCGGACCAGGGCTGGAACCCGTGTCCCCTGCGTTGGCAGGCGGATTCTTAACCACTGAGCCTCCAGGGAAGCCCCAACCATATGTGTTTGAGGTGGAAAAAAAAAGTTGAATATTGGTAATTCCATGTGATTAAACCTAAAGTCTCCCAATATAAAGGAGTTACTGTTAATACTAAAAACAAAAGGGGAGATGATTTTACCATAAACTGTCAGCTCCAGGCCTGTCCCTGTTGTCTTAGGAATAGTTGGACAACTTGCAGCAGGGCCCTGGATCTTTAGTCACTGTGTCACTGCCCTGGAAGCACAGGTAGGTCCCCCTCCCCAAGGCCACTTGCTTCCCCACTGTCTTGGAAGAGGACTTGATAAAGGACTGCAGAAAGGTCCTCTTGCCACAGAGCAAGGGAAGCCCTCTCCCCGGCTACACACTCCTCTACCGCACAGCACAATCATTCTTTTGAGGAAAAAGCAGCTCCCAAAGGCTTGCATGTCGTAAGTATGTGTGAGGCAGGGCCGAAGTCTGTGGCAGTGCCAAGCCACGCCATAGTGGAACTTGAACTTGAGGCCAAAGGGAAAAATCAGGGATGCTGGTTCTGTCTTTATTTAAAATTTTGATATTTTATTCACCACGGAACTTTATTCATTAACTTGGCTTTTTAAAAACACTGCATTAAGGGAATTCCCTGGTGGTCCAGTGTTTAGGATTTGGCATTTTCACTGCAGGGGCCCGGGCTTCAATCCCCGGTCAGGGAAGATCCTGCAAGTCGCACTGCGCGGCCAAAAAAATTCTAAGCAAAAATATCGCATTAAAATGTGATTCATCTTGATTACTGATTGGAGGCGCACCCCCTTAAATTGTGCACCCTCGACTTCACTGTCCTCACCCTAATTCTCACTCTAGTCTGTGGGTCTCTACATGAAGCTATTTTCTTTAATGATAGTTTTGGACGGACACTCCCGGTAAGAGTTCAAACTTTATCTCTAGAGAAAAACACAACGGTTAGGATTTACTGAGATAACAGGAAAGGAAGGCCGCATCCTAACCTTGAAACTGCCCATTGTCCAAGTGACTCTCTTTGCTGCCAATTGCCTTCTCCAAGTGAGAAAGAATAAACTGATTTCATACCTATTCAGTCCAATAAAAAGCTTTCTCCCACCTCTACCTCCAGTGATAAGAGACAGGAACAGTTCATTTCCCATTGCTAAGCAACAGCAAAAACAGTGTGCAGCATCTGTGCCGGTCTGACCAGCTGATAGGAATCAGTGTCTAAAGTTCTTGTTTGCATTTTGAAGTCGACAATAATTGCAGTTCTCTATTAGTGTTCATTAAGTTGGTTTATGGCTGGACCAACTCCAGTCTCCACTTGGCGAGTTGAGTGCGTTGTCCTCCTAGGGAAAGAAATATTTGGCAATAAAAACCCTGTGCTGATTTCCTCAACTCATCTCCCCTTGATAGGCTGGGAAACTATGGTCACCAGAAGTAGTTCCCCAGCCCTGGAGAACAAGGCCTCTGTTGAAGGTTCTGGAAGAGTGGGGCGGAGAACAGGGCAGAGAGGAAGGCTCCTCGCTCCTTGAGCTGGCTTCTGTCCACTCCACGATAAAAGTAGGCCAGTGGAGCAGAAGTCTATTACGTGAAATGGGCCGGGGCTGCGCCACTGCCCCAGAGCCAGCACTAAAGTTTAGAAAGAAACTTGTGAGCCTCCTTCATGGACTAGCGCCAGAAAGAGGCACTACCTAGGGACCTATCAGCTCCTGCCTCCCTGCCCTGGGAATGGGTCAAACAGTGGCCTCAGTGTAATGGTAGAAAGTTCCAGCCAGCTTGAAAGAGCCACACTTGGATGCCATTTCCCAGGTGTCGACTCACCCCGGGCAGCTGAAAGGCTGCCAGCCCCCGCCGAGGAGCCCGCCTGCCACCTTACGTAACCTTCCCTTCGTCCCCAGTCCTCAGGAGTCAGGTCTGCTCTGAAAATAAAACCAGAAAACAACTTGCAGCAATTAACGAGGGTGTTGTGCTCCTCCTCGACCCTATTCCAAACCCCCTTCCACTCTCAGCACTTTCCAGAGCGGAAGAGTTGTTCCTGGCCGCCATCACCTTTTCTCCTCTCCGCTGGTGAAAATTTCTGAGGACCGAGCTGGAAAACAAGCCCGCTTGCACCCCCTAGTGTACACAGGAGCCCAACACCATTCAAAGTTGCGTCTGGGTGAGGCCAGGCCTGGCAAATGGGATGGTAGAGATTTATGAGTGATTGGGACAGGAGAGTCTAATTCCATGAGATCTGGGTCAGGTAAGAGGGAACCACGTTTACACTCTTGATTCAGTTCATGACCCAGCAAATTGTCCTTCTTGAGTTCTCTCCCATGTTTTCTTCTTATTCTCATCTCTCTTCTGTTGGCTATGAAGCCAGAGGCTCTTTGTGCCTCCATTACTGAGGGGAAGTGAGGACCAAGCAGTCAAAGTACTTTTGTCTCCTTGAGAAGCTATAGAGTGGCCTTGGCTCGTGGTTAATATGTGCAGAAGCCTAATCGTTGTAAGATTAGAAAGTAATGTAATAGTTTCTCTAAGAAACTCTGAAAGTCCAAAGTCATATGTTTTGCTACAGTTGTTAAAATATGTACTCATTCTGTTGGGTACAGGGACACCCTAGGACCATGATTCCCAAACAACAGACCAGCTGTGGAAGTTTGAGGAGATCTGAACAGCAAGTTCATTTTACCTCATAATTCCGTAGATCTTTCCCTGAAAGTTGCAGCAGAGCGTTTGGTAAATGTGAAAAAGAATCTGTTCTCAGCCAACCCAGGGAGGCCCTGGCATATGATGTGGGGATCAAGAACCATTTATTAAAAGAAGAATTGACCATCACCTACCCTGGGGTAACTAAGAGGCTTACCTACCTAGAAGCTTTAAGAAAATGGTTGCTTAAAGAATCTTTCCAGGTTGACTAGTTTGATTACAAAGTCAAGAACAGGAATGGGAAATAGGTTTAACATTATGTACTAATTTTTGTCGACTGAAGAGCCTGACACACTACATTGAGAGTGATCCTGAAGGTTCAATTGGAGGAAAAGTATCATGATTAATTAGTAATGTCTGCCATGAGCACAGGACGGAGTGGTGGTATGCATGGCAGCTAGGCAAGAAGAAAAGAGAATGTACTATACAAACTATAATTATAGTAATTATTAAGAAATCTAAGCCGTCTCACTTTTTTGTGCTGTTTTTGGTCATTCTTCTATTCAGGGATTGTCAGGACGGTGTGGTTTTTCTAACTTGCTGTACTAGGATGCAGGGTACTTACTGCTCCCATCTTCTCCCTGCTTGGTTTGCCTAATTTCTCAGCTGACTTGAAGGTTGATGTGGAATAATAACAGGATGGAGGCGAGAACGCATCTGATTCTCACCTTTCCTGAGATTATAGAGTGTAGGCTTAGTTCCCAAGTGCTAACTGAATGTTGACTAGCTACCCTCTAGGCTGGTAAGTGCTAGGGGTATGCAGAGAAAGAGAGATGGGTACAAAAATATTCCAAGTTTACACTCTCCTTATTTACTTGACCCACAAGAGGAATTAGAGAGCAGTGCTGTTGGCTGCACACCACAGTCTCAGAAGAAGGGGAGGTGGGCAGAAGGTGGAACAGCCAGGGTCATCTCCCTCCAGCCCTGTAGACCCTCGTGCAGCCATGGATCAGAAGGAGAGCTGCTGAGAGTCTGGCTCAGCCCCGAAGCCATGCACCCTGTCCCGAGGGCCCCCACAGATGGCCACGGAGCACCACGGAGTCCTAGTGGGCTCCTCCCAAAATGTACCTTGAACTTCCCACTTCTCTTCATCGCCACTGCCCCTGTTCCAGTCCTGACCATGGTCACCTCTCCCTGGACAGTGCACTAGCCTCCTAACAGCTCTCCTTGCATCTGTCCCCCTACCCTCCCACTCCCACCCCTCTCCTCGGGAGTCCCCTCTCCAAACAATAGTTAGTGGAGTGATCTTTTAATATACAATTCTGACTCCATCATCACTTAATTCTTCCCTTGGGGCTTAATTCTTAATTCTTCCCTTGGGGCTTCCCATTTTTCTCCTGAATCCCACACTTGGAGCCACACTTCCCTCTCTGTCCCATATTCTCTATGCTCCTCTCCACTTTACTCTTACCCTGTAGCCACACTGGCCTTTATGTGGCCCCTTGAAGTACTACTTCTGCCCTGGGGCCCTCATGCAGACCCTTCTCCCCTAAATCACTCGCCTTTCCTCTCCTTTCCTTCTTTACTTTGCTAACACCTACCTCCTACCCCTTCTCAGCTTGAATATCACCTCCCGGGGAACCCAGGCAAGATTAGGTCCTACTTGTTATAGTTTCACAAATCACCTTATACTCTCCTTAGGGACATAGATCATAATTGTAACTAGTTATTTGTAAAATTATTTGCATAATGTCTACTCCTTGCTAGATTGTAAGCCCTGAGAGAAGAGATCTGACACATATATGTTGCAGTGTCTCAAGGTCTTAGCACAGTCCCTAACACAGCTCTTGGCCTGTAGTAGGTACTTAATACATATTGAATAAATTAATAAATGGAAGGGGAGAGTGATGCATGGATGTATGTATGGATAGATGGCTGGCTGGGACTTTCTGAGATTAAAGTTGATTTTAACCGCTTACTAATCATAATGGAAGAGATAAAGCCTGTGGATTTCATATCATCGGGAAAAGGTGAGTGTGGGGAGAAGAGGATGGATGGATAGATGGTTGGGGAGTTCTAGGCTGTAGCGTCATTTCCCAGCAATCTGAGCTTCGCCTCTCCAAGACTCCAGAAGTGAATTTCTAAAGTTCCATTCCTTAAAATGTTATTTAAAAAAGGAAAAATCCAAGTGAGAACCTAATAGATCAGAGGGAAGGCAATCATACTCTGAGCATTCATTTATGTTGCAGGGAAAGCCGGATGAAAACAGAGCGCTCGTGTGGCTGCTTTTGCACCATTCCAGTGCTCCACGGCAACCTAACTGCCAAACGATATGTTGCTTTGCCCTGGGACCTTCTGAAGTCCAAGCAGGCAGGCGAGCCTAGCAGTTTCACAGCCTAGTTTTACATACACGTGGCAGACTCCAAAGACGTCTACCCTCTAATTGGCCATGTAAATTGCTACTTCGCGTGTCAATTGCAACACAAGGGAAGATGGAATATAATATTGTTTTTGGCTCTCTAGAATCTAATCAGGTATCTTAGGCCTGCGCTGCCAACTTTTTGGTAGCAGGAGAGCTAGGGAATGGGGCGTGAATGACTCAACAACAGGAAAACCCCAATGGTCTTCCAAAGACTACACCTGGGGACAAGTTCAAGGATTCAGCCATGATTACCACAGTCCCTGCCAGTGGCGGGGACTCTTCTCCCCTTGTGGGAGGGCATGTTGCACTGAGGTTTTCTTTGATTGTATCAGGGGTGTGGGCTCCATTCTGCCATCAAGGCCCATCCAAAGGTGGGCTGATGGAGACAAACAGCAGGGACAAGTCTCAGGGCATGTGATATCTGCAGCCATGCCCTGCAGGACTGTTGTGTGGACGAGGGAGCATCCTTCCCTAGGATGCGGCAGAGGGCAGCTCGGCTTGGTGAGGCGCTCACCCCATGCTCCCACAGTACCCCGCCAGGATCTCCCCTTGCTCACTCCATGCTCCCACAGTACCCCGCCAGGATCTCCCCTTGCACGGTGCTCATCATTCATGGGCCGAAATCTCTGGGGCCAAAGGGACCACAAGGGGCTCGCTGGAGCTGTGCCCCAGTGCCTAGCACCATGCCCGGCCCTGGACATGGATGAGGACATGTTTGCTGATGAAGAATAAATACGTGAATGAAGTTTCACAGATGTAGACATGGGCTGAATATCAATCAGAACTTTCTAGTCATTAGAACTGCCCATGATGGAATGGACTGCCTTGCAGAGCACCAGTCAGGATCAGCAACTCATTGGTACAAATTCTAGTTAGGCTGCAGCAGCCGAAAAGCATTTGGTGATGGGAGACTGATGTTGAGTCATGGGCTCTGGGGTCAGACGCATCTGGTGCGAGTCCTGGCTCTGCTACGTGTGGCTGCGTGAGACTTGAAGGCAGTGTGCCTTCAATGTCCTCATCTGTAAAATGGGGGTAATAACCCACTTTGGGTTCCCTTAAAGAAGAGCCTGAGACAAAGGTATGAGCGCAGGGTATTTATATGGGAGGTGATCTAGGAAGCCCAGGAGAAGCAGCAGTGAGAGGCAGACAGAGAAGCAGGTAAAGCCTACCAAGGGGGCCATGTTAAGCCCTGCCCGGCAGGCGGGGCTCACTCCTACTGGGGAGTCTTGGAGGAATTATGTGGAATGTATTTCTCTGACGGGTGAAAATGATCTTGGGTGGCCTCAGCCTGCAGCAGCTTGAAGCAGGATTTCAGTTCCCAGCCAGAGATTGAGGTCGGGCCACAGCAGTGAGAGCACTGAATCCTAGCCGCTAGACCAGTGGCCAGGGACAAGACCCTGGCCCCTACGGCTTTGCAGAAAATGAATTTCCACAAAGAAACAGGAAGTAGTGAAACAAGTAAAGTGTTTATTAGGAGGAAAAAGAGTACAGAGAGAGAGTCACACCCTCGTGGTAGTTTGAATCATTTATATGGGGCATTCCTTCCAGGTTTCCTTTAGCCAATCATCTTGCTTTGCCTGGTTCCAAGTCCATATTTGGTTTATCTCAGGGTCCTCCCATGTGTGCACATGCATCTCTTAGCCAAGAAGGATTCTAGCGAAGAGGGCTATGGGTAGGTTGACGTCACTTACTATGAGGTGCGTCCCTCCCTCTTTGACCTGCGAGGAGCCTTTCTGTGCATGTGTAGTTGGGAAGGTCTCCTCAACCTTGAGAATGAGAAATATGTGGTCTCTTATCTGGGCAGGGCTTAGCTTCTCCTCTTTATCTTGGAGTATCTCTCTACAGGGGACAAACTCCAGCTGCTCAGCCTGGGACCCATCTATCTCCTGCCTCAGAAGGCCTGCCATCTCTCCACCACATCCCATCTCCAGACTTCCAGGAAAACTCCCCTGCTCTTCAAGACTGGCCTACCTTCGTCTTTCCCCAAATTGGAAGCCACTGGAGGTGGCGAACCATCTATCCAGCCGCAGCTGCAGTCAGAGGTGGACAAATATTTCCATGGTTATAGGATGGAATGAGAGTTCCATGAGAGAGGCACTTGTCAAGACTACAGTCATTCAATACATGTATTTTGAATTAATATATAAGAATTAAATAAAATAGTATTCTAAAATATTCAACACGGTACCCAAAAATCAAGTGCTGCATCCAGTTGCTATTATTGTTATTATTCATTTCTTTTTCTTAATAGACAGTGATACTTTCCAAGAGGAATGGGAATCTTTTGGGGTCACGCTGTAACATTTGGGCTTGAGTGTTTACTTGGGGGACTCACTGTTTTGGAGAAGATGGAAACGGTTCTGGCCTTGACCTACGGAATGAAAGCTCTGGAGGAGTGAGGCCAACCTTTCAGGGATCGGGGCACACTGGAGTTTCTCATCTGGCTTTTAGTGAAGCCACCACCTTTAATACTCTCTGATATGTGGCCTAATAGTTTTCTGAGTTAAACTGACAGTTGTAAAGCAGGAATAATAGGATAGTGTCAGGAAGAATTACCTCGTGACCCCGGATGTACTAAATCGTGGTTTAACTGGATGGATGCCTTGTGGGAAAATATACAAAAACTTGGGCAGACACCCTCACGCCATTGAACTCAAACCCTACCCCAAGGTGCAAACAAACAAGCGGCTGAAGTGTTTTTATCCCGTAAATCCATGCTTTGAACCTTCTGGACCAGCTTCAGCTGCGTCAACCATCACACACCTCCTGAATGAAGGCAGTGCCCCGAGGCAGAAGGAAATGGAGGGACAGGTGGAATTTCTTATTTTACTGCCAGAGATGCCGCATTCTGAAGAGCCACTTTTGCAAGCTTCCATGCTGACCTGGATCTGTTCCCTAAAGGAAATCTCTTCTCCACCCTGAACAAAGTTGGCCTCAGGGAAGAAGGCAGATGAGGCCCCCTGGATGGCTGGTGTGTCCAGGATACCATGGAGAGAGAGAACAAAAAGGATTGTTTGGAAGGAATTCAGGGGGACTGTCCACAGGCGCCTGGGCATGGCTTCCTGCAGGGTTTTTTTTTTTTTTTTTGGCTGCACTGCGTGGCTTGCGGGATCTTAGTTCCCTGACCAAGGATTGAACCCTGGCCCTTGGCAGTGAAAGCATGGAGTCCTAATCACTGGACCACCAGGGAATTCCTCCCGGAAGCTTTAGAATTCTCAGGCGAGACAGACCCTTCCTCCAGGGATGGTGGCTTGGGTAGGAGCCGTCCTGGCAGCTACACTGCAGTTTCTCCCATTGCCCTGCTAGTGTTTTCACACTGCACGTGTCCACACCCTACTGAATGCCCACCCTGAAGACTGAAGTTCTCATTTTCAAGCATTTGATATTCTCCTGGCCTGGAAAGATGGGTGCCAGAAGCCAGCTGTCTTTCTTTTTTTCTTTGATCTAATGTGTCTAGCCTCCTATTCCCCCAAACAAATGCTCCTGGAGCACACTGCAAAGAATAGTAGAAGAAAGAATTCTTAAAATACATTGGCTTGAGCTGCCCTGTCGATACTAATGCATTCAGGAAGCTGAGGGTGGCTCCCAGGATGGCCATGTCAGGTCTGGCATTCAAATATTTAGTGGCCGAATAATTACTGTAATAATTAATTTCCGTTGCTTAATCCAGCAAACAGGCATGTCGCTTTACACATGGGAGAATGTCGGTCCCTGTAGACAGGGGTGTGTGTGTGTGTGTGTGTGTGTGTGTGTGTGTGTGTAAAATACAGATCAGTAATTGCTATTTTGCTAAGATCTGGAGATCTCTTTGTGGAATAAATAAGATGATTTTAGTTTGGCTTTGCAGTCATAGGTTTGAAAGAAAAGGAGGAAGGTAAATAAAGAGAAAAAAATAAATGTCCCAAATTTCAAATGCCATCCTTGTGAGAACTTTTGCAAAGTAGGGTTTGATCAAATGTTACAATTTGCAGATTTGGAAATGGCAACATGAAAGTGGTTAATCTTTCACAAATCCTGCCCTGGGCTACCCTGAGCCATCATGCTCAGCAGAAATACCCTGCAGGACACAGATGTAATTTTAACTTTTCTAGGAGCCACATTTCTTTAAAGTGCAAAAAGAAATTATTGCATGAAATTATTTTTTTAAATAAATTTTACTTAATGCACTAGATTTGAAATACTACCATTCAAAAATATAATCAATAGAACAAAATATTAATGGGATATATTACATTCTTTTTTTCCTACAAAGTCTTTGAAATCTGATGTGCTTTTTACACTTGTAGCATATCTCAGTTTAGTTCAAAATTCTGTTTCTCAGTCTCACTAGCCATGTTCCAAATACCCAACAGCTACATGTGACCAGTGGCCGCTCTATTGGCCAACACGGAGACACAGGGTGCTGGACAGAGTCACCTCTATGAAGCCATCACTGATACAGAAATGTATAATGGAAAATGTTGTTTCGTGTGTCAAGGATGATCTGATTCAATTTGAACTGTTCTTGGGCACCTTGATAAGACTGAGGTAGGGTTCATATCTTTCTTATCTTTAAACCTCCTCTTTACATTCATTTTGTGTCCATTTTCGTCTACCCAGGGTGGAGCACCTTGTGAGGACCCAGGAACGTTGAGTGAATGCCTCGCCCCATGCAAGGGGGGCAGGTAGAGAAAAAGAATTGAAATTGACTCTGAACTCAAGGGATTTGCCATTCGGAAGGAGAGGCTGCATCAAAACAAAATGATGGGAGGAGCTTCAAGACGGCGGAAGAGTAAGGCGCTGAGATCACCTTCCTCCCCACAAATACATCAGAAATACATCTACGTGCGCAACAACACCTACAGAACACCTACTGAATGCTGGCAGAAGACCTCAGACCTCCCAAAAGGCAAGAAACTCCCCACGTACCTGGGTAGGGCAAAAAAAAAAAAAAAAAAAGAAAAAAAGAAAAAACAGGGACAAAAGAAGAGGGACGGGACCTGCACCTCGGGGAGGGAGCTGTGAAGGAGGAAAGTTTCCACACACTAGAAGCCCCTTTGCGAGCGGAGACTGTGGGTGGCGGAGGGGGGAAGCTTCAGAGCCGCGGAGGAGATTAAGAGCGCTGCCTAAAGGAGCTCCAGAGACGGGCGTGAGCCGCGGCTATCAGCGCGGACCCCAGAGACGGGCATGGGACGCTAAGGCTGCTGCTGCCGCCACCAAGAAGCCTGTGTGCGAGCACAGGTCACTCTCCACACCTCCCCTCCCGGGAGCCTGTGCAGCCCGCCACTGCCAGGGTCCCAGGATCCAGGACAACTTCCCCGGGAGAACTCACGGCGCGCCTCAGGCTGGTGCAACGTCACGTTGGCTGCTGCCGCCGCAGGCTCGCCCTGCACTCCGTGCCCCTCCCTCCCCCCGGCCTGAGTGCACCAGAGCCTCCGAATCAGCGGCTCCTTTAACCCTGTCCTGTCTGAGCGAAAAACAGACGCCCTCCGGCGATCTACACACAGAGGCGGGACCAGATCCAAAGCTGAGCCCCTGGGAGCTGTGAGAACAAAAAAGAGAAAGGGAAATCTCTCCCAGCAGCCTCAGAAGCAGCGGATTAAATCTCCACAATCAACTTGATGTACCCTGCATCTGTGGAATACCTGAGTAGACAACGAACCATCCCAAATTGAGGAGGTGGATTTTGGGAGCAACGATATATATATATATATTTTCCCCCTTTTTCTCTTTTTGTGAGTGTGTATGTGTATGCTTCTGTGTGTGATTTTGTCTGTATAGCTTTGCTTTTACCATTTGTCTTAGGGTTCCGTCTGTCCGTGTTTTTCTTTTTTTTTCTTATTAATTATTTTTTATTTTAATAACTTTTATTTTATTTTTCTTTCTTCCTTTCTTTCTTTTTTATTCTCCCTTTTATTCTGAGCCATGTGGATGACAGGCTCTTGGTGTTCCAGCCAGGCGTCAGGGCTGTGCCACTGAGGTGGGAGAGCCAAGTTCAGGACACTGGTCCACAAGAGACTTCCCAGCTCCACGTAATATCAAACTGCGAAAATCTCCCAGAGATCTCCATCTCAACGCCAAGACCCAGCTCCATTCAACGACCAGCAAGCTCCAGTGCTGGACACACTATGCCGAACAACTAGCAAGACAGGAACACAACCCCATCCATTAGCACAGAGGCTGCCTAAAATCATAATAAGGCCACAGACACCCCAAAACACACCTCTGGACTCGGTCCTGCCCACCAGAAAGACAAGATCCAGCCTCATCCACCAGAACACAGGCACTAGTCCCCTCCACCAGGAAGCCTACACAACCCACTGAACCAACCTTAGCCACTGGGGACAAACACCAAAAACAATGGGAACTACGAACCTGCAGCCTGCAAAAAGGAGACCCCAAACACAGTAAGTAAAGCAAAATGAGAAGACAGAAAAACACACAGCAGATGAAGGAGCAAGATAAACACCCACCAGACCTAACAAATGAAGAGGAAATAGGCAGTCTACCTGAAAAAGATTTCAGAATAATGATAGTAAAGATGATCCAAAATCTTGGAAATAGAATGGACAAATACAAGAAACGTTTAGCAAGGATCTAGAAGAACTAAAGAGCAAACAAACAGTGATGAACAACACAATAAATGAAATTAAAAATTCTGTAGAAGGGATCAATAGCAGAATAACTGAGGCAGAAGAATGGTTAAGTGACCTGGAAGATAAAATAGTGGAAATAACTACTGCAGAGCAGAATAAAGAAAAAAGAATGAAAAGAAATGAGGACAGTCTCAGAGACCTCTGGGACAACATTAAGCACACCAACGTTCGAATTATAGCGGTCCCAGAAGAAGAAGAGAAAAAGAAAGGGACTGAGAAAATATTTGAAGAGATTATAGTTGAAAACTTCTCTAATATGGGAAAGGAAATAGTTAATCAAGTCCAGGAAGCACAGAGAGCCTCATACAGGACAAATTCAAGGAGAAACATGCCAAGACACATATTAATCAAACTATCAAAAATTAAATACAAAGAAAAAATATTAAAAGCAGCAAGGGAAAAACAACAAATAACTCATAAGGGAATCCCCATAAGGTTAACAGCTGATCTTTCAGCAGAAACTCTGCAAGCCAGAAGCGAGTGACAGGACATATTTAAAGTGATGAAGGAGAAAAACCTACAGCCAAGATTACTCAACACAGCAAGGATCTCATTCAGATTTGACAGAGAAATTAAAAGCTTTACAGACAAGCAAAAGCTAAGAGAATTCAGCACCACCAAACCAGCTTTACAACAAATGCTAAAGGAACTGCTCTAGGCAGGAAACACGAGAGAAGGAAAAGACCTACAATAATACACCCAAAACAATTAAGAAAATGGTAATAGGAACATACATATCGATAATTAGCTTAAATGTAAATGGATTAAATGCTCCAACCAAAAGACATAGACTGGCTGAATGGATACAAAAACTAGACCCGTATATATGCTGTCTACAAGAGACCCACTTCAGACCTAGGGACACATACAGACTGAAAGTGAGGGGATGGAAAAAGATATTCCATGCAAATGGAAATCAAAAGAAAGCTGGAGTAGCAATTCTCATATCAGACAAAATGGACTTTAAAACAAGACTATTACAAGAGACAAAGAAGGACACTACATAATGAGCAAGGGATCAATCCAACAAGAAGATATAAAAATTGTAAATATTTATGCACACAACACAGGAGCACCTCAATACATAAGGCAAATGCTAACAGCCATAAAAGGGGAAATTGACAGTAACACAATCATAGTAGGGGACTTTAACACCCCAGTTTCACCAATGGACAGATCATCCAAAATGAAAATAAACAACGAAACACAAGCTTTAAATGATACATTAAACAAGATGGACTTAATTGATATTTACAGGACATTCCATCCAAAAATAACAGAATACACATTCTTCTCAAGTGCTTATGGAACATTCTCCAGGATAGAGCATATCTTGGGTCACAAATCAAGCCTTGGTAAATTTAAGAAAATTGAAATCATTGATGAACATAGATGCAAAAATCCTCAACAAAACAGTAGCAAACAGAATCCAACAGCACATTAAAAGGATCATACACTATGATCAAGTGGGGTTTATCCCAGGAATGCAAGGATTCTTCAATATATGCAAATCAATCAACGTGATACACCATATTAAGAAATTGAAGGAGAAAAACCATATGATCATCTCAATAGATGCAGAAAAACCTTTTGACAAAATTCAACACCCATTTATGATAAAAACCCTCCAGAAAGTAGGCATAGAGGGAACTTTCCTCAACATAATAAAGGCCATATGTGACAAACCCACAGCCAACATCGTCCTCAATGGTGAAAAACTGAAACCATTTCCACTAAGATCAGGAACAAGACAAGGTTGCCCACTGTCACCACTATTATTCAACATAGTTTTGGAAGTTTTAGCCACAGCAATCAGAGAAGAAAAAGAAATAAAAGGAATCCAAATTGGAAAAGAAGAAGTAAAGCTGTCATTGTTTGCAGATGACATGATACTATGCATAGAGAATCCTAAAGATGCTACCAGAAAACTGCTAGAGCTCATCAATGAATTTGGTAAAGTAGCAGGATACAAAATTAATGCACAGAAATCTTTTGCATTCCTATACACTAATGATGAAAAATCTGAAAGTGAAATTAAGAAAACACTCCCATTTACCATTGCAACGAAGAATAAAATATCTAGGAAAAACCTACCTAAGGAGACAAAAGACCTGTATGCAGAAAATTATAAGTCACTGATGAAAGAAATTAAAGATGATACAAATAGATGGAGAAATATGCCATGTCCTTGGATTGGAAGAATCAACATCGTGAAAATGACTGTACTACCCAAAGCAATCTACAGATTCAATACAATCCCTATCAAACTACCACTGGCATTTTTCGCAGAACTAGAACAAAAAATTTCACAATTTGTATGAAAACACAAAAGACCCCGAATAGCCAAAGCAATCTTGAGAAAGAAATATGGAGGAATCAGGCTCCCTGACTTCAGACTATACTACAAAGCTACAGTAATCAAGACAGTATGGTACGGGCACAAAAACAGAAATATAGATCAATGGAACAGGATAGAAAGCCCAGAGATAAACCCATGCACATATGGTCACCTTATCTTTGATAAAGGAGGCAAGAATATACAATGGAGAAAAGACAGCCTTTTCAATAAGTGGTGCTGGGAAAACTGGACAGCTACATGTAAAAGAATGAAATTAGAACACTCCCTAACATCATACACAAAAATAAACTCAAAATGGATTAGACCTAAATGTAAGGCCAGACACTATAAAACTCTTAGAGGAAAACATAGGCAGAACACTCTATGACATAAATCACAGCAAGATCCTTTTTGACCCACCTCCTAAAGAAATGGAAATAAAACCAAAAATAAACAAATGGGATCTAATGAAAGTTAAAAGCTTTTGCACAGCAGATGAAACCATAAACAAGACAAAAAGACAACCTTCAGAATGGGAGAAAATATTTGCAAATGAAGCAACTGACAAAGGATTAATCTCCAAAACATACAAGCAACTCATGCAGCTCAATATCAAAAAAACAAACAATCCAGTCCAAAAATGGGCAGAAGACCTAAATAGACATTTCTCCAAAGAAGATACACAGATTGCCAACAAACACATGAAAGAATGCTTAACATCATTAATCATTAGAGAAATGCAAATCAAAACTACAATGAGATATCATCTCACACCGGTCAGAATGGCCATTATTAAAAACTACAAACAATAAATGCTGGAGAGGGTGTGGAGAAAAGGGAACCCTCTTGCACTGTTGGTGGGAATGTAAATTGATACAGCCACTATGGAAAACAGTAATGGAGGTTCCTTAAAAAGCTAAAAATAGAACTACCATACAACACAGCAATCCCACTACTGGGCATATACCGTGAGAAAACCATAATTCAAAAAGAGTCATGTACCAAAATGTTCATTGCAGCTCTATTTACAATAGCCAGGACATGGAAGCAACCTAAGTGTCCATCAACAGATGAATGGATAAAGAAGATGTGGCACATATATACAATGGAATATTACTCAGCCATAAAAAGGAACGAAACTGAGTTATTTGTAATGAGGTGGATGGACCTAGAGACTGTCATACAGAGTGAAGTACGTCAGAAAGAGAAAAACAAATACCATATGATAACATATATATATGGAATCTAAAAAAAAAAGAATAAAAAGAAAAAAAAATGGTCAGAAGAACCTAGGGGCAAGAAGGGAATAAAGATGCAGACCTACTAGAGAATGGACTTAAGGATACGGGGAGGGGGAAGGGTAAGCTGGGACAAGGTGAGAGCGTGGCATGGACATATATACACTACCAAACGTAAAATAGATAGCTAGTGGGAAGCAGCTGCACAGCACAGGGAGATCAGCTCGGTGCTTTGTGACCGCCTAGAGGGGTGGGGTAGGGAGGGTGGGAGGGAGGGAGACGCAAGAGGGAAGAGATATGGGAACATATGTATATGTATAACTGATTCACTTTGTTATAAAGCAGAAACTAACACACCATTGTAAAGCAATTATACTCCAATAAATATGTAAAAAAAATGATGGGAGAATCCCATCAGACAGTATAGAGTTTGATGTCAGGTTAGATACGATTAAATGCCAAAGTGAAAAGTGGATGGGAGCTGAGAGGGTGGCTGCATTCAGTAGGTATAATTTCTAGGGAATGGCAGGGTCCTTCAAGGCTGACTAGGTTTCCAGCAGGCCCAGAAGAAAGGCATTTGGGGAAGGGGAAATATACTATGGAGGCCCAATGAGCATCCTGCCCCCTCCGTGTTCATCAAACCTGGACTCATGCCTGCAGCTGCCTTGCTCTATTCAAGGTCAGCCAAAAATTGGAGTTGTTGTGCTTCTAGGGCAATCAGATATGCCTACTTCTCTGAAAGCCTCCATTTCCCTTTTTGTCCTCTGTTTTAGACTCCTTTCCTCACCCTCTATGTAGCCATTAGCACAGTGGACTAGGGATTTCTTGTTCCCCATCTTCTGCGAGGACTGTGCTTCCGGGCTCCCATGTGGTTGGGTGCAGCCGTGTGACCAACTCTGGCCAATGAGCTGTGAGTAGAAGTGAAGGGAGTCACTCCCAGGCCACAGCATTTCACTGCCAGTGTGGGGCTCTCCAGAACATTCTTTGAAGGACTGGCTTGAGGTGGTGGCTGTGCCGTCAGTAACTAGAATGATTCAGGCCTTTCTGCTGACTCCTAATGGTCACGCCATGGGAGACAGCAGTACACTGAGCGGGCTTTCAGTTCCATTCCATAGATGTTGTTGCCACAACTCGACCTAGCCTGTCCTGAGTGATACAGCCCCACACTGAGAGAGGACAGTCTTCTTGGGGTGCATGGATTTGGAAGAGGGGCCAGGAGAGCAATGTCTCTAAATATACATTCAAAAACCTTGCAATGCCCTGCCGTCTCTGCTGAGGAGGACCCCCTCCATGGTCACCTAAGACCTTAGGGGGCTCCCTCCAGGAAACTGAGGCTCAGGATCAAGACAAACCCACCTCCAGTGCCGAACCATTGTCTGGCCCCTCCCACGGAGGACAGGCATAGTCTGGCCCCTCCCACGGAGGACAGGCATAGTCTGGCCCCTCCTACAGAGGACAGGCATAGTCAGCCTCAATGATGGGTATATGGGGCGGGGGGTGGGGGAGGAGACACCCAGATCTGCCCCAGACAAAGAAAAAGAAGAAGAGGACAGGGCTCTGGCCTACTGGGGTTGAAGAAAACAAAGGGATTAAAGCCAGAGAGGGTCGTGGAGGACCTGCTGCCCAGAAGTTCCCCCCTTCTGCAGCACTGCACCCCCATGCTGCTTCTCAAGCCCTCCTTCCCTTGATCACCCCTTCCAGACTGTCCTTTAGCGACGGGTCTCACGTGTTCAGTCAGTCATTTAACAAACAGGCATTGAAGACATCAGTGGGCTTGTCTTCAGGATGCACAACTGTGCCCGTGTATTCCTGCCCTTAAGGAGTTCCGTCTGGTGGGGGAGAGACAAGTAAGGCTAACCTTCCCTAGACGAGTTTTAAGTACTAGCATAGACCATCCAGAGGGGGTTTCAGGGACCACAGAGGAGCAGCTCTGTCCCCAGCCCGAGAAGTCAGGGAGGGCTTCTCAGCGGAGGTGAGACAGCAGCTGTTGGGCAGAGTTAAGGGAGATGCCGTCCAGGCACAGGCAGCAGGGAGCGCACAGGAGCAAAGGAGTGAAGGCGAGAGAGTGCTGAGCTGGGCCATTCAGAGAACGCTCAGCGGCTGGGCGCGAGTGGCACAGGGGGCCTTGTGGGCAAGCAGTAAAACATGCGACTGAGATGGAGGGGGCAGGACCTGGTCACCAAGGGCCCCGTAACCATGGCAACGGTGATGAGCACAGGTTAGCGAAGAGCTACTGCAGAGATTTAAGCAAAGGAAAACATTGATCAGATTTGTGTGTAGTTGGGAGGAAAAAAGAGTTATTTTGTGAGCTGGCCAGATAGGAAGAGACCTTTTTTGTGGGTTTATTTGTGTGTTTGTGTGTTTAATTGTGTTAAGCAAAACTGCCCCCGGCACAGGTGATATGAAAAGATAGGCCCCGGGGCAGAGTACAGAATGGGGCAGGAGGGCAGCGGGGTGATAGAAGATTTTTTTAAAAATTGGAGGTGCTTGGTTTTATTCTGGATAAGGGGCCGGGGAACAGTGGGAGGGGTGGAATGGTGGAGAGAGAGACCCCATGAGACGTAAGCAGCCAAAGGCAGAGAGAAGGCAGCTAGGAAGTGACAGAAGCCATCTAGGAGGAGAGAGGGCAGCTAGGGGGAGGCACGGAGGTGAGGAATAGCCTGGAGTGAGGACGGCTGAAGCACTTCTGCAAGTAGGGAGTCCAATGTTAAATGTTTAAGCAGTTAGCAGCACCAAACCTCAGTGTAACCCCAGGCCAACCCTGTCACCCACCAATCCTCACCAAAATGACTTCTGTGTGGACGTGGGTCGGAGACATGGCACCACCACATGGCATGAGATCCAGAGAGGATCCAGAGAAGTCAGGAGAAGCAAGAAATGGGTGTATGAGGTGACGAGGTTAAAGATAGGTCCCCTACAGAGGATTACTGGAGATCCTGGGCAGGGGGAAGCTGGATTTCATCAAGTGTGAAATGGGGCTTGAGGCAAATTTCGTTAATGTAATAAAGAAAATGATGACCAGGAAGGTGATAGCCACTTAGGCTGTAACAACACTTTGAATAAGAAAATACAGGTCAAATATTGTCTATATTTTCTTTAAAACACCTCAGTATGGATATAGGAAGTATATGTGCACGCAAGTTAACTTCTCCACCAAGTTAACCAAGGCGGAGGGAAGAAATTAGTAAACATGTGAAGGACCCCAAGTTTCAAATATTGCTTCCTAAATCTTCCTCAGAGTTTAATTAAGAAATAGTAAAAAAAAGTTTTTTGGCTAAATAAGCAGTGTTAATGGTATGTGGATGGCTAGAAAGATACGTACAGGCATGTCTCCATGCCTGTAGGAAGGTCGCATTAGAATCTATTGCTTTAGGTCTAGAACTTTGGTCTATCCCCGTCCCCTTCCCACCATCCCCAAACACACATAGAGGATTCTGTCACCTAATCAGATGAAAAAGTTGGTTCTGCCATGCGAATATTCTTGCGTTTGCCTCAGATGAACCTGAGTTAATTAGGGTACGCTGTTGTAACCAAGAGCTCCCTCCCTCCACCCCCAAATGCAGTGGCTTAAAGAATTTGATTGCTCTCTCAAATAAACACCTCTATCAAGGTGAGAGATCCAGGTTGACAGGGCAGCTCTGCTACATGAAATGATTCAGGGATCCAGGTTCCTTCCATCTTGGTGCTCTGTCATCCCCTAGGGTATTGCCTTGCAGGGTCAGACCTGAGTTGTGGGATCTCCATTTTCTTACTTGTAGAAAGGGAAAAGAAGGAAACTCGGTGCATGTTGGTTGACTTTTAAGTTGGAGTAGAGGTTTTAGGTTGTCTTTTAAGTTGGATGAGTTGGGCTGTCTCGCAGGAGATAGTAGAACACATCCCTTGTGCTCACATCCCGTTGGCTCACCCTGGGTAGAGAAGGACTAGAGAGAAGAAGGGAGGTCCTTGGCTCGACAGCGTCTGCGTACTTTCAGTTCTATGACCATGAAAGGAGGGAGAGCGGATTTTGGCCTCTCTGCCACAGAACCCTCCCTCAAGGCTCTCATTGAAGGGCTTAAAAGGGCAGAGGCTTGGGGGGCTTCCCTGGTGGCGCAGTGGTTGGGAGTCCGCCTGCCGATGCAGGGGATGCGGGTTCGTGCCCCGGTCCGGGAAAATCCCACATGCCGCAGAGCGGCTGGGCCCGTGAGCCATGGCCGCTGGGCCTGCGCGTCCGGAGCCTGTGCTCCGCAATGGGAGAGGCCACAATAGCGCGAGGCTCGCGTACCGCAAAAACAAAAAAAAGGGCAGAGGTTTGGGACCTCACAAGAACAGGCTGACTAGTTTTGGTGTCTACTTAGAAATAAATGTTTGTATGTGTGGCAGGATTTGGTCTCAGAATTCCTTTCATTGTAACATACTTGATGGTGAAGTTGTGGAGACAACCCGGCTGCTCTGAGCGTGGGGTGACCAGCATCACCTGGGAGCTTGTTAGAAATGCAGGACTCAGGTCCCATCCCAGACCCACTAAGTCAGAAGCTGCCCTTTAACAACACCCCCAGGTAGTTCCTGGAGAAGCACAGTCTCCCTGCACCTTTACCTGGTCTTGAGTTTGGCCTCTTACGTAGATAGTTTTCCATTGATTTTTACAGCTGGAAGAGCCCAGGCAGCACCCATGACTGTTTTTCAAACTGTAACTAAGGACCCACTAGTGATATCATTTTAGCAGATCATAACCAGCATTGAAAGAAAGGCAGAAAAGACATACAGTAAAAAAAGAAAATAAAGTGCATCACTCTAATCGAGGGTGAGAGTTGTTTTCAGTCATAGATACCTATAGATGCGTAGCGGTAGGTCGTCGCCGAGAAATACAAAGGTATTTGAAAGTCACAGATGTAGGAGCAAGGGTCTGTGGCAGGAAGTTCACAGACTTGGTGGTAAATAGTCCTGAGGTTGAAACCACCTCTGAAGAGCGTGTCTTTGGCCAGTATTGAACCTCATTTCCTCATATGTAAAACGGGTTAACTTCAACCTCCTGGGCTGTGGCAGTTACCAGGGCAGGGCCGGGAATAAATCCCTCGCGGGCCCTTCTTTCCCCTTAGTCGTATCCTCTTTGTTTTTAGGACGGGAGAGTGGCTCGCCTGGGGCTTCTACGCTGAGACCAAGTTAGCCAGGATTCCTAATTCTTTGGGTCTCAGTTTCCCTATTTGTGAAGGAAGGCACCTTAGCCTGGAAGACTTCTAAGGGGCTCAGCCCCGTGGTCCACGTAAGCGAGTATGTCCAGAAAGCACGTGCATGTGGCGTGGGAGGTGAGGTGGTGGAATGACCCTCCCTTTGCCTTCGGACCCTGCAGGTGCCGGAGTTCCCAGACTAGACCCTAGGGAGGGGTAGAAGGGAGCATCCCCTCGCCGGGGAGCCCTTGGTCCCGCTCCTCCGCCAGCGGGCGGTGCGGCAGCGCCACCGTGTGGTCGTGCTGCATCAAAGCGCCGCCGCTCTGCCAGCTGGAGCCCCGCCGGGGAGACTTGGTGCGAGCGAGGGCGAAGGGGAGAGCATCTGGTCTTGCACACCCCACCCCAGTTTTCTTGCACATCCCACCACCCCCCTTGCGGAAATGTTCGCGCCACCACATGCAGAGTGGCCGGAGCTGGGGCTGTGACCCCTCCCTGCGCTTGTACGGCGGGGCGGGCGCCAGTGCAAAGGGCACCTCGGGAAGACACGGTCCCGCTCCAGACCGGGGTCAGCTGAAGAAGGATGTGGATTCTGGCGGCACAGGCTAGCATCTAGCTGCCAGCTCAGTATCTCATGGTTCGAGCGCACTGGTCTTGTAAAGCGGGGGTCAAGGGTTCGTGGCCCAGCCACGCGTCTGCCTTTCCCCCTCCCTGGCATCAGATCACCCCTTCCCCGGGGCTCAGGTTCTGCTTTTCCTCTTGGATCCCACAGGGGAAAGAAGCATAACGGGCAGCTCCCGAGGAGGGTGCCCAGATGGATGTGGTTAGAGAAGGGCAGCCCCGAGCGTCCTGAGCTGAGGGGACCCGGGCCTCGCCTTGGGCAACAACGGCCTCCCAGGTCCCAAGTGCCACCTTGTCCCAGGACCCGCGAATCCAGGAATGATCCAGGGGTCTCCGCCCCAGCGCTCGCACTCTCCAGACAGCGGAGTTTTCAAGCGCTTTGCCCTTTGAGCTCAGAGATGACGCAAGAGGAAGATAATTCAGCGACGAGCTCCCCTCGCCACTGTGGGGAGGCTCCCTCTCCCCCACGTCCACTTTAAGCTCTTATTTATCGAGGTTCACCCTGGGCGTAGCCCTTGTGCTAAATTCCCCTCCGAAAGTAATCTTTCGTGGGTGTTTGACAAAGTACAGCTGAGGCATTTGAGGCCAAAAGAGACTGAGTCATTTACCCAAGGTCACCCTGTTCGTAAGTAACAGACAAGAAACGCCAGGTCGGTCCACCTTTCTCCCAAGCCCATCACCATTCGAAGGAGACACCTTTCGCTTCTGCACCCTCAGCCTGGGTGCGGGCGAGGGGCTTTTTATTGAGCCGAATCAGGGAAACCTGGGGAGTTGGGAAGAGAGCTCACATCTAATGAAAGAAATGGTCTTCCTGTCACTCCCTCAGCCCCCATGCCCCCTGCAGAAGCTCCTGGAGCAGCTGCTTCTTCTGCAAAATGCAAATGCAGGAGGGGTCTTGCCACCTGTCTGTCTTCTGTCCTACTGCTGTCCATCTTGACCATTTCAACTCTCACACGTGAAGGAGTAGAGCAGAGATGTTTCCACTGAAAGCCTGAGGTTAATTATTTGGCCTGCTGGAAGGACTCTGGAGGTTACTCATGGGCATAGTGATCGTGATGAACTCTGCACTTGGTGCAAGTTATGTACTTAACTTTCTGAATCTGCTCTCCCTTGTGACTACTAGTAACAGCGAATGCTTCTAAAGCACCTGTCAAATCTAAACAGAATCCGCGAATTATCGCAGTGTTGACAACATTATAAGTGGTATTATTAGCCTCGTTGTCCATAGGAGGAAATTGAGGCCCAGAGAAGTTAACTCTCTTGCCTAGGGTCATACCGAGAGCAAGTAGCAGAGTCAGAATTCAAACCCAACCTTCCTGGTTCCTGGCGCCTTCAACCACCGTGCTGCTGTGGAAGACATCCAGAACCTCTGGTAGGGATTTTCTGGAGCCAGAAAAACCAAAACTGTGCCTTCAAGGTAATACGGTTTCTGCAAATGTTCTGTCAAAGTCCTCCGTTTGTAGAGCCAAGAGACTCTGTTCATACCATTCAAGAGAAAAAAAAAAACGAGAACCTTAAAAATGAATTCTCCCTTGTGTCTGTTCCTGAGATTTCTCTATGGAAGGAAGATATTCTCTGTGCCTGGAAGTAATATCTTTTCATCCTACATCATGTAAGAGACCAATGCAAAGTCTCCTACTATAACCTCCCAAACACTTCAGTCTTTTTATTCTGCATGGAGTTATGTTGCTGTCCTGATTAAAAAAAAAAAAAATACCCACACTTTCATAGCTTTTTAAACAACATCAAATAAGCCAGAATTTCTGTGTATTTCTGTGTACTACACCAGGAACAGTTAGGGTGGGTGGCAGACTGGACTTTCCAAAAGTGGTCACCCCAATACCTCCCCTCACACATGGCCTTAAAATGTAACTGGGCACTCCACTTGAATCTAGGTATACCTGGGCCAACTTCTCTATCTCCCCTGCTCTTGAACCTGAGTGGACTTTTGTGATTACCTTGACCAATTAATTGTGGCAGAAGTGACGATATACGTTTTTCGAGGCTGGACCAGAAAAACGCCATGCACGTCTGCCTTGCCGCCTCGGGACACGTGTTTCTGCAACTTGCTGCCTCTAGCCCCAGTTTTACAGCCTCCCCCAGCTGATGGAGCAAAGATAAGCTGACTCTACCAAATTCTGCCCAAGTTGAAGATTCATGAGTAGAATAAGTGATTATTGTTGTTCTAAGCCATTAAGCCGGAGACGTTTGTTAGATAGCAGTAAATGCCTGGACCAGGTCCTCTACCCATTTTGCCCTGTTATGAACTGTTCTGCAGTGGACTTCTTTAGACCTATCACTTTCTGCACATACCTGAAGTTTTCCCTAGGGAAACATCTAGAAGCAGCATTCCTGGGCCAAAGAATATTTTGTTTATGGGACCGCACATGTAGTGAAAGTGTGAAAGCATACAGGGGAGTGATCCACTGTAGTGTAAGCCCTGACACTGGGTTTTCTTTTCTTGTAACACAAGTGTCTGACTTAAGCTTTGATTGCTGAGGCATCCACTTCAAAGACGGCGACCTCGAATCAACACATTGCCAGCCACACGGCTAGGTAAAGAGCCAGCCCGCCTCCCCCTACTGAAGCTCTTCTGTTTTAGTTGATTTAGTTTTCTTTTGGTTGATTTTGATAACTAACCATTTGGGGAACTTGTTTTCTCTCTTCCTGTGCTTTAAAGTCCTGCTCTTATGTTCTAAATTCACCCAGAAGGAGGGAGCCCTTGAAACCCCAGGCCCAAGCCACCCCCACCTGGGACTTCTCTGTGTTGTTCCCGGTGTGTTGTGTAATTTCCAGGTCCTGCAAGTAGTAAAACTTTATTTTTTTCAAAGTTTCCTGATGGTTATTGCTGAAGGGCGTCTTGCAATCAGAATAAGAACCACTGAGGGCCAGTGGTTGGCCCAATGTGATGACATTGGTTATTGATGGGCTGAAATCGGCGTGAAACATACACATAAAGGATGAGTGTCAGGGAGGAAGAGGTTTTCCTCTACAATGCTAGGTTCTTCTGGCTGGTCTAAGAGTTAAGTTGACTTGAGACAGATTCACAGGAGGAAAATCAAAGTATAATAACATGTATATATGGGAGAGATCCCGGAAGAGTTAGGAAATCACCAAAATGGCTGAAGCCCTCACCTTCAGCTAAAGACAAAAGAGGATGTTGGTAGTGGTTTGGGACTTCAGAGGGGAGAAAGGCAATTCACATGAAGGTGGAAAAGCAAATGTTGGGTACATAAATGTTTGCAGAGCCCTGCAGAGACAATGGGCTACAGGATGGACTCTGATCTCTAAGAGTTTCCCACAATACACATTACCCATACTTTTTGCAGATTTCTCTGGTGATAGCTCTATTCTGGAAGCAGGCCCTCTATCTACATTTTTTTTAGGCAGTTAGGGGGAAGGTCGAACAAAGTTTCTTCCTAAGTCTTTTGGGCCTTAAAAATAATCAAATTAATCCTCATGCCAAAGAGACATATTTTGAGGTGGCAAACCCTACAGCAGAATCCGTAAGATTCTATTTCTTTAAAAAAGAAACCTGAAGGTCTGAAGCAAATACTACAATGCTAACACCTGTTAAATCTGGGTGTGGGGATATATGGGTATCGTAATTTACATTTTTAATTTACATTTCTTAAATGTGTTATGTATTGATATTAAGTTATTTATAATTGTGCAAATATTTTATTATTTAAAAATCTCAACTCAAATAAAATTATGTCACAGTAATTTTGTCCCTTGTGATTTTCTGTTTCATTTGTTTGATCACATCCCTGCTTGATTAAAGCAAGACCTTTGGCCTTTGACGGGCTGGTAGTTCAATGCAAATACCACATCCTCCCTACCACACACCCTTCATCCTGGCCATACTCACAGACCTGCTGTTAAGAAACAATCAGTGCTCCTTTAATTTCCCTGCCTTTGCCTGAGATCGTCCCTCTGCCTGGAATAATAATCCCAGAGATTTCGCTTCACAAATTATTCTCCCGTGTCTCATTTGATCCTTATCTGCTCCCTGTAACAGTAATAATAGTATCATTTACTGGGTGAGCTATATATGCTACGTATGGTGTCAAATGCTTTACGTGTGTCTTTTTAAAAGTAGGTTCTGGGGCTTCCCTGCTGGCGCAGTGGTTGAGAGTCCGCCTGCCGATGCAGGGGACACGGGTTCATGCCCCGGTCTGGAAAGATCCCACATGCCGCGGAGCGGCTGGGCCCGTGAGCCATGGCCGCTGAGCCTGCGTGTCCAGAGCCTGTGCTCCGCAAGGGGAGAGGCCACAACAGTGAGAGGCCTGCGTACCGTAAAAAAAAAAAAAAAAGTAGGTTCTGTTGTTGTCGTCCCTCTTTTGCAGACAAAGAAACCCACTTTGGCTTAAAGGTTACTTGTTATTATCATTGTTGTTGTTGTTATTATCTCCCAAAATCTTGGTGGCAGAGCAAGAGTCAACCTCAGGCCTGTTCAGAGTCCACAACTTTGGCCATTAGACGGTACTGCCTCCTGCGAGAAAGCTGTTCTTTTCATTCTCAAATTACAGTTAAGGAAACAGATTCTGAGAGTTTCCCTCCCTGCCTGTCTAATGAATTACTCATCCTCCTAGAGCCACAGCGATGGCCCTCTGTCTGGGAAGCCCTCCTCCTGTCCACACAGTCCACACCACACCCCCACGGAAGGGTGTTTATAGCCTGCCTTCTCCTCTGCTAGTGGCCGAGCTCCTCAAAGGCAGAGACTGGCTTGTATTCCCAGCATCTAGAATGGCCCCGATGCATTATGGGCGCCTAATCTTTTCAGAAATGAATATTGATTAGCACCTGCCCTGCTCAGTCCCTGAGCAACATACATGCCCATGAACTCAGGTGAGCAATTCACTTCTGCTGTGTGCACAGGGCGTAGTTTGTGCAAATGGCTCCCAGCCTTCGAAAACAAACAATAAAAATCCCCACTCATCTTTACCAAAGAAATCCAGCCCAAAGGATTGCCCACCTTGAGAATTTAGACGATGGCTACCCTGAAAACTCCATAAAAATAATAATAATAGAACAAGAGTGAATGTGGGGCTTCCCTGGTGGCGCAGTGGTTGAGAGTCCGCCTGCCGATGCAGGGGACACGGGTTCGTGCCCCGGTCCGGGAAGATCCCACATGCCGCGGAGCGGCTGGGCCCGTGAGCCACGGCCGCTGAGCCTGCGCGTCCAGAGCCTATGTCCCGCAGCGGGAGAGGCCACAACAGTGAGAGGCCCGCGTACCGCAAAAAAAAAAAAAAAAAAAAAAGAGTGAATGTGTATTGGGCATTTAGCATGTGCCAGGGACTGTGCTAAGTGACATACATGGATTTAATTTTTGCAAACAGAGTGAACTATTGCTTTTCTTTGTTCGGTGAGCTAGGTGCTCTGGTTTTTACGTTAGTGAATGTGCAAATCGGAATTTTCCGGGGAGGTTTGGAGGAGAGAATAGGATGTCTTAACTCAAAAGCTCTGTCGTGTTATCGTCACTGCTAAGAAGACTCCTGGCACAGCAGCTTCTCTGAGCCGAGGGTGGCATTTGTCACTTCTTGGGGAGTATGTATGGCACTGACATTTAATGACCATCATGCCATGCTTTGTCAATATCTCTTTTCAAGCAGCAGCAGGGAGTGACAGGCAGTGCTCTGTGGAATGATCTGCATTGTGACATCAGACACTGACAAAGTCTCTTTTATCAGCCTTACTTTTCTCATGGAGTTTTGAAGGAATGTTGGCATGGCGCTGTTTCTTCTGTTTTGACACCACAGTCAGTTCACTCATTCAACCCCCCCTATCATGGTGTGCACAGGAAGCTCTGGGGCACACAGGGATAGCAGAAACCAGTGACTCAGGTCGCCCCAGTGCTCTGCGTCTCAGTGTCTTGTCTGATCTAAGTGCTGGTGTCATCGTCTCCTCTGTCGCTCAGCATCCTTCATACACTAGGGAAGGCGGTGGTGGACAAGCTAAGTCTCACATCTGACGATTTTGCTAAAAGGCAGAGATTACTAGTAAACTTTATTTGTCAAGTCTGTGCTATGTGACAAAGATTTTACTTCGTTCTATGAAAGCTTCAGGAGAAATTTAAGGCTTGGTCTCTGCCCTCAAATAGCTGAGCTGACTGTGTGAGTAAAATAAAAACCTATGAAAAACTTACAAAACAGCTGAGTTGAGAGTATGTCTTACACCCAGGTTCAAAGACCTATGAGCAGAAATTAAGGCTTGGTCAAGATGAAAAAAAAAAAAAAAGCAATTTCCCATTCTAACCCCATTTCCCTCTCCAGAGGACAAAGAAAGAACCTGATCTGATTGTCATGAAATTCAACTCTTGATCTTCCAGGCCCTATCATCCACAGTAAAAGGAGTCAGCCCTCAAAGCTCTTTTAAGCCACTAGAAGACAATTCAAGTAGGGTCTAAGTGGAAGACCAGCTGGGGCTAAAGTATAATGAGAAAGGATTCCTTATCTCCTCTCAGATGTCACCACATGGGCAGAACTTAGGTGTTCCTTGCTTGGGCCTGGTACTAAAAGTCAGTGAAATAATCCAAAGACCTAACTATTCCCAGACGAAATATTGGAGAGAGCTCTAAGGAACTGTCATTTTATCTACAGAAATAGCATTTGATAAAATCCAAACATGCTTTTATGATAAAAATGCTAACAAAAACAAACAAACAAAAACCCCCAAACAAACAAACTAGGAATAGAAGGGAACTTCCTCAACCTAATAAAGGACATCTATTAAAGAAAAAAAAATCATATGAAATGGTACAAGTGTGATAGCTTTCCCCTTAAGATCAGAAACAAGAGAAGTATGTTCACTCTTGCCTCTTCTATTCAACTGTGATACAGATTCCAGTGAGGACAATTAGGTAAGAAAAAGAAATAAAAGGCATCCAAATTGGAAAGGAAGAAGATACATGTGACATGATCTCCTATACAGAAAAATCCTAAGGAATCCACTGAAAACCTATTAGCACTCATAAACAAGTTCAGCAAAGTTGCAGAGTACAAGATCAATATGCAAAACCAATGGTATTTCTATTCACTAGCAATGAACAATCTAAAAATGAAATTAAGAAAACAATTCCATTTACAATAGCATCAAAAAGAATAAAACACTTAGGAATAATTTAGTAAAAGCAGTGCAAAATTTATACCCTCCAAACAAACAAACCAAAAAAGCATTGTTGGAAGTAGACCTAAATAAATGGAAAGACATCCCAAGTTCTGGATGGGAAGGCGTAATATTGTTAAGATGGCAATAGTCCCTGAAGTAATCTACAGATTCAACACAATCACTGACGTAATCCTAGCTGCCCTTTTTGTAGATTCTGACAAGCTGATCCTAAAACATATATGGAAAGGCAAGGGACCTAAGGTAGCCAAAACAATCCTGAAAAAGAAGAACAAAGCTGGAAGACTCACATTTCCTGATGTCAAAACTTATTACAAAACTACAGTAATCAAGACAGTGCAGTACTGGCATGAGTACTGACATACAGACCAATGGAATAGAACTGAGGGTCTAAAAATAAACCCTCATATGTATGATCAATTGATTTTCAAGGAGAGTGTAAAGACAATTCAATGGGGAAAGAGTAATCTTTTCAACAAATGGTGCTAGGACAACTAGATATCCCCATGCAACAAACAGAAAAAAAGATAAACTGGACTTCATAAAAATTTAAAACTTTTTTACCTCAGAGGATATCATCAAGAAAAATTTTAAAAACCCCACAGAATGGGAGAAAATTTTGCAATCACATATCTGGAAAGGGACTTCTATTTTAAAGATATAAATAACTCTCACAACTTAATAATAAATAGAAACCCAATTTAAAAGTGGGCAAAGGATCTGAACAGACATCTCTCCAAGGAAGTTATACAAATGGCCAATAAGCAAAGATGTTTACCATCATTAGTCATCAGGGAAATGCAAATTAAAACCACAATCAGATACCACTTCCCACA
This sequence comes from Orcinus orca, assembly GCF_937001465.1. Taxonomy (NCBI): domain Eukaryota; kingdom Metazoa; phylum Chordata; class Mammalia; order Artiodactyla; family Delphinidae; genus Orcinus; species Orcinus orca. Next base: position 187,003,481 of record NC_064560.1, on the reverse strand, counting down.
CACTGGGCTGACTATAATAAAAAAGACAGATAATAACAAATGTGGCAAACATGTGGAGAAATTGGAGACTTTGTGCACTGCTGGTGGGAATATAAAATGCTGTAGCCCCTTTGGAAGAGAGTCCGGCAGTCCCTTAAAAAGCTAAACATAGAGTCATTGTATGATTGACCCAGCAACACTACTCCTACCTACATACCCAAGAGAAAAGAAAACATGTGTCTGCACAAAAAGTTACACATGAATGTTCATAGCAGTATTATTCATATAAAAACCAAAAAGTAGAAATCAACTGCTGAATGGATTAAAAAAATGTAGTGTATTCATACAATGGAATATTATTGGGCAATGAAAAGGAATGAAGGACTGATATATGTTACAACATGTATGAACCTTGAAAACATCACGCTAAGTGAAAAAAGCCAATTATAAAAGACCAATTCTATGACTCCCAAACAGGAAAATCTATAGAGACAGAGAGACAAGGGACATGATAGCTAAAGAGCACAGGTGTTCTTTGAGGGTGATAAAATTGATTTTGGTGACGGTTGCATGCATCTGTGAATATACTAAAAACCACTGAACTGTTTGATTTAAATTGGTGACCTATTTGGTACGTGAATAAAGCTGCTGATGTTAATAAAGCTGTCGAAAAAAATCAGTGATATTACAGGTGTCTGGGAATAAAAGAAACAGTAGCAAATTAAATACCACATTAATCAGAAGACACAGCACGATTTCAGAAATGTTGCAGAGTGCCAACCTGAAATTGAGAAAAGTTGGTATTATACCCATTTTGTAGATGAGGAAATTGTCTTAGAGGGTTTAAGAACTTGCTCAAGGTTATCTAGTTAGTAAATGTCCAACCCGAGACTTGGGTGCAGGACAACCACTGCCATGTCAACTCCAGGGGGAGCGAATTCTTCACCTCAGATTTACTTTAAAGAAACAACGCATTTAGCTTTTGAAAAATTCGGTGGAGTGTCCTATTGGATATGGGAAATGAAGCAGGGAATTTGTAAGAGATGCTGTCCTCCTTTGGAACCTGGTCACATCTCCGCGTGCCTTGGCACTGTGTCCGGGATGAGTACAAAATATTGTGTGTGATGAGAGGTCGTGCATTCGAGTGAGGCCCACACTCAGAAGGCTCAAGCCCAGCCACAGCGGTCCTGGGAAGCTCTAAGCCTGTCCACAGGCCTGGGACAGATCTTGTTTGCCTCACGTGGCTGTGGCTTTACCTCCGGTTCACTTCCCCGGCCCCTCGGCCCATCAGCCAGGCTGGTTTCTGCACCTCACGATTGTCTTTATTTTCCCTCCGCCTCTGGGAACACTGTGTTCCGGTGTTTTCGGTGTGTGAGCAGAGAAGGGCTGATTTTGTTTGAGTTGGAGCAGGACTGTTGGTTCAGTATCAGTAGTCAAGAGGCCATGGCTTTCTAAGAGATTTTTTCTTTTTTAATTTAAGGTTCTCAGTGTACCACAGGATTGAACCGTGTACTGCTTTGTCTATTAACTTTACATTTTATGAATTCTCTGTTTTGTGGACTAGAAACCCAGGCACACAGACCATGTGCTTTATTCTGGGTAACACAGCTGCCCCATGCTCTCAAGATCCAGTACTATTAAGCCGGTAGGGCTACACTCCTCAGATCCATGTCTTCCACCTCTCTCTGCTGTCTGAGTGTATGATCAGAACCCTCCCCAAGAAGGGTGTCCACTTGGAAGCACCACCCACAGTATCCTCTTTTCTTATTTCGATTCTCACTACAATCCTCATAATGTTATTCCTATGTTTCAGATGAGGAAACTGAGGCTCAGAGTGGTTCCGTGACTTGTTCAAGGTCACATAACCAGGATTTGAACCCTGGAGTGGGTAGACTCTAGACTGAGATTCTTTTCCTGTACCCCTCCCCAGCCTTGGTTTGTGGCCAGGGAAAATTACTAATGTTCTCCCGCCCCCATCCTCAACTGCCCCCCACATCCCTGTCTGTAAACTGGTGAAAGTAATTTGGCTTCAGAGGACATCCATGCAGGCCTGTAGGGAGAAAGGAGATAAGAATGGACAATGAGAGCCTGTAGGGTGTGTGGGGAAGAGGGATGCAGGACCTTGGCCTTGGTAATGGGAGTGCGGGAGTTGGGGGAACAGGACTAAAATGTGTGAGTGCCTTGGACAGGCTAATAAAATTTGTCAACTCTCCCAAACCAATGTTCTTCCTCTCTTTTTCGTTAACTGTTTTTTTAATTGAAAAAGTAATAAATGTTCATGGTAAAAAAATCAAAACTACTTCTCCTCCATACCTCCCAGTCACCATCCGAAGAAGGACAATCTGTCCTCTGTCTCCTTCAGGAATATTCCAGATATATATTCTACATATAGACACACACATTTCTCCCTTTCATTTTCACAAATAGGAACATAATCTGTACACTGTCTTGTACCTTATTTTATCCTCTTATCTTAAAAACTCTTCCACACCAGCTCACATAGATCTGTCTCATCTTCTTCATTCTGTTGTTTTTGTTTTTTGTTTTTTTTGGCTGCGTTGGGTCTTCATTGCTGCATGTGGGCTTCCTCTAGTTACGGAGAGCAGGGCCTACTCTTCGTTGCAGTGCGTGGGCTTCTCATTGCGGTGGCTTCTCTTGTTGAGGAGCACGGGCTCTAGGCATGTGGGCTTCAGTAGTTGTGGCACGTGGGCTCAGTAGTTGTGGCACACAGGCTTAGTTGCTCCACGGCATGTGGGATCTTCTCAGACCAGGGCTCGAACCCGTGTCCCCTGCATTGGCAGGCAGATTCTTAACCACTGTGCCACCAGGGAAGCCCCCTTCATTCTGTTTTACAATTGCACAGCATCTCATCCCATGGATGTTTCTTCATTTATCCAACCAGCCCCTATTGCTGGGGTCACTCAGGTTGTTTAGGTTGTTATAAAAACAATGCTGGGAAAAACATCCATGTCTATACATTTTCAAGTATAATCTCTATGATTATTTCCTAGAGGCTGAACTGATGAAGGAACTGCTGAATCCATGAGAAAGAATATTCTACTCTTTAATTGAGATGCCAAGTTGTGCTGCATCAATCTGAACTCCTATCACCAAGGAAGAGTACCTGCTTCTTCTCAGTGTGATGTAATTTTTCAATCTGTATTACCAAGTGTCACAGGCTGAATAGTGACTCCTAAATATATCACAACCTAATCCCTGGATCCTGCACAGGTTACATAATATGGAATACAGTCTTTGCAGATGTGACTAAATTAGAAACTCTCAGAGGGGGAAATTATCCTGGAAATTACCCAGCTTGGCCCAGTGTCCTTATAAGAGGGAGATGGACATTTGACTACAGACAAAACAGAGGAACATCATGTGATGGAAGCAGAAAGAAGCAGTAGAGAGAGATGTTCCACTGCTGGCTTTGAAGATGGAGGAAGGTGCTGGGAAGCAAGGAAGGCAGCTGGAGAACTGGAAAAGGCACAGAAATAGCCTCCCCCAGCACCTCCAGATGGAAGCACCCTGCCAACACCTTCATTTTAGCCCACTAAAGCCATTTTGGACTTCTGGCCGATCTAACTGTAAGAGAGTAAATTTCTGTTGTTTGAAGCCATTAAGTGTGTGGTTATTTGTCATGGCGGCAATAGGTCATTAATACTGGAGGGAAGGCTTAGTGCTCTGGTGGGGGGAGAGAGGAGGAAGACCTGCTGTCCATCCCCCACCTCTGCTCCCTGCTCAACTGTTCAAAGCAATTCCCCTCTGATCCCAGGCCTGTGCCCCTCACCCAGCAGAAGAGAAGTCTTCCTCATTAACCCCACTCTCAGGAAGGTGGCTCAAGCTCACCGCAGTTGCAAGCAGCATACTAAAATATTTCCTTCAACCACCCACAGATCTCACTGAGAAGATATGGACAAATAACATTTTCTTCTCCTCTGTCCGTTTCCGGCGCTGTTTAGTCACCCCTGTAGTTTGCCCTTAAGGACCTCATTTGTACATCAACATGGAAGGTTTAACAGCACTAGCTTTGCGACTCCCTGCCGCAAAGCAATTAGGATGGTGGGAGGGCCCTAACCCGACTAATCTCAGGGCCTCACCCTTCACTGATTTCTGGAAGCTGAGAGGTCACTTTCAGTTGGGGCTCTCTTCGACTCTGGAGTGAGAAAAGCAGTCAGTGTTCTTTGTGGTACACAGGCCTCTCACTGTTGTGGCCTCTCCCGTTGCGGAGCACAGGCTCCGGACGCGCAGGCTCAGTGGCCATGGCTCACGGGCCCAGCAGCTCCGCGGCATGTGGGATCCTCCCGGACCGGGGCACGAACCCGCGTCCCCTGCATCGGCAGGCGGACTCAACCATTGCGCCACCAGGGAAGCCCACAGTCAGTGTTCATAGGGATTTGCGACCTGGCTGGGGAGAGGTGTGAGCTGGGAGGAATTATTTGAAATTTGATACATGCATTCAAAGGTTCAAAGGTTCAAAGGTTCAAATCTGGCTGTGGGCTCCCTGAGGAAAAGGAAGAAAATTGCTGAGCAAATAAACTCCAACTCAAACAAAACCTTTTGGGGCAAATGAGTTACGGAAGGTGCCTGTGGTTTGCAAATAGATACTTGATTAAAGCCAATGGCTAGATAAAGCCATTTTGGGATGCTAGGAAAATCTCTCTGCCTTCGTCCTCCACCTACCCAGTCTCCTGGTTCTGGGCATACCAATTTCTGCTCAGGACCAAGCAGGTGAGAGTTACAGGGCGGTTAGCTCCCTAAACCACCTGTTAGAGTAATAATTCTGGGCTCCTCCGGGCAAGCGGATCAGGCCGTGCCGCAGGATGACAGACTAATTATCCCAACCATCAGAAGTGTCTTCTGTGTCTCTAATCTACCTTGACAATCCAGTGGTTTGTCACTTCGAGGCCTCTTTAATTGGCTGCGTGATTGACACAAGTGTGGGGGGCTTTTTATTTTAAGAATTGAGGAGAGCCTATGCCTTCAAAATTAGTTCAGTTACATATAATTGCTTTGCTATGATGCCAAAGACCTAGTTTGCGCCCTACGTGGGCTAGAATCTGATTCTTGCAGTCACTCTGACTCTAGGTAACTAGCAAGAATGACAAGAGACACCCAAGCAATTTTCTGTGTTTATTATTTACCTTTCACCAAAGGTCTCCTCAACCCTAGGTTGACCTGACATCCCTTTCAATAGGATTATGAAAAAAGCTGCTATGGTCTGAATGTCTGTGGGCCCTCAGAATGCATATGTTTTGGTTGCAAGTGACAGAAATCTAATTAATTTTTTTGTCATTGTTCATATACCTTACAAGTTCAAGAGTTGAGCTGCTTGGAGTCATAGCTGGGTTTGGGTGCTTAAACAGTAAGGACAGGGTTCTGTTACCCTATTTCCAACTCTCAGTTCACCTTCTGAAGAGGTGCTTCTCTTCACGTGGTAGAAAAGATAGCCTCTGGCAGTGCCAGCCTTTCCCGACCCGAAGGGTCCACTCTCCCAGAGAAAAGGCATACCTCACAGGGCTCATATTAGCATAGCATTCGTGGAAGCCTCAGACTGACCTGGCCTGGGTCACGTGCCCTCCTCTTGGCTCCATCAACGGATGCAGGAGGAGTTCTATGATTGGCCAAGTGCTAATCAACGGATGCAGGAAGAGTTCTATGATTGGCCAAGTGCTAAGTGCTGGTCATGTGACCAGGAGGAGGAAGAAGGCGCTGTGATTGGCAGTCTCACCAGAACCACTCGAATAGGGGGAGTCCCTTTCCCCAGAGGCAGAGGTGGCCAGCCAGAGTAAGAAAACAAATCGCCTCCACAGACATGAGAAGGGCAACTGTTACAAGTCCGCTCGCCCTGGTAAGTCCTGTGTCTCCACTTTTTCCTCTGAATAGCCTCTTTGTCTGACAATGTAGCCTGTTATGACAATCAGCCTGGAGTTTCAGAAGGGAAGGTTCCGAACGTGTGGAACGCTGGTTCAGTTTCCTCATCCTCAGGACCTGGCGCCGGTAAATGGGAATAGATTGCTCTGCCTCTGGTCATAGAGACCTAACTTATCAGAAGCGATTCTTGCCTCCTCTCGAGGACAGTAAAGGCTGAGAGCTCCTTGGACCGGAGTTGATAAACCCAGGGAGGAAGCAGCAGCCCCACTGGCCGGCTCCTCGTAGACCTGCAAACCCTGCCAGGCCTCCCTTCCCCATTCCCTTGTCTTCCTTGGCAGTTTAGCTGGCCCAGCCTCAGCTAGAATGTCTATTCTAAGACCATGAAACTTGGCTGTTCTTTCTTTTCTGGCCTTTTGTAAGCTTCGAAGAGAACCTTTCCTCGTTTGGATTTTCTCCCCTTTCTTGCCTGGGTATTTCATGGGTTTTCAGGCATCAGTCCTTATATGATCATTGCTTGCTGCAGTTCTAAAAACTTTAAAGAACATTTGGTTATTGGTCATTTAAGGCTTCTTCTATGTGTTTTACAGAATCACTTGGAACTTACCTGGTCCATTTCCCCATTTGAGACTGAAATCTCTGCTACTGCATGAAGAGGTCATGGTGAGCTCAGCTTAAATACCTCAAGAGATGGGGCACTGACTCTAGTTCGCTGACTCCATTGCTAACCAGCTCCATTAGTTATAATGTTCTTTTTTATTTGGAGGACAAATCTCATTTTGGCTTAGATCTGGCACACATAATTTGTCTCATCTTCTTCTGTATCCATTTAAATATTAAAAGAGTGCTTTTATGCTCTCTTTCCTATCTCTTAGCTAATATTTATTGAACACTTACTTTGTCTAGTGCTGTACTAACTGCTTGACACACATATGCTCACTTAATCCTAGCAACAACCTATGACGTAGGCAGGCATTATTATGCCCATTTTATAAGTGAGGAAACCGAGGCACATGGGTTCACCAGGCTGACGTGTCAGACTGATATGATGCCAGAGCTCACACTTATAATCCCATATGCTCCTCAATTTTTTTTACAACAAAATAAACCATATAAGTTCAATGTACTAAGCAATCTGATACCATTCAAAATGGCCTTTTAAATCTCCAGAAGGGCTCAAGGAAGGGGGCAAGCTTTCTTTACAAGCAGTGGAGAGGCCGTGTGGAGACCCAGCCCAGTGGCAAGAAGGAGGGAAAAGCCAAATTGGAGCCCACCCTGGCACCTGGGTATCCACCACTGAGGACGAAGGTGAATTGTTGCAGAAGGCGTCATGGAGCAATGGTCCCAATCAGAGGCTCGGGAGACCTGGATTTCATTCCGTGCCACACCAAAGAATATATAACTTAACGTATCCCCCTCTCAGTTTGACCAACTGAAAAATGGGGGTACCCTTTAACTCCACCCACTTCCCAGAAAAGTTATAAGAAACTGATCAGCTCATAAAATATGGGTTTTGAAGCCCTTGAAAAAAGGATGGTAATAGAAAAATCCAACTTTACTTTCAGGTAATCAGCCCACATGGGCCAGTGTCTGACGGCAACATAGATTTCTTCTGAGACCCTCAAAGAGTCAGCCAGAAACCTGTGCTGTGATGGGTGCGTTCTAGGATACAAACTGTAAGCTACTCATCTCCCATGAGGAGTGACGGGGATGGGCTGAAAGGAAGGATATCTTTTCTAGTGAAAACACCCTCTTCTCTCCACACTTGTGTAAATAAATGTGTCTTGCTCTTATTGGCTTCTTTGAGGATTCTCTGAGTGTCAATTTGAGGACAGTTTGTGACTTAATCTATGTGGTGGGAACAGTTAATGTCTAGGCTCATTAGTGTATTTGTTCTCTCTTCTCCCACTGGGCAAATTTAGCTTGCCTCGCCTAACCGCTCAGCCTAGTGTATATTCAGATTAATCTTTCCCAAGCCTTCCTTTCAGCCTGCTGCCTCGTGGTTTTCTACCTGCAGAATAAAGTATAACCTCCTCAACTCTTCAGCATCCACAATCTCTTCCCATCCTGCCCCACTCATATCATCTCCCACTTCATTCCCATAGGAACTTTTTATTTCAGGGACTCTTGTCTTCTGAACTATTCACATAGTTGTGCATCCGTCACCACAGTCAATTTTAGAACATTCTCCATTACCCCCAAAAGAAACCCTACAGACCTCTTATCCACCCCCACCCCCCTGCCATCACAGATCCCTCCATTCCCTCCAGTCCTCAGCAACCACTAATCTACTTTGTGTCTCTATAGATTTGCCTATTCTGGACATTCACATAGATGGAATCATACAATATGAGGTCCTTTGTGACTGGTTTCTTCCACTTAGCATGAGCTTTTCAAAGTTCCTCCATGTTGTGGCGTATATCAGTACTTCATTCATTTTCATCGTCCAATAATATTCTGTTGTATGGAGGCCACATTGGTTTATTCATTTATCAGTTGATGGGCATTTGGCCTGTTTCCACTTTGTGGGTATTATGAATAATGTGGCTTTGAACATTCATGCACAATTTTTTGTGCGGACATGTTTTCATTTCTCTTGGGTATAAACCTAGGAGTGGAATTGCTGGGTCGTGTGGTAACTCTATGCTTAATCTTTAGAGGAACTGCCAGACTGTTTTCTAAAGGAGCTGCATGGTTTTACATTCCTGCCAACAGTGTATGAGGGTTCTAATTTCCTCCACATCCTTGCCAACACTAGTTATTACCTGTCCTTTTTATTATAGCCATCCTGGTAGATGTGAAGTAGTCTTTCATTGTGGTTTTGATTTGCAATTCCCTGATAACTAATGAACATCTTAGTTTATTGGTCATCTGTTTATCTTCTCTGGAGAAATGTCTGTTTGGATCCTTTGCCCATTTTTCAACTGGGTTATTTGTCTTTTTATTGTTGAGTTGCAAATGTTCTTTACATATTCCAGATAGAAGTCTATTATCACATATATGATTTTCAAATATTTTCTCCCATTTTGTGGGTTTTCACCTTGATAGTTGTCCTTTGAAACACAAAAGCTTTTAATTTTGATGAAGTCCAATCAATCTGTTTTTTCCTTTTGTTTCTTGTGCTTTTGATGTTATATCTAAGAAGCCATTGTCTAATCGAAGGTCACAAATATTTATGCTTTGTTTTCATTTAACAGTTTTTCAGTTTTAGCTCTTACATTTAGGTCTATTATCCTTCTTTTTAAATTTTATTTATTTATTTTTGGCTACACTGGGTCTTCGTTGCTGTGTGTGGGCTTTCTCTAGTTGTGGCAAGCGGGGGCTACTCTTCATTGCGGTGTGCAGGCTTCTTGTTGCGGTGGCTTCTCTTGTTGCGGAGCATGGGCTCTAGGTGCGTGGGCTTCAGTAGTTGTAGTGTGTGGGCTCAGTAGTTGTGGCTCGCGAGCTCTAGAGCGCAAGGCTCAGTAGTTGTGGCGCACAGGCTTAGTTGCTCTGCGGCATGAGGTATCTTCCCAGACCAGGGCTCGAACCTGTGTCCCCTGCATTGGCAGGCAGATTCTTAACCACTGTGCCACCAGGGAAGTCCCTATTATCCTTTTTGAGTTCCTTTTTTTTTTAATAAGGTGTGAGGTATGGGTCCACCTTTATCCTTTTGCATATAGATACCCAGTTGTCCCATCACCACATTTTTTTTAAAGATTATTCTTTTAAAAGGTTACTCTTCATTATCTTGGTACTCTTGTCAAGCAACTAGCCATTTCTGCCGTAGTATACCTCTTAGCTATTCTCTCCTCCGTATTGTGGTACCACCCAGACCTGACGGCCTTGCTTACCTATATAGGGCCTTGAAAGGGGCTGCTGAGCTTTGGGTTCCAGGTGGAAGTGCGATCCTGATGATGTGGCAAGGAGCCCTCCTCCCCAGCCCCCCCACCCCCTGAGCCAAGGAGAGCAATGTCACTGCACAACATCATACAACTCAGAGATGGGGACCAGCCCACGAGGTGAAGGCTTCTGTACTTTTGGAGAGTGGAGAATACCTCCATGGAGAAGCATGTGATTGGGGAGATCTCTGGCTAAAGATTAAACTTCCAAATCTGAGCAGAGTCGAAATTGTATATATGCTGTATAGACTGGATTACTGGTGAGCAAAGATCTCTTTTCTGTCCCACTCACTGTGTGTGAGTTATGTATCTCCACCCAATTGACATTGGACTTGGGTCTGTGACTTGTTTGATGCATGGGTTGTTAGATATAACGTGAGCAGAGTCCTTAAATATGTTTGTGTTATTGTGTGTCTGCTGTCTGCCCTGAGAAAATGTGCCCTGGTTAGCCACTCATCCAAAGACGTTGGGAAATTATTGTGATCCCCTCTCCCAGTGTTTTGTATTTTCGATTTGCTCTTAGTGTGAAGGCTCATTTGGAAGTGAGGAGAACTGGTTCTATCTTGTGTTCTCACACCAACCAGCTGCGTGATCTCACCATCACATGTCTCTGGGTCTTAGTGGGTTTGACTAAATGGTAGCAGATTTGAAACCAGACCGGAGCAAAGCTCGACAATCCCTGGCAAGTGCAGCAGAGCTGCAAAGCAGTAAATTAGGAAAATGAACACGAGGGGTAGTAAGCCACTGAGTTTGGGGATGGTTTGTTACACAGCACATCTGCAGAAATAAATGACTGATATTCATGCAGAGGTGGAATGCAGAGGCCTCTGAATGGGATACCACAGGTTCCCATGCCTTGATACATGTTGGAGGATTTCCAACTGATAAAAGAATTTTTATCTTGGCAATGGACCATTGTAGCCACTGTAGGAAAAACAAAGGATCACCCAGTGGACAGCACAGACCAGAGCCCTGAAAAATCTGGGCAAATCCAGACCCCACTGTGTCCTAGAGCACTGGACAGCTAGATGGAGGGCTAGGTGTCCAGCATTAGAGCTTAGTTCCAACTCATCAAACACTTGCTGAGCACCTGCTACCTGCAAGACACTGTGTGGACATTTAAAGGTCTTTGTCTTGTCACTGCTCCTCCAAAACACCATGTGTATTCCTGCCTTAGGACCTTTGCTTTTACTACTCTCTCTGCCTGGAATGATCTTTGCTGGGATCGTCACATGGTTGCCTTGTCATCATTCAAGTCTCAGCTTGAATTTGACCTTCACAGAGAGGCTATTCTGATCACCAGCTAAAGTAGCCACCGCTTGCCCTGATTCATTTACTAGCGCATCGTCCCAGTTTATCTTCATGGCACTTACCACCACCTGGCATGTTGTATGTTTATTTGTTTGTTTGTAGTCTTTCTTCTCCCACTAAAATGTAAGCTCCACAAGAATGGGATATTATCTGTCTTATTCACTATTGTATCCCCAGCTCCTAAAACAGTGCTTTTGTACATTGTAGGCACTCGGTAAATATTCTTTGAATAAATGAGCAAGGTGCTTACACAGGGCAAGAAGGGAAGGGTGAAGAGAAAAAAAAGGTGTGTATCCAGGCCCAAAATTACTGTAGTAAAGGTATGTAATGTCACTTCCTGGAAAGAGTTCAGGTTCTTGAGTCATACTCACTCTACCATTAACTACCCTATAAACTTGGGCAAGTTTTTGTATTAGCTAACATACCATTTTAGCTGATATAACAAAAGGCCACAACAGCAACAACTTAAACAATAGTCATTTCTTTCTCTCACTTAAAAGTCCGAAGAGGTAATCTGGGGCTGGTGTGGTGACTCTGCAATCATCAGGGACCCAGGCTCCTTCTATCTTATTGCTCTGCCATCCTTAAATGGGGCTTCCAACTTGTGGCCCCAAAAAAGTACTTGGCTCCTCTCATGTCTACATTCAGGCCAACAGAGAGGAGGGATGAGGGGAGAGGAAGACCAGCCCCTCCCTATAAGGGCTGGGCTCAAAAGTTTCACTCATCACCCCCATTCACCTCCTGTTGGGTAGAACTTAGTCATATAGCCACATTTGACAGCAAAGGAGTCTGGGAAATTAATTTTTAGCTGGAGAGTAATGTTCCCAGCTAAGAAATTCTATCATTGTAGAAGGAAAAATGCATAAATAGCAGTCTCTGCCCCATTCTTTACCACCACTCCACTCCCAGCCCTCTGCCCTATCCCGTTTCCTCATTTGTAAAACATGTGCCTCACTGTGTTACAATGAAATGAGATGAGTTATTTGGAAGTATCTTGTAAGCTCCGAAGTTCTATCCAAACATGTAAGTTACTGATTGCAAAAGAGTAAAAAACACAAAGGGCGCTGCAATTATAGAACAAGGGGAGATTCATTCTAGCTGAAATGATAGAGGAGTTTATGGAGCAGGTAGCTTTTAAGTTGGGCATTGAAATATTGATCAGTATTTTTAAGGAAGGAAACAAAGGAGGTTGGGGGTGGTATGGAAAGCATCCTAGGTGATAGGAAAAGTAAGATCAAAGGTAGTAAAGTGAGAATTTACATGCCTGTTTGAGGTGCTACGTGGGGTACGGTTTGGGGAGTACAGGGGCAAAGGAAGGAAGTTGGACCAGAGCAGGCAGAACCCTGATGCCATGATCAGGAGTTGGAGAGCTTTGGATGGGAAGTGGGAAGCCCATGTCAGCCTCTGAGTAGGGGTAGGATGTGATTTTTCTCCACAGCAGCGCCTGTCCCTGGAGGAAGACGGCCTTGGAGATGGGGAGGCCACTTAGGAGGCTGTTATGGGAGTCCCGATGAGATGGGCAAGGGCCTGAACTAGAGCTGTGAGAATGGAAAGATAGGGATGGATTTGGGAACCATCTCACAGGTAGAATCACCAAACTCGGCAGCAGATCGGATGGAGTGAAGAGTAAGTACTGACCAGGGTTTTACCAGGTATCATTGACCAGGAGGGAGACCCCAGAAAGAGGGGCAAATTCAGGAGGAAGAAAGTAAATTCAGAGTGTCCATTGTGACTCAGAGCACCTCCCAGCAATGGGAAATTTAAGGTGTTTTCATAAAATTGAAGGCAAAGAACTAAAGAACTTACCAAAATGATAAAGACGCTTAATCAACAGTACTGTTGCCTCTTACAGTATGATCTAACGTCTAACAGTTCAGACAGCGCAATTAAAATTCAGTCTTGGGGAATAACTGCTTTCCCTTTCTGGAGCCCTAGCTTTTGTAATTCACTCTTTACACACAAGCAAGGCTGGGCTGTGTCCTTACTTGATACGTGAAGGGCATTTCCAGAAGCCCTGCAGGGTTAGGTGTGTGTCTCACCAGAGTCTGGGGAAATATTTGGCCATTTCTTTTCTTTTCCTCCCAAACATCCTCCTTTGGTCTGAAGATATCCAGATCTTAGTCTTCAGTCCAGTTGTGAAAAAACCTTTCCAATTTTTGTGTTCATAGTGTCAGGAAGAGGTTAAAAATATCTTCATGAGCTGCATCGGAGATCAAAAATGAAAACTGGACAGTAGATGGTGAGTGAGTTTTTTCCCTTTCAAAATTTTCCATCATTGCATAAAATTGATTATGCAAAAAGCATAAACTGTTTTTTTTTAAATTTATTTTTGGCTGTGTTGGGTCTTCGTTTCTGTGCGTGGGCTTTCTCTAGTTGTGGCGAGCGGGGGCCACCCTTCATCGCAGTGCGCAGGCCTCTCACTGTCGCGGCCTCTCTTGTTGTGGAGCACAGGCTCCAGACGCGCAGGCTCAGTAGTTGTGGCTCACGGGCCTAGTTGCTCCGTGGCATGTGGGATCTTCCCAGACCAGTCTCCCTGCATTGGCAGGCAGACTCTCAACCACTGCACCACCGGGGAAGCCCGTAAACTGTTTTTATTTAAACAACGCCTTGAGAGTTCTCAAGGACAGTGGAAGGTCCCAGATGGAGGTGGAGCCTGGAGATATTTTCTCAGCCATGCATGGTCATTGGCTGCACCATTTCACCCTGTAGAACTTGCAGTGACTGTCACTTGGTTCTGAGGAATTCATCTCATCATGTCGTAGATTTGACCTTGAACATCCTGAGCTGGGAGGCAGAATTTATCAACCACTCTTGCTATTATTATGATTATTTTCCCATACATTTGGAGACCCATGTGGTCCAGGCTAAGAACAGTGTTACATTCCTAATCCAACAAACAGGAGTACATGGTACAGCCCAGTCATAATCTGTAGTAATACTGGGTAAACGTCTCTCTTCATACCCCCAATACTCCCATGTGGTTTTTCTACCTCTCTCTCCCCAGCATCTCTTCCCACCTCCTTAATATGAAATTAGCATGGCCTCTCTGAACATGTAACAATGCTTCCTTTTTACGAAGGTAATGAGCAAATTCATGGTTATGAGGCAAATAAAGGAGAAGAAACTTGGGAACAATCACACTTTAATACTTTTTCCCACAGCTCAATTATATATTGTAATTCATTATTTATATTATTAATTAAATTGTATAATAATAGCCAACATTTCTGTAGTGCTTTGCCATTTCCAAAGTGCTTTTATATCCATAACTCCTCTAGTGCTCACAACAAGGAAAGCGTGATAGGTATCACCGTCGTTTCACAGATGAGGAAACGGGAGAGGCTGAACAAATTTCCCCAAGTCACAGAGCCAGGAAAGAGAATCCGGATTCCAGTCCAGGTTCTGTGGCTCCGAGGGCCTCAATAACACAGCTGAGGACCTCCTTGTCCCCACACTGGACCTGGCTTCAGATCCTCTGCTTCTTGGGGACCTGGGAGTTCTTTCAGTGGGTCTGCAGCAAGCCTGTCACCATGCTGCAAGGCTGGGACTACGCTTGTTCGAGTTCAGGGTCCTTACACCTTACACTGTTGGCCCCTCACTTGTCTCACCCTAGTGCTACCCCCGCTGGGCTTATCCAGGAAGAAGGAAAATAAACCCAGCCCCTGCACCCTCCTTCCACAACAAGCGCAATTTGCCTCTTACAGCAGAGGGAGAGGAGAGCAGTGCCTCGTCCACCTTCACGGACAGGAGGCATCCGTTGGCCGTCATGGGCTTTCGCAGCTTCAGGAAGCTGGGGAGGGGGAAGCAGGGATGGCTGACTTCACCGAACGTATAATAGGTGTTTGTGGGGCCATTTAAAGTATTTAACAAGCTGTGGGAGCCCACTGGTGGCTGTGCTGCTTTGGTCTCTGTACTTTGCCGAAGGGGAATGTTTCCTGTTCCTAATCTCTCTGGTGCAAGAGACAGATGTCAGGCTTAGTGTTCAAAAAGTGAGTCAGACAGACTGGCTACTGCTAATGTTTTTAAAAGAAAATCACATTCCCCCTCTTTTTTGGCAAATGAGTGAAGGGTGACAAGATGACCCAGGCCACTGGGCCTCGGCCACTCTCTCTGTTTCATGGTAGAGAAGGTAGAGAAATACCACCTTGGCCAGAGCAGGGTCCCCAGCATAGGGATGTCTTTGACCTTTAGGGTAAGAAGTGAGTTTCAAGCTTTTAATCCCAAGGGGTGAGGGCTGTGCCCCAGACCAGGTTACAGACCTACCATCTTCAGATATACCTCACGTGAAGGTATGTTCGTACGAATGTGTTCAAAATAAGGTACCATATTGTACCAAATCAACCTCAGCCTGGGTTCTAGGCTGCTTCTGCCACGATTGAGTAATCTGCAGCAAGTCTCTGGGCCTCTGTTATCCCGGTTAATAAAATGAGAGCCTTGGTTTGGAGTGGGGATGGTCAATAGGCGTTGTCCGTAGCCTTGGAATTCTTTCAGCTGCACTGCTCCAGGCAGCCATTATTAATCAGTTAGAGCTATGTGTGAATGGACAGCAGTGGTGTGCTGGTAAATGCCTAACAACTGGCTCTCTGTGGAAAAAAAGCCCTGGTTTGTCATGTTTGCCAATTTCTATGGTGTAAACACTCCACTGTGGCTGATTTCAAGTTTCCATGCAAAGTCACTGAACACACTGTTGGGAAGAGATGTACGTCATGATGTACATCCCCAGCACCCGCAGTTGATCTCCAAAGAGCTGTTTGTTTCCCATAGTCTATGATTCTGAATCAAACCTCTTGGAAAGTTGCATTTCCTAAAGTCACTGCTGTTTGAGTTCCCCCCAAAACAGATAAGTGTCAGGACTTTGTTGGGAAAGTGAGAGTTCAGGGCACAGAAGTGAAGGCTTGTAGAATGGGGAGCAGGGAGGAGGAAAAGGCAAAGCAAGGACGCACCCAGCGGGAGGGCCGCCCCACCCATCGCACTGCCTGAAGAGTCATGTGAAGTACGTCTGGCTGGAGGAAGAAAAGAGGACGCCTGTATCCATTTCGCCTGCCCCCATAGGTCAAGGTTTGTGCCGTGGGCATTAACTCTCTGCCTCCAGGCTGTGCTTTCAAGGGCTCCAAGTGCCAATGGAGAAGCCAGAGGGCAGGAGGTGGGAGGCACAGGCTTAATGAGAGGTTGTTAGGTGTCCCCTGTGTGAAGCTGGCTGGAGAAGAACCAGTCATCCCAGGGGTGGTGGGTATAAAAGATCAGTGAACATGAGGGATCTGAGGTAGTGTCTAAAGTGTCTGAGACACCCCCACGGGAGGAGATGCAGTGGCTCAGTTACTTCGTCTTGTCCCTGGTCCTCTGACCCTCATGAAGATGCTTCCTCTTTATAGTGTGGATTCCAGTGCTGGCTCTGCTACTAACCAGCTCTGTGACCTTGGGTGAATCACTTAATCTTGCTGCGCTTCAATTTTCTCATCTGTAAGTTTGACATAAAAATAACACCTAACTTAACAGACTGTTGGGAGGATTAAATGAGGTACCACCAGCAGAGTGCTTAACAGAGTTCCTGACATATAGTACGTATTCAGTTAAAGTTAGCTCTTATTAGAGTGTTTCACAATTTTTTAGGAAATTTGCTGTAAGTACCTGTGGCAGATTGTATTTCCCAAAAATGGCCACAGTAGTATGTCTGCTCCCCACCCCCATGCTTTTCACACCACACCAGCCTGCCCACTGACAGGTGGAGTCTATGTCCCTCCCCTTGAACCTGGGTGGGGACTTGTGGCTATTCCGGCCAATGGGCTGTGGCAGGAATGATGCTGTATGATTTCCGGGCTAGGTCATAAAATGTTATCAAACTCAGGTTCGGCTGTTCGCCCCTTGAAAGTCAGTACTCTAGAAGACAGGTGTTGGTTGGAAAGGAAAGGTTGCTTTATTCAGGAGACTGGCAACCTGGGGAGAAGGCAGACTTGTGCCCAAGAACCAACTCAGAAGATTCAGCTCCACCATGAAAGTTTTTAAAGGGAAAGAAGGGAAGTTAATCACAGTTAATCATTTGGGGAAGGGGGTCAGAGTCTTCCTTATCTTCCACTATGTGCAGACTTTCTTCTGAGTGGTTGGAGGTGAGATAAAACAGGGTGGTGTTCCACGATTCTTATGCTCAGCCTGAAGTTACCATCTTCCACGTGGGTGGGGGCCTTAGTTCCTGCAGAAGAACTCAAAGATAAATTGTTATATATATATTCCTTGAGGAGGAACCAGGACCCTGCCCCAAGGCTGCACTATTGTTTCTTGACTGCTCCTCCTTTGTTTCTGCATTTCCTCCCTTTTCTGATTAGCAACTGTTTGAATCTCTTCTTTGAAACTCAGAGGGAAGGTCAGGGAGGCTGAATGAAGCCTATTTCCTACAAACAAGAAACAGGGGACACTAAAAGATTTACACCCAGGAGGGCTCCAAGGGTTTGCTCTATTTCAAAAAGAATACAACTTGGATCGTGCATTAATCTCTTTCTTGTTCTCTGCCTGTGTCTCTGTCTCTCTCTCCTCAGGATATTTGTCCTGGCAGCCCAGCTACCATGTTGCAAGGAAGTCCAAGCCACTTGGATAAGCCATAGGTAAGTGTTCTAGCCAATTGCCCCCGCTAAGGTCTCCACCAACAGCCAGCATCAACCTCCAGCCACGTGAGTAAACAACCCTTCAGACGATTCCTGCTACCATCTTTGGAATTTTCCAGCTGAGGTGCCAGATATCACAAATTAGGAACAGGCTATCCCATTGTGCCCCGTCCAGCTTTCAGACACCAACCCCCTCCGCAAGAGATAATAAATATTATTGTTTTAAGCCATTCATTTCTGGAGTAGTTTCTCAGCAACAGATAGCTACAAACCCATCATACTTGCATATACAAGTCCGTTTTTAGCCTTTGATTTCCAGATTGAAGAGTCCTCACTTGTGAAATCTGCCTTCAAACAGGTTAGTACCCCCTTGGAATTCTTGTATCATGTGTTTTGACTTGTGGGGCAAGACTAGTTCTAGCGTAGCCCTTGAGGACCACTGCAAGGGTACACAATGCCTATGGGAACACCCCCCATGTTTGTGGTAAGGCATGGAGTGGGGAGATCTTGGAAAGGAGAAAAAAAAGAAATGAAGGAGGAAGAGAAGAAAGGCATTAGAAAGAGATAAGGAGGGGGCAGATAATGGAGGAGAGGGATATATGGCTGAAGAGGCTGATGGTCCACACCAGGTGACCTCAACAAGATGGCCCAATCCTGTTGACTCACTTCCAGGGAGGCCCTGGATGACCCTTTCTCTGCGGGAATCTGATGAGTCACGCACACAACCAGATAGGACGTGGGAGGGTGTCTGTCTTCCTACTTCATGGCAGGAGACACCAACTGGATGTTGTCAAGTGTAACTTTGATTGAACCACCACTTCCTGTCAGGTTCTGTGCTAGACTCTGGGAATATGAGATACTCCAAGTCCCTGCCCTCAAGGAGTCAGAGACCATTTGAGAAACAGAGTTTAAAGCAGTTCAGTCACCCAGTATGTTTTCCAAGGGAGGCCTCAGCTAAAATTTAGGAAGAAGTTCTGAAATAGTTAAGTGTGTGAGTGGGGCAGTGGTTGGGTGTGGAAGCAGAGGACGAGAGGGAGGAGGAAGCTGACTGCATGGATTTAATTAAAACAAAAACACCACCATTGATTTTGAAAGCACTTGGCTGATGTTCATTAACCATCTGGGACTGATTTGATGGTTGACTCTAGAGACTTTGGTAAATAAAATGAAAATAAATATTTCCAAATTGAGTGTCCTTTGAGTCTGATGATTGGACTTCAGTTAGAATACTTTTGAAGAGGCTGAAACCAACTCAAACTGGCTTAAGTAATAAAGGGAATTTATTGGCAGATGTAACTGAGGAGTCCAGGTTTGGGTTCAGACACAGATAGATTTCAGGCTGAGACACATTCATTGCGACTCAGTTTTCTCCATCTCTAGACTCTGCCTTCCACCATATTGGTTTCACCTTCATGTTTCCCAAGAAGGTGCTAGCTTCTCCAAGCTCTCCCCTCATTGTGGCAAGGTGGCTGCATGGCTCCAGCCCCTCATCCTCTCAGAGCCACTCTCCTCTAGCCCAGCATGCCTTGCAGATGTCTCTGGTTAGGCCATGTGCCCAACTCTGAAACTTTCACTGCAGCTGTGGTAGGATATAGGCTCAGGCCTATATCATGTGCCTACCCATGGAGCTGGGGTAGTGGAAATGGGGAAACCTGACCCAACCACATGTACTAAGAGGGGAGGTTTGGATTGTCACATAAAAATTGGCGACTTTCATTAGAAAAAAAGGGGAATGAGTGCTGGGGAATAAAATTAAATGGCCTCACAATGGCCCAGAGACAATGAGACAGTGGGACGTCTCAGGGACAGTGGAAGGCAGCTCAGCACATGAGGGGAGTTAGGCCAACGTGGTTCTGAAGTCAAGGTCAAATTGGCCTCATTACTACAGCAGAGAGTCTTACTGGCCACCATATATATACGTGTATGTGTGTGTGTGTGTGTGTGTTTCCCCTCCCACTGCAGAGTGTGACAGCCATGGAGGTGTGCCATTCTTATCTTCTTTCAAGAAATAACTGCTCCAAACAGCGCAATTAGCTTTGGAGCTAAAACCGTGCTCTCTCAGGGGACCCCACCCCCACCCCCGCAGCTGATGAATGAGCATGGTGGTACTAGAGCTGGCCGCTTCTGCTCAGCGCAAGACTCCTCTAGCAGGCAATCT
Organism: Orcinus orca; assembly: GCF_937001465.1. Lineage (NCBI taxonomy): Eukaryota > Metazoa > Chordata > Mammalia > Artiodactyla > Delphinidae > Orcinus > Orcinus orca. Next base: position 186,983,685 of record NC_064560.1, on the reverse strand, counting down.
TTGCTCTGGATCTCCCTGTCAAGTTGGCTGACACTGATCTGCTTTGCAGTCTGAGGCTCGATCCCTGAATCACTCTGTGGAAGGCCTCCCACTGACCAGGAACACCACATTGGACTGTTCAGTCAGCCAAAAAAATGTATTTGGTGGTATCTTTCTGCACTGCAGGCGTACTTTCTTATAATTCCTACTCTGGTAAATGCAGATCTTAGAAATGAAAATATTAGAAGTGTTTTTTTGTTTGTTTGATTGTTTTTTAAGAGCTTGGCTGTTGCCTTGGTTTGGACCACTATAATAGAATACCATAGACTGGGTGAACAAAAATTTATTTCTTACAGTTCTGGAGGCTGGAAGTCCAAGATCAAGGTGCCAGCAGGTTCTATGTCTGGCTCGTTTCCTAGTTCATAGGTGGCTGTCTTCTCGCTGGGTCCTTACATGGGAAAGGGGGCAAAGGAGGTCTCTGGGTTTTTTTTTTTTATAAGGGCCCAAATCCCATTCATGAGGGCTCGACACTTGTGACCTAAACCCCTCCCACAAGCCTCACCTCTGAATATCATCACACTGGGGATTGGGTTTCAACATACGAATTTGCGAGGGGATACAAATATTCAGTCTATGGCAGCTGTCTTTAAATGTTTGCCCTTAACAAAAGCAAAAAACAGCTCTTAAAACCCAGCCGTGGTTCAGTGTTTCAAATAACATTTTTATAGAAATATGACACGTTATAGAAAGGTGCACAAGACGTAAATTCCTCAAAATCAATGGATTATTACAAAGGAAAACACACTTGTACTCACCATCCAGGTCAAGGGAAAAATCATTTTCTCACCCTAGATGTCTCCGGCCTGCCCCACCACACAGCCCCTCTCAAGATTCTTACAAGTTTCACATTCTAAGTTTAACAGAGGAAGCAGATTCAACCAACCCCTTTAGTGAATGGAGTGGCAGACGGGAAAAAGTAGAGCGAAACTTCCTTTGGTTTTGTTTGTTGGCTTTAACCTTAAAAAGCAAGTTTTATCTTGATGTTTTCAAGACCCAGAACGTTTTCCAGGCACTTGGATAAGGAAACAGGAAGTGGAGAGGCAGAGGTTAAATTTTGCTCTATCCTTGTTCAGGAGTCTGATCTTGATAAGCAAAGAGTATAATTAAAATGGATTACAGACTATTAACCACAAACAAGAACAAAATGATTGCAGTGTGTGTAAGCCAGTCATTAAAGCTTTAAAAGAGGAAAAAGTCACCATCACTTAAAATGTTTATTTGTCAAGGCCAGTGACAAATATTGACATGAGAGCTTTTTTCTTTTATTTTCTTCTTAGCCTCAGGCTCTCAGCAATTAGTGGTGCATATTCCAGAATCAATATGGCCTCAGGTCTGAAGCAGTAAGATCCATACATTTTAAAATGAGTTGGTATAGTAGCAGACCGGCTCCATAAAACAGACTTGCTGGCAGCATATTTCAATTAGTGCTTATTAGAAGACGAACAAACAAGTCAGGAGCAGCATCTCCTTAAATTGGTTTTATCGCGAAGACACTTTTATGATGACCTTCAGGGAGAGACTTTTTTTCGTCCCCTTTTAATTTTTTTAATTTATTTTTTAACCATTTTTAAATTGAAGTATAGTTGATGGACAATATTATATGTTACAGGTGTACAATAGAGTGAGGCACAATTTGTAAAGGTTAGACTCCATTTATAGTTATTATAAAATATCGGCTGTATGCCCTGTGTTGTACAGTAGATCCTTGTAGCTTATTTTATACCTAATAGTTTGTACCTCTTAATCACCTACCCCTATCTTTCCCCTCCCCACTTCCCTCTCCCCACTGGTAACCACCAGTTTGTTCTTCCTATCTGTGAGTCTCCTTCTTTTTTGTTATATTCCTTAGTTGGCTGTGTTTTTAGATTCCATAATAAGTGACATCACACAGTGTTTGTCTTTCTCTGTCTGACTGATTTCACTTAGCATGATGCCCTCCAAGTCCATCCATGATGGCAAAATTTTGTTCTTTTTTATGGTGGAGTAATATTCCACTGTATATAGACACCACAGCTTCTCAGTTTCCTCATCTGTAAAAAGAATAATAATCATATTTACCTTATAAGGTACTGTAAAGACTAAATGAGATAATGTATGCAAGGTTCTGGCATGCAGTTCAAGCTCATGATGCGTGAGCTGCTGCATTAGTCAGGATAGGCTCAAGTGAGTCCCCACATCCCGGCGGTTTTACTCAATGAACTTCATTTCTCACTCAAGCTATGTCCCTACACGGGTCAATGAGGGGAGGGGAGGGAGAGGGCTGTGCTGCACATTAGCCACTCAGGGACCCACACTCTGTAGATACACTAAGTGGAATACCCAACAGTAGCAGAAGAGAAACAGTAGAAACTGACCCCAAAGTGACACGTGTGATTTCTAACATGTCTCATTGTTCAGAATTCGTCAATTGAGCGCCAAAGAGCCTGGGAAGTATTAGGGACAGGCAGAATGTTTAGTGAGTCTCTGCCATTATGTTATATTATTATCATTAATGTTGTAGGTTCCATAAGAGTTTTACCGTATGAAATTGGAAGAACACATTTTGATCAGTGATATGGCTGAATCCCTGGAGAATTCAACCATTCAACAGCTGTTCATTGAATACCTTTGATGAGGAGATACCATTTAAGGTGTGGGATAAACTTGACCAAATAAGGACCCTCGTCCCATGGACGTTAAAATACAAAAATGATGTAACCATATACCAAACCAGCTAATATCTGAGAGCATTAGGTCTTGGCAATGGGGGCCAGTGGTTGGGTGGGTGGTGGGGAGTCGTGTTTGGGCTGAGACCTGAATGACAAGAAGGAGGCAGCCAGAGGGGGATCCAGAGGATGAACTTTCCAGACAGAGGGAAACCAGTAAGTTTCAAGAGCTGTAAACAAGGACAGTGTGGCTGGAGGATAGAGAGACAGGGAGAGGTGACAGGAGGGGAGGTGACAGAAGGCGGCAGGAGCCAGCTTATGTTCAGCATCACAGACCCTGGGAAGTGGTTGTGAATTCAGCTGAGGGGATGTGGGAAGCTGTGGGAGGCCAGAATGGAAGGAGGGTACGAATGGGAGCAAGTGGACCAATCAGGAGGCTCGTGAGGCCACGCAGGGGAGAGGTGGTGGCGGCAATAGAGAGAAGCGGTCAGATTTAGGGTACATTTTGGAGGCAGAGTCAGCTTCATAAGCACCCTCCCCCATCACCCACTGCCTGATCAGCCATGCTAAGGATCCAGTGAAACATTCCATCCTTGGATGGATCATGGAAACAGACGATACCTCTAAACCCTTTACCTCTCAGAGACCTCCCACGGGTCCCTAGATAAAAATTATAACAAGGTCTTTGCAAATCTCACCACAGTGAAAAACAAATCAGATCAATGCTTGTTGAATGAATAAAGACACCTCTCATTCTCGCGGGTTTGTAGCCGAAAATCCTCCAGTTCCCTTGATGGCACTGCCAGGAGATTTAGCAGTTAGGGCTGCGTGTGGATTGGAGTCTTCTCGGGACTTGAATGCTTCTTGAAGGTTTCCATCCTGTCCAGCCGAGTGCGGGTTTTATCAGAGGCGGAGATCGGCGTCCCAGGCAGGGCCCTGACCCTGGAGGCCAGGAGACAGCGGTCTCCCCTCTTACCTGCCATGGGGCTTGGACAGTGCACCTGTCTTCCGTGGGACAGCTCAAGCCACAGATACTTACGAGCACCAGGCGCAGGGCGTATGGAGATGCATAAAACAAAAGTTCTTCACCTCAAGTAGTCTCTGAGGAATTAGTATAAGTGACCCTTCACATTCCTTCTAATTCTAACCCCTATGATTTCCCAAATATGGTGAAACCCCCTTTACCTGACTTCATAAGAGGTGATGGGTGGAGCCTGGAATGCCTTGCCTACCTGTTTACAGATGTGGATGCTGGCTGTCACACCAGCAATTTGCTCATCCGAGCAGTGAAATACTTGTGGGACCCATGGGTCTGTGAGTTTGAACCCATGCAGGGTTATAAATAAGTTCCTCTCTCCAGGGCTGTCATGAGAATTAATGAGGTTTAATTCTCCAAGGTCTTGCCGAGCAGGGGTCAGGCAATCAGGAGTTTCTATGAATGAAGAACAGATTGTGTTGATCAGGAGTGATCTCCTTGCACCATCAGGACAGGGGGAAGCAGCCTGGTTCTGCCACGAACCAAGAATGCTGAGCCGGTGGTGGCCGAAGCCCAGAGTCACGGGATATGCAGAGGGAGTGTGCTGACCAGGGCTACCTAGGGCTGCTGGTCAGGCCAAGGCCAGGCCCAGAAGGTGGGCTCCGATCCTGGGAGAAGTGAACTGCATTCCAGACCTCTGGAGGGGGTTCTGGTGCAGAACAGCAAGGAATGTACACTCGGGGGATGGGGGGCAGATCCGGCTCAAAACAGGGTTTGAAGTGCATCGGAATGAGAGATCGGTACCATGTGTAAAATGGGGACCATACAACAGTCATCCTAGGGTTCTCATGAGGATTAAACGAATGTTGGCTGCCTCTGGCTACAAACAGCAGAATTTGACTTTATTCATTCAACCAGTGTTGACCTGATTCGCTCTTCACTGTGGGGTGAGATTTGCAAAGACCTTATCACAACTTTTGTCTGAGGACCTACGGGAGGTCTCTGAGAGTAGGAAGGTAAACCCCCTAAAGAGGGATCGTCTGTTTCCACGGCCCACGCAAAGATGCAGAGTATCAATGCATCCTTAGCTTGGAAGATCCAAGCGCTGGGTGTTGAGAGGGACCTTAGTGAAACCAACTCCATTATCACCCTGCTCTGCCTCTAAAATGTACCCCACACCTGACCACTTCCCAAGACAAGTGATTAATCAAGCAGGAGCAGCTATAACCCAGCGCCAAGACGTTCCTGCCTGTGCTCTGGCTGGAGGGAATCTCTGGGAACTGCTGGAGCCACAGTCGACAGCAGTTTCTGGAGAGGAAATCCGCACAGCAAAATCCCTCAGCCCGAACTGTAAGCCAGGCAGTTGGGAGAGGGATGTGACAGGAAAAAGATCCAGGTATGGAATTTAAAAAAAAAAATTTATTGGGGTAGAGTTGCTTTACAATGTTGTGTTAGTTTCAGGTGTACATATACGTATATGGAATTTTAATTTCATTCCTCCATTGATGAGTCACCTAAACTGAGGGGGATTAAAGGGGCTGAATTCAGTCTGTAGGCAGCGCTCTGTTTCAGGCACTGGTTCCCCAGTTCCTTGAATTTGAATACCATCACCAGGGCATTTGCCACAGTCCACACCAGTCCCTTACTTCATTGGTCTACCGCAGCTTAAGCTACTTGCCTGTATCCTGAAGTCACTTGGTATGTGACCCTTACCTCATTGGTGGGAGATTGGAGCCAGCTTATACTGACAGATGAGAGCTGATTGCTGTATTTTCAGAAATTTTCCAGACAGTAGACATCCTATTGGTAGCTTGAAAAGAGCCATGGAGGGAATGGTTATACCACAGAAATTGGCAAATGCTACAAATCAGGGCTTTTTCCCCCCCTGGGGCAGAAGGCACCCTACCACCTTAAATACTACCCAAAAAACCCCCAAAAACAAACAAACAAAAAACTGAGCACAGGGTTAGGGAGGAAGAAGAAAAAGGAGAGATGCAAAGGTAGACCTGTTTCTTGCATTCAAAGAAATGTTGAATTTAAGTAATTGCAAACTACCTTTGCTTAAAACTGTCCTATAATGCTCTGTACTGAACAACGGAACTCAGCTATAGTGGCAGTACATTGTAATCACATGGGAGCTTTGAAAAAGCCCTCATGTCCGGGATCTCCTCTCTATAGCTTCTGCTTTAATGGTACTGGCCGGTGGCCTGGCCACCAGAACGTTTGTTCAAAAGTTCATCTCCCTAGATGATTCTGCAGTGCACCTGGAGTTATGAACACATGCCTGACATCTTTATAGCATCAGTTCACAAAGTGTTCTCACAGATCTTCTGCCTTTGTATAATCAGGAAAGACACACTGCTCTAATAAACAGCCCCAATTCTCGGTGATGAACACAGTAAGTGTGGCATGTGGTGAGAAAACGCACAGATTTGGTGCCAGATAACCTTCTGAGCTTATGGTTTCCTCATCTGTAAAATGGGCGTATTATGACAGTCACCATAGGGTTTTCATGAAGATTAAAGGAAGGTAGGATGCTATAAACCATAGAATACCCAAGTAAAAAGGGCTTATTATTTAGCATGGCTAGACATTCAGGGGTAGGGCAGTTCCAGCATTGGTTCATCAGTTCCACAATATCATCAAAAGCTCAGGCTCTTTCCACATTTCTGCTCTGACATCCCTGGGGTCTTTTGACTTTGTGTTCAGTCTTGCTTCCTCATGCTTACAAGATGGCTGCCACAGTTCCAGGTATCACATGTAGACATGGCACTGTCTGGAGAAAGAACCACTTCCTTCCATTGTCACATTTTACTGGGGAGGGAAAACTCTTCTTAGAAGCCCCCAATAGTCTTCTCCTTTGGTATCGCTGGCCAAGGTGGGAGTCACATGTTTTAGCTGCAGGAGAGCCTGAGGAAGCAGGTTTCTGGCACTGTCAGCCTTTGCAATGGCAGGTGGCTGTGCAGCCAAGAAGAAGGAGATGAGTAAGTGTTGTTGATGAGGCCACAGAGAAGTCTTTTAAGGGACCCTGCACTGTGCTTGCCACACACAGAGCTCAGTACATGTTTGTTGCTTTCACCTTTTATCCTCTTATCCCACCATTACCAGCCACCACTTCATCCCTTTACCTTCAATAATTCTTATTTCCTTCCTAGAACTAGCCTCTCTCCCAAGACCAAAGATATAGCACGTCTGATCAGCCACTGGACACCCACAGGTGCATGGCTCTCTTTAGACCCAGGGAGGCCATTACACTTGGCTATAAATATCACCAGGTGTTTGGCTTCCTCTCTCCCCTTGGGTGAAGCTAAGAACTAGGGAATAATGCCAGGTAGCTTCACCTCAATAAAAAATAGTCACACCTCACTGGTCTTCCAGCATTCAAGCTATAGGACATCTTAGTAATGCAGATCCCCAGGGCAAACTTCCCATCTGGAGAATTCCCACCTGCCAAGGTGACTATGTGCTCATTATTAAAACCCCACAGAGCAGTAATGAACCACTCTCCAGGGAGGTCACACCCTCTAATTAATAACATATATGTCAAATCCCATTAGGGGCAACTCCAAGACACCTTTCAGAATCTTTTGTTTCAAGGAAATCAGTTCCCTTGGAATATAGGCGGAAACAAGCCAGCTTCAGGCTGAGAATTAAAATGTTATGCTGCATGTACTATGACACAAAACTTTTGAAAGTTGTAAACTAATATAGTCACATTATGGAAAATGTGGGACATAAGAGAAAAGACAAATCAAAGCACCAATAATTCTACCACACAAGTAAAATCAGTGTTGCCATTTTGGTATAATTCCTTCTCAACATTTTTCCTTTGCTCAAATGTTTTTACATAGTTATAATCACAGTGTGCGTGCTCTCTTTATTGTACTGTTTCAACTTATAGTTAAGAAGCATTTACTGTGTGTGTACTATGACACTAGCCTCAGGGGTAGATGGTGGGAGTTCAGTGGAGTAGAAGACAGGCAATAAAAAACAGACAGTGCAATATGATAAGTGAATGGAAGTGGATGGCAGGGGTCATGGAAATGTGTTAGAGGAACTTCCAATCTGGACTTATTCAAGAACGGCTTCCTGGAGAAGGTAATCTATAATCTGAGACCCAAAGATACATAAGAATGAGCTTAATGAAGAGGAAATGGGAGGAGTGGTCTCTGCAGAAGGAAGTATTTTTCACGGCATGGGAAAGACCCAAGCTGAACAAGTACATGGTGTTTGGAGGACATGATATGAGAGTAATTCTGGACGGTGGGAGCTTGGACTCTGTTATGGACTGAGTTGTGTTCCCCCCAAATTCATATGTTGAAGCCCTAACCCCCAATGTGAGTATATTTGGAGATAGGGCCTTTAAAACATAATGAAGATTAAATGTGTGTGGGGGGGGGATGAATTGGAAGGTTGGGATTGACATATATACAGTACTATGTATGAAATAGATAACTAATGAGAACCTACAGTAGAGCACAGGGAACTCAGTGCTCTATGGTGACCTAAATGGGAAGGAAATCTAAAAAAGACGGGATATGTGTATACATAAAGCTGATTCACTTTGCTGTATAGCGGAAACTAACACAACGTTGTAAAGCAACTATACTCCAATAAAACATTTTTTCAAAAAAGATTAAATGTGGTCATAAGAGTGGTGCCCTAATCCAATAAATCTGAAAGAAAGAAAAAGAGATAGAGATTTATTACAAGGAATTAGGTCACATGAATGTGGAGGCTGATAACTCCAAAATCAGCAGAGCTGATGTCCCAGTTAAAGTTCAAAGGCTGGAAGCTACTGTAGAACCAGGAGAAGCCAGTGCCTCATTTGGAAGGCTGCCAGGAAGGAGAAGTCTCGCTTACTTTGGAGGAGGTCAGTCTTTTGTTCTATTCAAGCCTTCAACTGGTTGGATGAAACCCACCCACATTATGGAGGGTAGTCTTCTTTACTGAGTCCACTGATCTAAAGGTTAATATCATCCAAAAAAGTTCTCACAGAATCATCCAGAATAATGTTTGACTAACTACATGGGCAGCTCCTGGCCCAGTCAAGTTGACACACACAAGTAGCCATTATAGACTCCAAGTTGAGGAAAGACACAGGGAGAGGCTAGGGAGTTTGTCAGGGACCAGAGATAATAGGCCTGTTAGCCAAAATAAGGAGTTGGTACTTGATTCTGAGGTCAAAGGAAAGTTATTGAATGATTTTAATCAGCAAATGTCATGTTCAGCATGTTCATTTTAAGAAAAAGCATTGAGGCTGCAGTGTGGGAAACACATTCAGGACTGCCCTCTCTGTACAGTTGGGCACGTTGGGTAGTACACAACTCTAGTGTAGGCAGTGTTTCCATCCCGGTCTATGGGAATAGCACCTCTTGGAGTTGTGCAGGGTACAACCTGAGACACTGTATACAGTGGTTCTGAACACATTAGAAGGGGCAGAACTGGAAACAAGGAAACCAGTTAGGAGGGCATGGCAGTACCATGGGTCCAAAGAGTTTTCAAACCTTGTACATAGTCATGATTTGGTGGCTTTCTCCTTAGTGATAAGCCATGATTTGCTTAACCATTTTCCTAATGTTGTTTATGAGCAGAGTTTTGCCATAGTGATGTTAGATCTAAACAAATTTCCTCTGTATCCTCCCACGTGACCATATAACGGTACTATCTCGCTGCAACACTTTTTTGTTTGTTTGTTTTTTGCGGTACGGGGGCCTCTCACTGTTGCGGCCTCTCCCGTTGCTGGAGCACAGGCTCCGGACGCGCAGGCTCAGCGGCCATGGCTCACGGGCCCAGCCGCTCCGCGGCATGTGGGATCTTCCCGGACTGGGGCACGAACCCACGTCCCCTGCATCGGCAGGCGGACTCTCAACCACTGCGCCACCAGGGAAGCCCTCACTGCGACACTTTTGAGAGCAGAGGGGTTATAAGTGATTACACTGAGAGAACAGGCATCATCTGTGGCTGTCCTAGGCGCAGCAGAATGAATGGCCACTTCCCTCTCCCTTCCCTCTCTGGATGTCAAGCCTTTTCTCCAGGGAGTTTCATTTCTGGGAGAATCAGGAGCTAAATGCACAAAATGTGCTTGCCTAGTGTCAAAAAACTTCAGTCTTTTTCTGTAGATTGAAACAGTATAATTTTTGTGTTTCAGCAAAGTAAATTGTACTGTCTACGTTTATTTATATTCCCTTCACATCTTCAGTAGCAAGAGATAGCTGAGAACATTTCATTCTCCTCCCACTAAGTTGCTATGATTTCACAAGGGCTTTTTATTTTTTGTTTTTGTTTTTATCTTGGGGAGAACAGTCTCTCCTGAAGCTTTGAAGCAAGACTTCCAGGCCTAAGAGAGCAGAGGGGAAAGAATAATGACAATTTCTCTCTTGTGTTTGGAGGAAAATAGGAGGAAGGAGGAAGAAGTCGAATTATCAAAATTATGTGACTTCCACAGTTAATTTTTTTTTAACTGGGGAGACACAATGGTCCTCCTTCTAACATTAGGAGACTTGCTGTCTGCCTACACCGTTGCCTATGACTCCAATGGAGTTATCCAGAAAAAGATTCAGTTGTGTGGCCATTCTCATATCAATGAAAGATGCCAGGGTTCCTTTTTTAGGCTTGAATGGACCACTCAAAGAAGCTCCAACTTGGAATAGAGGGAAGCTACCCCTAAAAGAATGTGGCAGAGGCTGCTAGAACTCACCAACTTTCATGTTCTAAACTTCTTTCTGGAGAGCTGTGCTGTGTTTCCCATTCTCACTTGGACTTAGGTCTGGCCCTGTAACTGAATTCTGGCCAGCGGTATGTGAGCTGGAATGATTACCACCACTTTCATGCATGATCCGTATAAACACTGTACATGCAATCCTTGCTCTCTTTCTCCATCTTCATGATAGAGAGGACTCTGAGATCCTAGAGTTGGATGGAGCCCCAAGACAGAAGGAACCTGGTTCCCTGAATGACCGCCTGAAGCAGGGCACCCCTACCTGAGCCACACTAGAGCTATATGTTAGTGAGACATAAACTTACTATGTTGAGCAACTGAGCTATGGGGAGTTGTTTGTTACAGAGAGGGCTGCCTAGAGGGACAGATACACAGGTCCCTCCATTCTGTTAACTCTGCCAGAGAGATCTGAGAAGAACAATGAGAACAAAGAGATTTACATGAATGAATATTTATTGAAGATGTCACCATGCACTCAATTTGCTACCTATCAGGAACGAGTGGGTTAGCAGAGAAGACTCCAACCACAATTGCTTTCAGCCCCATCTGCTTCCTTAAGGGAGTGGTGGGATCTTCCCCCCAGACTAGAAGCGTCTTTATTCAGCAAAACTCTTGGTGAGCCATTTTGTGATGAAAAGACAGCCCTCAGCATCAACCCCAAATACATGGAAGAAACAGAACTAACAAGACTCTTCATAATAAAAAACAAACTGGGGGTTTGGGGAGAGAGCTCAGGTAGAGTGGGTTGGGAGAGAAACAGAGCTGAACAAGACGGCAGGGACCGGACAAGAAAGGACCTGGTAGTGGGGACGAAGGCCTTTTAGGACAGTGTTCTAATGGACCACTTTTAAGGCATCTGCTGTGTCTGCTACAGTAGAAGCCCCTGTGCTGTTCCCCAAATGACCAGTAAAGCAGCTGTTCGCCCAGCCCAGAGTTCATGTGTCCTTGGAAGGGATAGAGGTGGGCCTTCAGCCAAGTGAGCAGAAGCCCACAGTGAGATGCCAGTGTCAGAGAGAGGTGGTGGAGACACTGACCCAGCTCAGGAGTGGACATGAGGCAAACCCCTTCCTCTGAATATACCAGAGAAAGAGTGACTCTTGAGATGGGTGGCGACCTTGAGGTTCCATAAAGAAGGTAAAATAGGTTATAAAGAAGGTTCAAGTTACTTACCACCTAGGTAGGAAGCCCCTTCTCCCTGCAGAACTATCGTAAATAGAAGCGAATGCCAGCCTACCGGCTTGGGTGGTACGGAGGGAGGGCACGTTGGTTAGTGGAAGGGACTCCCCAAGGCAGAGGTCACTGCTGGCCAGGGTTCAGGAAGCTCCATGAGGCTGGGAACCAAGTGTGCGTGCACTGTATGCTTGAGAGCAGTTAACGGCCTTCTGGGTGGGATCCTGAGATCAGGTTGTCTGCTGGTCGTGTCATGAGAAGGTGGAGGGCACCATCTTGATTGAAATTAAATCAGGCCTTTCAGTGCCTGTCCCTCCACGCAGGCTGGTTGTGACCTGGGCCAAGGTGTTACTGCAGTTCCGGCAGCGAGCTGGTGCCCAGTCACCCAGCCCCTCTCTGACTCACCGGCTGCAGTGCCCTCCAGGTGACCCCTTAGCGCTCTCCCCAGGCGTCCGCAGCTCTCTCCCTTTGCACTTCACCAGCTCCATAGGAAAATTCCTATGACCATCAGTTGAAGGAGGTCACAACTAATAAAGACAAAGAATGACTAAATTCAGTACTTTTCCTGCCCCATTTGGGACACCCTAGGTGCCCACAACTTCCTGGATGAGCTACCAGCTCAGCAAACGCCCACAGAGGCCCCGCACAGAAACTGGCACTCAGCGTGGGCTCCACAAGCTGTACTTCCTCACCTTCTCTCTTTTCTTCTTCCTCCCGCCACTGCTGTTACAATCCCTGTTACCATTATTAATCAATATCAGAGACCCAACTCCTCCTAGGAAGAGGCCAGCCTCCCGCAGCTATGAATGTCCTGGTTAGTTCTACTGCCCTCCTGCCCTCCTGTCGGTAGATCTTGGCCCTGAGGAAAGCCAGGTGCCCTTAGAATGGCTGTGATGCCCAAGGGAAGCCTAGTGCCGCAACAAGTCTCAGACAGGCTGGGAACAGAGCTCTGAAGAAAATGACCTTTGCAGTTCATAGTGAAATGAAGACAGCTAAAGGTCTCTGCTTAAACACAGAGCAACCCTTGTAATCAAGAATCCGTTTTGTTTGCTGGCATCTCATCGCTCGTTCCATAACTTCTCCCTCATTCATCTCGTGTCGGTGTTCCCCGCTGAGGGAGGCCACGGGGCCATCTGCCCAGGCCCAGAGAGATAGCAGCTGCTGCTTTAAAACGTGGTTTAACTTTGCTGGCTGTCCAGCAAAGCCTGAGCTTAGCCTTGGTGGAGTCTCACGGCCCAGGGTCTTCTCTTCAGGATCTCATTTTCAGAAAATTCAAGTTACTTAAACTCTCTGAGCCTCGCTTTCCTAATCTGTAAATGGGGTTAGCAGTTCCGATCTGGTAAGTTTGTCATAAGGGTAAATTGAGCTTAGATATGGGCCAAGTGCGTGGCCCAGTGCCTGGTACCACCTGGGATAGGCGAATGCCTAGCTGAAGTAGAAGTCATAACGATGGTGGTGATAGTTAATCCAGAGTTTATTAAACTCAGGCAGAACTGATTCCACATCGCCCACAAGATGCTGGACCAACTGACAAACTGGAGGGCTGAAGATAAGGAATATGTCGACCAGATAGTCTAGAATGTTTAAATCCTGCAGCATCTTTTCCACTGCAGGGAGCCCTGAGAGTATGCACAGAAGCACGGTAGATGTGCAAATCCATGCAGAGTATCAGTTGACCTTTATGGGGAATGATGATGAGCCATTTTATACCCCAAAGTCACTATCTCCATTGCAGGGATAAAGATGTGGGTGCCGACCAGCCAGTGCTGGACAACTGACAAAGCTCCTTTCCTCAGTGTGCTCTGTTCTGGACCTTGTGGGGACCCTGCCCTTCCATGAGAGCATCCTTCAGCCTGCCCAGCTACCATCTAGCTGTTGAGTGGCAGCCTGCTCCAGTGACATGTAGGTCCTGAGCATGCTCCCAGGCCCCCCACTTGGACTGGTTGTTAACAGACCTCCTGGACAGTACATTCACAGATTGTGCCTCGAGTTGGGGAATCTTTTGCAGGTGGCTGTCATTCTGTCTTTTTTTTTAATTTTTTGCGGTACGCCGGCCTCTCACTGCTGTGGCCTCTCCTGTTGCGGAGCACAGGCTCCGGACGCGCAGGCTCAGCGGCCATGGCTCCCGGGCCCAGCTGCTCCGCGGCATGTGGGATCTTCCCGGACCGAGGCACGAACCCGTGTCCCCTGCATCGGCAGGCGGACTCTCAACCACTGTGCCACCAGGGAAGCCCTGTCATTCTGTCTTTGATGTTGGCTTTTAGAACTTTCATTCTCATAGAGTAACCATTTTTTTCCCCCTATGAGCCCAAATTCTATGGGTTTCAGACTCTAGGACTCTGTATACTGAATACAAGACCCCGTGCAATTATTCTCATTCTTTTGATATAGAGGTGGTTTTTTTGCCCCAGGAGGAAGGTGAAGAGAGGGGCTAGATGCTAAGGAGTTGCACCTTTGACCCTCTTCTCTTTTTATGCCATATACTGTCCATTTTAAGCACTTTCTGGATTTTGTCTGCCATCTTTGACTCCAAAATCTCTCTCTCTACTCTCAAACTCTGGTGGTATGCTATAGCTGGCTTGAATGTACTCACAAGGATTGATCATTAAATATTTAAGTAATTTGGAAGCTTTTAAGCCATTGATAACTTGAAATCAACCATGGTAGACATATTTACACCATGGAAATTGGCAAATTCCAAAAATCAGGCTGTTTGTTTGTTTGTTTCAGAGAGCAGGTTTACTGGAAGACCACTAGGTGATCTTCCTCCTAAATTCCAGGATAGCCAGTTGCTTAGTGGACATCTGCACGTAGATGACCCATGAACACCTCAAACTCAACAGCCTCCAAATTGAACTCAATTTTTTCCCCACCAACCTTGTCATCCTCTTATATTTTCTGTTTTCATCAATGGCACCAACAGAGAACAATTCAGGGAATTCAGAATACAAAGGGGATGAATCATGAGTTTAGGCAGAGGGATGACTTCAGAGACGGGGATGAATACCTCCCTTCTCTGTATCCTGAGGTAGGAATGGCAGCAGGGATGGGTGGTGAGTCCCTAAGTAAATGCTCTGATGTTTGAGGGCAGAAGTTTCCTTTCTCAGCCGTAAAGGTAGAGGTTTCATCTCTAAGGGGAAGGGGTGAATAATGCTTTGGCGATCACTCAAACAGGGGCACAGAGTATCTGCAAAGGATTCATTCATTCTTGCAGTAGACATCTAGCTGAATCTATAATGTGATTATTTTCACTTTTTTCCTTTGTCTTAAGATCCACGTTGCTGACTATTTTAGTCCAACCTAGTCATGCCAGGAGAAGACAGGCAGAGGTTTAAGAAACAGTTTAATGTTGTTTACAAATATCCCTGAGATACAAACATTCTGAGAAGCAGAGAACATGGTGGGGGCAGCACTTACGAGGTGCCTCTGGACCAGGTGGTGTGGCCAGTCTTCCAGTACTCTGCTTGCTTGCTTTCAAGAGCTTGCTCATCTTTCTGTCTTCCATTGTTCCACTCTCCACGCTTCTATGCAAAACAGACTTTGTTAATCAACTTCAGTACTTTTCTCACTGAGCCTGTAAGCACCCTAGAGTCCTTTCCAGCAGCCACTGAAATGATCCAAGTGGGCACACAAGACAAAACCCATTTGCCATTGCTGCCATAATTCAAAAGGAACACGTAATGAAAGGAGGGGGCTCCAGGGCTCACACATAGTATGTTTGCCACTCGTTCTGAAACATCAAAATGATTTGTCTATACTTTAAAAAATTGCCCTGTGTTTACTGTACACACAGAAGCATAGTTTTCTGGAAAAATGATATCCGACTCCTGCGGGCTTCCTGGCTGCTCCCCCAATTCTTCAGCCTCTTGGCACCTGGATCTCCCTCTTCGTTTCCATGCCATCATCCTGAATGACACTAACCACCCAATACCCTGGTGTCCCAGTTGGCCTCAACCCTAATCACCTCCACTTCCCTCCACTTAAGCCACTCTCCCCCTCCCCCAGCCCTTGGTTTTCCTTGAACTGCTTTCAAAGTCTAAAACTTTAGAATCCCACACTCTGAACACAGTCTCTTGTCTTTCCCCTTCTCAGAACCCTCTCTCTAAAATGTGCACTCCTCGACCTCCAAGAGACCCCTAGTTGCTCGATGACTCCATTTCCTCACACCCATCCCTATCGCCGCCCGCTTCTCCCTCTAGCCTAGAATTTTAGCCTGTACACTATTAATCCCACTAGATATACACTAGCATACCCCTAGGCATGGTACCTAGGTACCCCTAGGCATGGTACAGTCTGTTACGGGGTCTCAGTGCCGCACTGACCTAGAATTCTATTTCCAGCTGGGATTCTATGGAATTCTATTCTAGTCCTTGCTGTCAACCCCCCACATCTAGATTATGACCTGCCCTCTGTCGAAGCTGCAGTGACAGAGACAGACACCTCCACCTGGCACCATGCCAGCCAAGTGGGATGTTAGGGCGACTCCTATGTTAGTCGTCCTTCCTTCTCCCTCACTGGCTGTGGCCACGCTTTCACCACTCTCCTCACCTCTCCTATCCATCCCTATTCTCTCCTCCTAGCCAACTCAGGGAGAAAATCTGAGGCTATTAATCATGAAATACCTAAATTTCCTCCTCTCCGCCTGTCGTCCCCTCAAATCCATTTTCCAGGGCGTATAGCTGCTCAGCTAGAGACTACGTTTCCCAGCCTCTCTGCAGGTAGGTGTGGCCCTGTGTCTAAGTTCTTTTTAACAGGAGGTGAGCAAACGTGGTGTGTGCAAGTCATTTTCTTAAAGATCTCATCGTAGACTGGCTCATCCCTTTTCTTCCCGTGGGCTGGGCAAGACCTTGGAAGCTAATGTTGAGGACGGCAGCACAGCCTTGCTGGCCTGCGTCTCTGGGTGATTTTGTGGTGCAGAGTCTGCCTACTCTTCCTGGACTGTCACACGAGAGAAAAATAAAGTTCTATCTTGTTTGAGCCGTTAAATTCTGGAGTCCCTTTGTTATAGCAGCTTAGCCTTTGCCTGGATAACCTACTCACCTACACATTTTTTTTTTTTCTTTTCGGTACGCGGGCCTCTCACTGTTGTGGCCTCTCCCGTTGCGGAGCACAGGCTCCGGACACGCAGGCTCAGCGGCCATGGCTCACGGGCCCAGCTGCTCCGCGGCATGTGGGATCTTCCCGGACTGGGGCATGAACCCACGTCCCCTGCACCGGCAGGCGGACTCTCAACCACTGCGCCACCAGGGAAGCCCTATACATTTATCTTTATCGGTACCCTTTATTGCCTCATCCTCACCAGCCTCAGAGGTTGAGATGTACCTCTGTTTGCGAAGGTGAATTCCCCTGCCCCCCAGTACTCCCCTTCATT
Organism: Orcinus orca; assembly: GCF_937001465.1. Taxonomy (NCBI): domain Eukaryota; kingdom Metazoa; phylum Chordata; class Mammalia; order Artiodactyla; family Delphinidae; genus Orcinus; species Orcinus orca. The sequence goes on along the minus strand of NC_064560.1, from coordinate 186,966,763 downwards.
TATTCATGACTTCGCTCCAGCAAGTGTGCTCTCTCTCTTCTAAATCTCTACATGACCTCTTTCTACTGGCTGGGGTCCCTGCACCTGTAAATGCTGTTCCCTTACATCCTTCACACCCTTAAAGAGAACCTCTGTGATCCCTCTGTCCCTCCTAGCCACAGCCCTTTCTCTCTCCACTGTTTCTCTGCCAAGATTCTTACAGAAGCAGCTAATGCTCGTCGTCTCCATTTCTTCAATTCCCATTTCCTCCACAGCCCCCTGGAATCTGGCTCTCACTGTCACCATTCTGCGGGAGCTGCTTTCGCTAGAGCTGTTCACTGCCTCCGTGGTTCCAATCCCCAAAGGGGCGTTTCCCATCAGTTCCTGCTCAGCTCTAAGTTAGACCAGGAACAAGAGAGCATTGGAATGGTCCGCCTCTCTAGCTTATGTTCCGGCTCCTTCCTCAGCTCTTTTCCAGTATCCACTCCTTAAACATGGGTGTCTGCTCTCCAGGGTTCCATTCCTGTCCTTCACCTCCACGTGTTTGACTTGGACAAGTCAGTGGCCCCCTTGTAGTCTTGACCACCAGGGTGACAGGTCAAATCATACCTTCGCTCTGATCTTTCTCCTGAATCTGACTCATGTGTCCACTGCTGGCTTCACATCTTAGATATCCTACAGGCACCTCCCACTCAGCCTGTCCACACCCGAGCTTATCTGTCCCCTTTCCCAAACTGCCTCATCTTCCTCTGCTTCTTCTCTCTGTTGGCCAATGGCAACACCACTTCCCCAAACACCCAGACTGGAATTGGACTTAGGAACTGTCATGGACCCCCCTCATCTCCCACAGCTCCTCAAGAATCGTTATTGCTCTTTGGCTTCACGGGGTGCAGATATTTCCCAAATCCACCCGGTCCTTTCCACGCTAGCTCAGGCCTTTACTCACTCACATTTAGCAATAGCAGCAGCTTCACGCTGCCTTCCCCGCCTCAACCCTCCCCCACCCATACTGCTGCCAAAATTGTACTTCTGAAGTGCAAATTTTCATCATACCTTTGAGTTCCTACCAGGGCATACAATGTCCCCTGTCTGCTCCTTTGTAAGACACCAGCTCATCAATCTCCACCACAGCCTTTCCACCCTGGAAACTGAACCTCTTGTGCTCTTCCCTGTCTACAGACCCCTCCCTCCTGTATTCTTGGGGTCACTCTTACTCCTCGCTCAGACTCTGCATTGCTCCCTTCAGGAAGGCTTCTTTCAGCATCAGCTGGCCTAAGTCCCCCTTCTCCCTGCTTAGTGCTCCTAAAATTCTCTGTTCATGGCTGTATTGAGCACTTGCCATAATATTCTGAAATACATATTGTATTGGCCTTCAGGGGACGTTTGTCTTTCTTTTTGACCACCTAGCATCCGAACCTCCTTCCTACACTTGGGCCCTCCCCCACTTCTTATAAGCCTACTTCCCACTATCAAAACAGAAAACACCAGATACCCACTCTCCCAGCTTCCTTTCACTGAAACAAGGGCTCCTGACTTGTCTTCTCCAATCAGATACCCTTCCCCAGGTTTGACTCATAAGAGACAGAGCCCCTGGGGACCCCATGCTGATGAGGGTGGCTGCAGCAGTGGCAGCTGTTCCAGAGGCCACAGCTGGGGTCTCGTGTCAGTGGTACCAGGGGTACAAGCTGGGGCATGCTTTCAAGCTTTGGTCCTATTCTGTGCCCCATTCTGCAAGCCCCCCCAATATCCTTTTAATAAATCCCTTTTCTGTTCGGCTTCTCCAGAACTGGGTTCTGTTGCCACCAAGGGTCCCAACTGTGCTCCTCCCCACTGAGACTGTGAGCCAGCCCCTCCAGGGCAGGAGTCTCTTCATTGCCTTTGTATCTGCAGCCCTGACACACAGTGGGCATTCTCAGTAATTGCTGCATTTGTGCACAGACTGCCAATAATATCTAGGTGCAACTCAAGGAGACATTATGCATTCTAGCATTTTCATCCTTCTGCTTCCAAGGAGGCAGCAATCAGGCCAGATAACAATTATCTGTCTCTTGTGTGCACAGATGGTCCCCCGCTCGACGAAATGTCTACCTCCATTACCTCCATCCCCCCACCCCTGCTTCTTCTGCTGGGCTGCAGGCTTTCTCTCTGCACGACCTAGATTCATTGGAAGCCAATAGGTGAGCTTTTGCCTTGGCTATACCATTGTCCCCTTCCTCCTTTTACCTGGCGTAGGAAGATTGAAATGCCCTTCCTTGTGGGCCCTGGCTAATGTATCCCATCCAATATTTATGCTCTGCACGTACCTGAACTTCCCAAGCTGTGCCCTATTTATGCATTCATGAGCAAGTGCTCAAGATAATGTCACTTCATCAAACGGAGCTGAACCATGGCTCCACTTTATGAAGTATTACAGGCTGTTTTTTCTTTATTTGTAAATGTGCCAGCCTAAAAAATACCGTGTTTTGTCAGAGACAGCTGATTAAACACCTCTGAGTATCTGTCAGTGCAAGCTGCGAGATCATTAATTTATGCTGTAGAAAGAATAGCTTGGCGGGGCGGGGGGAGACCTTCAAGATAGCGGAGGAGTAAGACATGGAGATCACCTTCCTCCCCAAAAATACATCAAAAATACATCTACATGTGGAACAACTCCTACAGAACACCTACTGAACGCTGGCAGAATGGGACCTGCACCTCTGGGAGGGAGCCGTGAAGGAGGAAAAGTTTCCACACAACAGGAAGCCTCTTCACTGGCGGACGGGGGGCGGATGCGAGGGGGAAGCTTCGGAGCCACGGAGGAGAGTGCATCAACGGGGTGCAGAGGGCAAAGCGGAGAGATTCCCGCACAGAGGATCAGGGTCGACCAGCACTCACCAGCCCAAGAGGCTTGTCTGCTCACCCACCGGGGCAGGCGGGGGCTGGGAGCTGAGGCTCGGGCTTCGGTAGGATCCCAGGGAGAGGACTGGGGTTGGCGGCGTGAACACAGCCTGAAGGGGCTAGTGTGCCACAGCTGGCCGGAAGGGAGTCCGGGGAAAAGGTCTGGAGCTGCCGAAGAGGCAAGACACCATTGTTTCGGGGTGTGTGAGGAGAGGGCATTCAGAGCACCGCTTAAAGGAGCTCCAGAGACGGGTGCGAGCCGCTAAGGCCGCTGCTGCCGCCACCAAGAGGCCTGTGTGCAAGAACAGGTCACGATCCACACCTCCCCTCCCGGGAGCCTGTGCAGCCCGCCACTGCCAGGGTCCCGTGATCCAGGGACAACTTCCCCGGGAGAACGCATGGCAGGCCTCAGGCTGGTGCAACGTCACGCTGCCTCTGCCGCCGCAGGCTCGTCCCGCATCCGGACCCCTCACTCTCGCCGGCCTGGGTGAGCCAGAGCCCCCGAATCAGATGCTGCTTTAACCCTGTCCTGTCTGAGGGAAGAACAGACGCCCTCAGGCGACCTACACGCAGAGGCAGGGCCAAATCCAAAGCTGAGCCCCTGGAAGGTGTGAGAACAAAGAATAGCAAGGGAAATCTCTCCCAGCAGCCTCAGGAGCAGTGGATTAAAGCTCCACAATCAACTTGATGTACCCTGCATCTGTGGAATACCTGAATAGACAACGAATCATCCCAAATTGAGGAGGTGGACTTTGAGAGCAACTGTAGACTTAGGGTTTGCTTTCTGCATCTAATTTGTTTCTGGTTTTATGTTTATCTTAGTTTACTATTTAGAGCTTATTAACATTGGTAGATTTGTTTATTGATTTGGTTGTACTTTTCCTTTTATATATATATATTTTTTTTTTCCCTTTTACTCTTTTTCGAATGTGTATGTGTATGTTTCTTTGTGTGATTTTGTCTGTATATTTTTGCTTTTACCATTTGTCCTAGAGTTGTCTGTCCATTTTTCTTTGTTTGTTTGTTTTTAGTATGGTTTTTAGTGCTTGTTGTCATTGCTGGATTAGTTTTTTGGTTTGCTTGCTCTCTTCTTTCTTTTTTTTAAATTACATATTAATTTTTAAATTTTTAATAATTTTTTTATTATTTATTTTAATAACTTTATTTATTTATTTATTTATTTATTTATTTATTTATTTTCTCCCTTTTCTTCTGAGCCATGTGGCTGACAGGGTCTTTGTGCTCCAGCTGGGTGTCAGACCTGAGCCTCTGAGGTGGGAGAGCCAATATCAGGATATTGGTCCACCAGAGAGCTCCCAGCTCCACGTAATATCAAATGGCAAAAGCTCACCCAGAGATCTCCATCTCAATGCTAAGACCCAGCTCCACTCAAAGACCAGCAAGCTACAGTGCTGGACACCCTATGCCAAACAACCAGCAGGACAGGAACACAACCCCACCCATTAGCACAGAGGCTGCCTAAAATCATAAGTTCACAGACACCCCAAAACACACCTCTGGACTCGGTCCTGCCCACCAGAAAGACAAGATCCAGCCTCATCCACCAGAACACAGTCACTAGTCCCCTTCACTAGGAAGCCTACACAACCCACTGAACCAACTTTACCACTGGAGGCAGACAGCAAAAACAATGGGAACTACGAACCTGCACCTTGTGAAAAGGAGACCCCAAACACAGTAAGTTAAGCAAAATGAGAAGACAGAGAAATACAAAGCAGATGAAGGAGCAAGGTAAAACCCATCAGACCAAAAAAATGAAGAGGAAATAGGCCGTCTACCTGAAAAAGATTTCAGAGTAATGATAGTAAATATGATCCAAAATCTTGGAAATAGAATGGAGAAAATACAAGAAACGTTTAACAAGGACCTAGAAGAACTAAAGAGCAAACAAACGATGATGAACAACACAATAAATGAAATGAAAAATTCTCTAGAAAGGATCAATAGCAGAATAACTGAGGCAGAAGAATGGATAAGATGGATAAGTGACCTGGAAGATAAAATAGTGCAAATAACTACTGCAGAGCAGAATAAAGAAAAAAGAATTGAAGACAGCCTCAGAGACCACTGAGACAACATTAAATGTCCAACATTCGAATTATAGCAGTCCCAGAAGAAGAAGAGAAAAAGAAAGGGACTGAGAAAATATTTGAAGAGATTATAGTTGAAAACTTCCTAATATGGGAAAGGAAATAGTCAATCAAGTCCAGGAACCACAGAGAGTCCCATACAGGATAAATCCAAGGAGAAACACACCAAGACACATATTAATCAAACTATCAAAAATTAAATACAAAGGAAAAATATTAAAAGCAGCAAGTGAAAAGCAAAAATTAACATACAAGGGAATCCCCATAAGGTTAACAGCAGATCTTTCAGCAGAAACTCTGCAAGCCAGAAGGGAGTGGCAGGACATATTTAAAATGATGAAAGGGAAAAACCTACAACCAAGATTACTCTACCAGGCAAAGATCTCATTCAGATTTGACAGAGAAATTAAAACCTTTACAGAGAAACAAAAACTAAGAGAATTCAGCACTATCAAACCATCTGTACAACAAATGCTAAAGGCACTTCTCTAGGCAGGAAAAACAAGAGAAGGAAAAGACCTACAATAACAAACTCAAAACAACTAAGAAAATGGTAATAGGAACATACATATCGATAACTACCTCAAATGTAAATGGATTACATGCTCCAACCAAGAGATGAAGACTGGCTGAATGGATACAAAAACAAGATCTGTATATGTGCTGTCTACAAGAGACCACTTCAGACCTAGGGACACATACAGACTGAAAGTGAAGGGATGGAAAAAGATATTCCATGCAAATGGAAATCAAAAGAAAGCTAGAGTAGCAATTCTCATATCACACAAAGTAGACTTTAAAATAAAGACTATTATAAGAGACAAAAGGACACTACATAATGAGCAAGGGATCAATCCAAGAAGAAGATATAACAATTGTAAATATTTATGCACCCAACAGAGGAACACCTCAATACATAAGGCAAATGTTAACAGCCATAAAAGAGGAAGTTGAGAGTAACACAATAATAGTAGGGGACTTTAACACCCCACTTTCACCAATGGACAGATCATCCAAAATGAAAATAAATAAGGAAACACAAGCTTTAAATGATATATTAACAAGATGGACTTAATTGATATTTATAGGATATTCTATCCAAAAACAACAGAATACACTCTCCTCTCAAGTGCTCATGGAACATTCTCCAGGATAGATCATATCTTGGGTCACAAATCAAGCCTTGGTAAATTTAAGAAAATTGAAATCATATCAAGTATCTTTTCTGACCACAACACTATGAGAATAGATATTAATTACAGGAAAAAATATCTGTAAAAAATACAAACACATGGAGGCTAAACAATACCCTACTAAATAACCAACAGAACACTGAAGAACTCAAAGAGGAAATCAAAAATACCTAGAAACAAATGACAATGTAAACACGATGACCCAAAACCTATGGGATGCAGCAAAAGCAGTTTTAAGAGGGAAGTTTATAGCAATACACTCTTACCTCAAAAAACAAGAAAAATCTCAAATAAACAACCTAACCTTACACCTAAAGCAAGTAGAGAAAGAAGAACAAAATAACCCCAAAGTTAGAAGAAGAAAAGAAATCATAAAGATCAGATCAGAAATAAGTGAAAAAGAAATGAAGGCAATGATAGCAAAGATCAATAAAACTAAAAGCAGTTTCTTTGAGAAGATAAACAAAATTGGTAAACCTTTAGCCAGACTAATCAAGAAAAAAAGGGAGAAGATTCAAATCAACAGAATTAGAAAGGAAAAAGGAGAAGTAACAACTGACACTGCAGAAATAAAAAGGATCATGAGAGATTACTACAAGCAACTATATATATGCCAATAAAATGGATAACTTGGAAGAAATGGACAAATTCTTAGAAAAGCACAACCTTCCGAGACTGAACCAGGAAGAAATAGAAACTATAAACAGACCAATCACAAGCACTGAAATTGAAACTGTGATTAAAAATCTTCCAACAAACAAAAGCCCAGGACAAGATGGCTTCACAGGCGAATTCTATCAAACATTTAGAGAAGAGGTAACAGCTATCCTTCTCAAACTTTTCCAAAATATAGCAGAGGGAGGAACACTCCCAAACTTATTGTATGAGGCCACCATCACCTTGATACCAAAACCAGACAAAGATGTCACAGAAAAAGAAAACTACAGGCCAATATCACTGATGAACATAGATGCAAAAATCCTCAACAAAACACTAGCAAACAGAATCTAACAGCACATTAAAAGGATCATACACCATGATCAAGTGGGGTTTATCCCAGGAATGCAAGGATTCTTCAATATACGCAAATCAATCAGTGTGATACACCATATTAACAAATTGAATAATAAAAACCATATGATAATCTCAATAGATGCAGAAAAAACTTTCAACAAACTTCAACACCCATTTATGATAAAAACCCTCCAGAAAGCACGCATAGAGGGAACTTACCTCAACATAATAAAGGCCATATATGACAAACCCACAGTCAACATCATTCTCAATGGTGAAAAACTGAAACCATTTCCACTAAGATCAGGAACAAGACAAGGTTGTCCAGTCTCGCCATTATTATTCAACATAGTTTGGGAAGTTTTAGTCACAGCAATCAGAGAAGAAAGAGAAATAAAATGAATCAAATTTGGAAAAGAAGAAGTAAAGCTGTCACTGTTTGCAGATGACAGGATACTATACATGCAGGATCCTAAAGATGCTACCAGATAACTATTGGAGCTAATCAATGAATTTAGTAGGCTTGCAGGATACAAAATTAATGCACAGGAATCTCTTGCATTCCTATACACTAATGATGAAAAATCTGAAAGAGAAATTAAGGAAACACTCCCATTTACCATTGCAACAAAAAGAATAAAATGCCTAGGAATAAACCTACCTAAGGAGACAGAAGGCCTGTATGCAGAAAACTATGACACTGATAAAAGAAATTAAAGATGATACAAACAGATGGAGAGATATACCATGTTCTTTGATTGGAAGAATGAACATTGTGAAAATGGCTATTTTACCCAAAGCAATCTACAGATTCAATGCAATCCCTATCAAACTACCAATGTCATGTTTCACAGAACTAGAACAAAAAATTTCACAATTTGTATGGAAACTCAAAAGACCTGGAATAGCCAAAGCAATCTTGAGAAAGAAAAACGGAGCTGTAGGAATCAGGCTCCCTGATTTCAGACTATACTACAAAGCTACAGTGATCAAGGCAGTATGGTACTGGCACAAAAACAGAAATATAGATCAATGGAACAGGATAGAAAGCCCAGAGATAAACCCACGCACATATGGTCACCTTATCTTTGATAAAGGAGGCAAGAATATACAATGGAGAAAAGACAGCCTCTTCAATAAGTGGTGCTGGGAAAACTGGACAGCTACATGTTAAAGAATGAAATTAGAACACTCCCTAACACCATACACAAAAATAAACTCAAAATGGATTAAAGTCCTAAGCATAAGGCCAGACACTATAAAACTCTTAAGAGGAAAACCTAGGCAGAACACTCTATGACATAAATTACAACAAGATCCTTTTTGACCCACCTCCTAGAGAAATGGAAATAAAATCAAAAATAAACAAATGGGACCTAATGAAACTTACAAGCTTTTGCACAGCAAAGGAAACCATAAACAAGACGAAAAGACAACCCTCAGAACGGGAGAAAATATTTGCAAATGAAGCAACTGACAAAGGATTAATCTCCAAAATATACAGGCAGCTCATGCAGCTCAATATCAAAAAAACAAACAACCCAATCCAAAAATGGGCAGAAGACCTAAATAAACATTTCTCCAAAGCAGATATACAGATTGCCAACAAACACATGAAAGGATGCTCAACATCACTAATCATTAGAGAAATGCAAATCAAAACTACAACGAGATATCATCTCACACCAGTTAGAATGGGCATCATCAAAAAATCTACAAAGAATAAATGCTGGAGAAGGTGTGGAGAAATGGGAACCCTCCTACACTGTTGGTAGGAATGTAAATTGATACAGCCACTGGAGAACAGTATGGAGGTTCCTTAAAAAACTAAAAATAGAACTACCATACAACCCAGAAATCCCACTACTGGACATATACCCTGAGAAACCATAATTCAAAAAGAGTCATGGGGCTTCCCTGGTGGCACAGAGAGTCCACCTGCCGATGCAGGGGATACGGGTTTATGCCCCGGTCCGGGAAGATCCCACATGCCGCAGAGCGGCTAGGCCTGTGAACCATGGCCGCTGAGCCTGTGCATCCGGAGCCTGTGCTCCACAACGGGAGAGGCCACAACAGTGAGAGACCCACGTACCACAAAAAAAAAAAAAATTCATGTACCACAATGTTCATTGCAGCTCTATTTACAATAGCCAGGACATGGAAGCAACCTAAATGTTCAACAACAGATGAATGGATAAAGAAGAGGCACATATATGCAATGGAATATTACTCAGCCACAAAAAGAAACAAAATTGAGTTATTTGTAGTGAGGTGGATGGACCTAGAGACTGCCATACAGAGTGAAGTACGTCAGAAAGAGAAAAACAAATACTGTATGCTAACACATATATATGGATTCTAAAAAAAAAAAAAAAAGGGTTCTGAAGAACATAGGGACAGGACAGGAATAAAGATGCAGACGTACAGAATGGACATGAGGACACAGGGAGGGGGAAGGGTAAGCTGGGACAAAGTGAGAGAGTGGCATGGACATATATACACTACCAAATGTAAAATAGATAGCTAGTGGGAAGCAGCCACATAGCACAGGGAGATCAGCTCGGTGCTTTGTGACCACCTAGAGGGGTGGGGAAGGGAGGGTGGGAGGGTGGGAGATGCAAGAGGGAAGAGATATGGGGACATATGTATATGTAAAGCTGATTTACTTTGTTATAGAGCAGAAACTAACACACCATTGTAAAGCAAGTATACTCCAATAAAGATTTTTTTAAAAAAAAAAGAATAGCTGGGGAAGTGTGAATGAGACCGGTGTTGTTCCTTTCCTCATTTGAAACAAATAACATTTTCATCTTTGGAAAAAAGGTTTTGAAAAAAATCACCCTAATGGATCAATGTTTTCCAGAGTGACATCAGTTGCGTCACTTTGGCGCTCATCTATTTAAAGCCCCAAAATGGATATTTTAGTCTTAAACAGCAGGTGTACTGATATGGAAGATCTCCTAAATTTGCTTGCGCTTGGGACGCTTTTGATCTTTTTCTTGACTCTCTCCATTTCCCTGTCTCCCTTTTTATTTCCTTATCATCTGCCATAGTCTCACCATTAATACATAGTTTTGAAATGATTTCTGCATCTTGTTAATATCTTGGCTTGAATTTGGAGATCAAGGGGTTTGCAGCACCTGGCGGAGTTTGCCTGGTGGGTTTGTTTTGAATGCTGGATTTAAGGAAGTGTCAACTAGTGCTTTTTTTTTTTTTTTTTTCGATACGCGGGCCTCTCACGGTTGCAGCCTCTCCCGTTGCGGAGCACAGGTTCCAGACGCACAGGCTCAGTGGCCATGGCTCATGGGCCCAGCCGCTCCGTGGCATGTGGGATCTTCCCGGACCGGGGCATGAACCCGTGTCCCCTGCATCGGCAGGTGGACTCTCAACTACTGCGCCACCATGGAAGCCCTCAACTAGTGATTTTTAAACAAATCAAACATTTAGGAGGAGACAACTTTCCCTCTGGAGATGTAAAGGTTGCATTTACTAAGGTGAACGAAGTGTCTCTAAAATGGAATGTTTATACCATTTTAATTATAAAAATACCTCATGAATCCTCTTTTCTTATAGAATTCTGGTTTGTCATACAGCATTTGTATGAAATCCATTTTTTAAATCTGTTACCATTTCCTAAAACACTTTCCTCTGGATTCTATAGTATATTCTACTCTGCATAGATTAAAACAGAGACCAGTCAATTTGCATCATTAAAACTATAAAACAAACAACTTGATTATTTCAGCTGACCCTCACAATAACTCTTTCAAGAAAACAGGACCCTATTTTGCACATGAGGAAACAGTCTCAGACATTTCTGGAGGGACTGGCCCAAGATTGAATAGAATCTGTACATAGTTCAGCTCAATATGCAATCTCCTTGCATATAGTGCTCAGAGCTAAGGACACAAAGATGAATTAAATGCAACTTCTGTCTTCAAGTTCAAAGTCTAGCAATTGTGGAGCCAGGAATTTAACTCACGTCTCTGATTGCAAATCCTTGTCTCCCTTTGCTGTCTCAACTCTAAGGTTAGGGCCAGACTTAGGGAAAATCATCAGATCTGAGAAATTTTCTTCCACTAAGCAGCCTCCTCTCTTCTTTATCCTCCTTTCTCCTTAAGCACTGAACACCCTCATGCTTTCCAAGACTTTCTCTGAAATTTGCCTTCCATATTCCCCATATTATCACTCCCTCCTTTCCTCACCCAAATTCATCTTGCCTGGGTCTTACTCCGGCTCACAGCTTCTGAACCTTAGAATTGTTTCCAAACTTTTGACCATGACCTGCAGTAACAGGGCCACTAATAACCCATAGGGCTTCTATGAAAGAACGTTTAAAAGGTGCTCCTTCTTCAGGGGAGTCACATCCCTGCACTGGGTTGCACAGCTTGGCAATCAGAACCCACCCTCACCCCCTTAGGGAGACACCCCTATGCAGAGCACAACATGCAGAGTGATACAGGACAGTCTGTGTAGTAAGAAACAATACCATATTTTGCATTGTCTTGGGGGCCTAAGTCTACGGAGCATCACAGCCACTGTCCGTGGTCCTGAACAATCCCTCCATGCAAGGACATGTGTCTTCTATCCCTGGGTCCCCAATGATTTTTGTTGAAAGCTCTTGCCATGTTTAGGTTTTTCTTTATTTTTCATCTTAGTGAAAAGCCTGCCCTTTTTACACTGTCACAACACAAATAGGACCCATGACTCATGTGTTAACAATTTACAAAGGAGAGTGAATGCAAACAGCCTGGGTTTGAATGCCCAACCTACATTTGCTAGTGGGATCTTGGGGGAGATACTTAGCCTCTCTGGACTTCAGTTTCTCCATCTTTAAAGTGAAGATCAGAGTATTAAAATAGCTTGTAAGATTGCTCTGAGCATTAAATGAGATAATGTATGCAAAGTACCTTGAGAGTGTGTTGTTTGTGGGAAAAATTCAGCAAATGTTTTGTAGTACTAGTAACAGTTTTGAACTTAATAATTAATGTAATTTTAGGAATTATATTATGTTTTTATTCAGACACTTCCTGATCACCAGGAAGTTGAGGAAATATGGACCCCTTCTCCACCCGTAACAGTAAGGGTCAAGTCAAAAACACACAAAAAAATATTCATTATTTCAACAGAGAATATAATATAGTGAATTAAACAAATGTTGAAGGAAGGATAAAGCTAAAAGAGAACACTGAGGTAACTCAGAGACAATAATAGCAGGAAGAAGCTCCCAACCCTTAGGGCTGGACAAACAAAGAGGGGAGGTTGGGGTCTTCAGAGCCTTGAAGGTTGGAGGAAGGAGACCTCTCTGCTCAATGTTGATACATGAAAACAAATTAATGACTGACAATAGCTTGGTAAACTATCAGTTTAGCTGACTAAGAAGAAGAGCCTTTCTTTAATCTGTGGCTTGATATATTATCTCCTCTATACTCTGCAATTTGTCTTGCAGTACCCTATTTTATATGAGAAAACTGTTAAGAAAAATTATTCAAAATTTGGAAAAAGGCAAAGAATGTTGCATATCCTTTAATATCATATTGGGGCATTGTCTAACAGATACTCCCAAGGATTACTAATTCTCTAGAAAAATATCTTTGTTTCATGTGCTATTAATCAAGGCCTAGACTGTGCAAAGTTCTATCTTAGCTTGAGAAAAGATTGATAAGCTGAAAATAATTTTGTTCAGTAGAGATGTAAGTTATTTCTGTCCTAAGGAAAAAATAGCCCCAAAGATTGCAGATTTGTTGCCCAGTAGAATATTCAGTAGTTTTATATCTAATATAGCAGTTTTATTTCAGCATTCTTTCCCTGACAGACTAAATATCTGTTCCTAAATATCTTGAATAAGTAACTGTTTTTGAATGCTCTTTGAACCATCTTTACCATCCTGTAGGTTCCCTTCTTAATGAATGTATTAACCAGGGTTCTCCAGAAAAACAGAGCCCATGGAATATATACACATAGAGAGAGAGAGAATGAGATTTATTATAAAAAATTGGCTCACATGACTTTAGGGGCTGAGAAGTCCAACACCCTGTCATCTTCAGGCTTGAGACTCAAGAAAGCTGATGATGTAGTTTGAAGGCCTAAGAGGTTGGAGAGTCAACGGTGTAGCTTCCAGTCCTAGTCTGAAGCCCTGAGAACCAGAGTGCCAAGGGTAAGAAAAGATCACTGTCCCAACTCAACTAGTCAGGTAGAGAGAGAGACTGAATCCTCTCTTCCTCCAACTTTTGTTCTATTCAAGCCCTCAGTGGATTGCAAGAAGCCCAGCCACTTTGCGAAAGGCCATCTTCTTTATTCAATCTACCGCAGGAGTCCCCAACCCCCGGGCCGCTGACCGGTATTGGTCCACGGCCTGTTAGGAACCCAGCCGCACAACAGGAGGTGAGCGGCGGGCGGGTGAGGGAACCAAGCTTCATCTGCCGCTCCCCAATGCCCCCCATCGCCCCTATCGCTCCCCATCACCCCCCATCGCTCCCCATTGCTCCCCATGGCCCCCCATCGCCCCCCAATGCCCCCATAGCTCCCCAACGGCCCCCATCGCTCCCCATCGCCCCCCATCGCTTCCCATATCAACCCATCGCCCCCCATCGCTCCCCATCACTCGCATTGCCGCCTGAACAATCCCCCCCAACCCCGTCTGGTCCATGGAAAAACTGTCTTCTATGAAACCGGTCCCTTGTGCCAAAAAGGTTGGGGACCGCTGATCAGCCAATTCAAATGCTAGTCTAGGGACTTTCCTGGTGGTCCAGTGGGTAAGACTCTGCACTCCCAATGCAGGGGGCCTGGATTCGATCCCTGGTTAGGGAACTAGATCCCACATGCATACTGCAACTAAGAGTTCACAGCCGCAACTAAGAAGCCAGCATGCACAACTAAGAAGTCCACATGCTGCAACTAAGTCCGCACTGCAACTAAAAGATCCCACATGCCACAACTAAGACCCGGCACAGCCAAAATAAATAAATAAATAAACAAATCAGTCTGCTAGTCTGTTTTGGAAACACCCTCACAGACACACCCAGAAATAATATTTAACAAATATCTGGGTATCCCATGATCCAGTCAAATTAACTGTCACAATGAGTTAAAGAAATCTTTTACATGAGTTCACTATGTACTTGCATAAGAATCATGTTTTTACATGTTACATTTTGACAAGAACCGGAATGAGAAGAGGACTGCATTTGGCCAAATCACACACTTAGGAAGTCAAGGAGTTAGGATCCCCACTCAAGTCTGGCTGCCTCCAAAGTCCACATTGTGATCTCTTGGTGCCATGACTTCAGAAAAGATCTGTTTAACAGGGAAATCGTACTAGGGGTTGCTGCCAAGCTCTTGTTAAAGTTTGACAAACCTGGGCATCAGCTGGAGTGATAAGCCAGTCTAAGACACTCAGGGTGGATTTATAGATCGAGATAGGTCAGAAAAGGTCAAGTGTTTATGTAAAGCAGGGAAGATAATGAAAATGGTAATGAGAGTCTGAGAAGCATGGCAGCAGTGTTGACACAGGCATGAATTTTAAGACAAACACTGGGCTCCAGCTGTTGGAGACCTGGACGGATAGCCAGCCACCCCTGCTAAGCCCAGGCAGACAACCTGCCTTCCCCTCCCCTCCTATCCTCAGCGCCCACCCATGGGCTCCCAGGCCCAGTTACACAGGCAGAGAATGCAAGGCAGTTCAACCAGGCTCTCTGATAAATTCTTAAGGCATTTCCTGCAGAGCCAAGAGGAAATGTGCTGTTTGAGAATAAAAAGAAACAGCAACAGCCTTGCAGGGAGCTAAAGCAAACTCATAAATTTCATTAAAATTTTTTAATACCCAGAATTTAGCCATCATTCAACTTTACAAATATATGAAGACCTCCTGGGTGCAAAGCATTGTGGGGAGCGTGAAAAAAATAAAAAGACTTGGGCTTCCCTGGTGGCCCAGTGGTTGAGAGTCCGCCTGCCGATGCAGGGGACACGGGTTCGTGCCCCGGTCTGGAAGGATCCCACATGCCGCGGAGCAGCTGGGCCCGTGAGCCATGGCCGCTGAGCCTGCGCGTCCAGAGCCTGTGCTCCGCAACGGGAGAGGCCACAACAGTGAGAGGCCCGCGTACTGCAAAAAAAATAATAAAATAAAACAAAAAGACTCTTGGAAGGAATCTTAGAGACCGCTATCTCTCAGAGGTCAATCTCCCTCTCACTTGTCAGTCAACGATTTTATTGTGTTCCTTCTGTGCACCAGGTTCTGTTCCAGCCCTGGAAATACAGCAGGGAACAAGAGCTGCGAGATCCTTGCTCTCATGAGTCTCATAAACTAGCGAGAGAGACATAAGATATTAGTATTATATCAACAGAAGATACAATTATTAACATATATGATATATTAACATAGTCTATATAATATATAGATTATATTAATATATAGCATACAATATAATATATAACATTCGATGATATTAATATGCTATTTTATATTATATATTATTATATTAATATAAGATATAATATTAATTTTATAATACTTATACTTTATAAAATAAGAGGATAGAGCTCTGGGGAATTTAAGGCCTGTATTGTCAGGCCACTTGAGACGGCTGTTCTCTTGCTCTCTGTACATCCCCTCCCGGACCAGTGCCCTCTTCACCTACACCCTACACACATGACTGACCTTCCTACATACTTGCCCCAGGCCCCAGCTAGTGAAAGCTTATCAAAGGAGTGGTGAGGGGCGTGCCCCTCTGCTGGTTTCTCTGGTAACTAATGAGTCAACCTGACTTCAGTTCCTCCTATAAGCGGCAATCAATCTCTCCTTCCCCTTGGGAGTGAAGACTGCCACCATGTCCTGCCTGCCATCCCTCCACCACACATGGTGGGGTGCTGCTCCAGGACCTTGCTTCAGATGTGTAAGCTCCGCCATCCATTAATCCACTGATGTCTCTGTTGCTGACTCTGGGCTCTTTCTTTGGTCTTGAAGCTGAGCAAACACAGGCCTTGTCGGCCTGCAGGGTGCAGCCCAACAGAGCAATTTTAGAGCAGTCAGGAAGACCTCTCTGAAGAACTTAAATAAGTGAAGGGGCAAACTATTTGAAAACGTTAAGAGAAGGATGCACCTGGCAGAGGGAATTCTTATTTTAAAGCTTCTGAGGAGGGAATGAATTTGGTGGTTGAAGAAGAGTAAGAGACTGATGGGGCTGGAAGTAGCCAGTGAAGCCAGCGATGGGGCAGGGCCAGACCACAGACCACACCAGCTTGTTGGTCCAAGCAGCAGTTCCAAATTTATTCCAGCCATTTCATCCCAGTGCATTTGTTCTGCCATTTAGCAAATGAGGATGCTGTGTCCCCTCGTTTATTAAGCAAATTCTACACAGCAAATCTGTATGTGATTCTGCCCTGGCTAACGTGGAAGTTCTACAAAGATGAGAAAGGAATGATACTTGCTTTGTGGGACGGAGGCGCCCCCATTAGTTGAGAGAAGCAAAGGGTCACTGGAGAGTCAGCTCCTGAGCCTCCATTAACGGAACCCCCATCCCCTGTTGCTCAGTCAGAAACCTCATTTGAAACCAGCCACCAAGCCCCTTGACTGTACACCTTAACAGGCCCCCATACATCTGGGGGCCTCTTCCCCTCCATCATCAATGCTTTGGTCAAACATTGTTACCATTTCAGGCCTAGACCTGTACAATGGCCCCCCAACTGCTCTCCCTGACTCCAGGCTCACCCCACCTCCAATCCAGTTTCCACACTGGGGCCTGATTAATCTTTCTAAAATGCAAGTCCAATCATGTCTCCCCTACTTGGGAAAAAAGGTTTTAGTGATTTCAGCGTTTGCTAAAGCCCAAATTTCTGTAGGTCCTTCACCCCTTGGCCTCAAACCCTCTTTCTGAGTTCATATTCGGTCTCATCTCCCCAGACTCTTACTCTGCAGCCACACTGAGTTCTTGCCGTTTTCTAACACATTGTGCTCTTGCACGTGCTGCTCCTTTTCCAGATCTCATCCATTTGGATCTTACAGTGAAGATCTTTCCTTGTAGTTTTGATCCTAAACTGTAAGCTACTTCTCCTGCTCTGGGAAGAGATCCTATCCAAGGCAGAAGAGGATGAGGCCAATGCAAAGAGAAGGAAAGAGAGCAGAATCAATGTACATAGTGATAGAGAGTTGGAACATCACTTGAATTCCTGGATCCGGCCACATCTGAAGCCTATTTCACCTAGGAGTTCACTTTTGTAAACCAACAAGGAAGCCTAAAGAGCGGCAGTGGGGAATAACCCTGCCTTGGGAAATAGGAGATCTAGCATGTCTATCAACTGGCTGGATCTTATAAGGACCCTTGTGATTACATTGGGCCCACTCAGATAGTCTAGGGTAATCTCCCCATGTCAAGATCCTTAACCCCATCACATCTGTGAAGTTGCTTTTTTCACGCAAGTTAATATAGTCACCGGTTCAGGAGGTTAGGACATGGATATCTTTGGTGGGCAGGGCTGGAGGGAGGCATTATTTTGCCTACCACATGGAGAAAGTGACCTCTGAAATGATAAATGGAAGAAGAGAGAGTTAATTGAGTGAAGGAAGGCAGGTGAGCATTCCTAAAGAGGAAATGGTATGAACAAGGGTCCTGAGGCAGGAGGGAGAGTGATAAGCTGAGGACCTTGGCTTTTCCTAAAAGAAGAGTGGGGATACAATCAGATGTGTCTTTTGAAGATTCCACTGGGGCTTCCCATAGAAAGTAGGTTGGAGGGGCCAAGGGGGAGACACAGGGAGATCTTTAGAGGGGTGAGGGGATAGAAGCCACTTTGGTCATCACTTAAGTCCCCTGGCCCTTCCAGGTAACACATATGAATCATGCACACCTTGCTCAGAAGCTTTGATGTTAATTTTAATATGGAAAATTGCAAACACATACAAAAGTAGAGTTTACTGAAGGCCCACTTATCCAACTTCTAGCTATAATAATTAGTCAATTCACTGGAAATCTTATAGCGTCTATAGTCCCCTACCCCAGGATTATTTGAAGCAAATCCCAGGTATCCTATGATTTCGTCTAAATTTATTTCAGCTTGTATCTGTAGCTGTATAAGGAATCCTTCAAAAAAAAAAAAAAAACCATAATTGCCTGGGAGCTAATAAATCCCTGTACGGACTCAGTTCATATCTATGGAAGGAAGGAATGAATAATTATGCATTTTTGACCATCTTGTAGGAAGAATATTTGTTTCTCATCTTTGCCCAGGATTCCAAAGCACTTTATATGTCAAAATCCACATCCTCTCGGAGCAGAGGATTTGTCTCCTTGTGAATGCCAAGCTTAGTCTGGCCCCATCCAGCGCCTTCTCTTGCCATCCCCTAAGCATCCCTGCGGCAGGTTGTAGGGCCTGAAGGAAGCGCATCCTGTTTTTCAGATGGGACAATAAAGGTACTGCCCCAGCTCAGCTCACAAGACGGCAGAAGCCTCAGGGTGGTGTTCCATCCAGCCTCTTTTTCAGCATCAGGGGGAAGGCCTTTTCAAAATGACAAAAGAAATTCATTCAACCCACAACCCACGTGCTGACGCTGCTCATTTCCAGGACACCTGCTGTTAGGCCTCCTCCTCTCCAAATTACTCTGCATTGCCAGCTGTGAGGGTGGGAGGTGGAGAGGCCTCTAATTACACCTTTCTTGCAGTCTTTGGTTCTGTGACTATTTCAAGGAGGAATGGAATGACGTTGACATCCTCCTCTCAAATGAAGACATTCCTCAGAGGTCCCCTCTCCGTTCCTCTCTCCACAAAATCCTTTGTTGTCTGGTGATGCTCTGTTCTGGTTGTCAATCGCTATGTAACAAAATCCCCAAACACAGCGACTTAAAATAGCAATCACTTTATTGTGTTCATGATCTATAAGGGTACTTGGGTGGGCAATTCTGCTCCACGTGGTATTGAGCAGGGGCATGGTTTGGCCTGGAGGATCCAGGAAGTCTGGGGCCTGGGCAGGCACAGGTGGATTCCTCTCTCTGACCTTGTGGTCTCAGGGCCTCTCACATGGTCTCTCCAGCAGAAGAGTCAGACTCAGGACTCCAAAAGCGCATGTTCCCAGAGACAGAAAGTGGAAGATGCCATCCCTTCAGGCCTGGAAACTGGCACAGCATCCCTTATTCTGCTGCTATTGGTCAAGGCAGTCAAGAGCCTTGATCAGGTTCATGGGGAAAGGACACAGCCCCACATCTCAATGGAAGAGATGTCAAGAATATGTGTCCAGCTTTAATACCTGTCTTGGTCCATTCGAGCTTCTGTAAGAGAAGACCGTAAGAGCTTCTGTAAGTGCCTGGGTGGCTCATAAAAAAAAGAAACTTATTTCTCATAGATCTGGAGCCTGGGAAGTCCAAGATCAAGGTGCTGGCAGATTTGGTGTCTGGTGAGAACCTGTTTCCTGGCTCACACACAGCTGTCTTATCCATGTGTCCTCTTACGGCAGAAAGGGCAAGAGAGATGTCTGGGATCTCTTTTATAAGGGCACTAATCCCATTATGAGCGCTCCACCCTCCTGACCTGATGATCTCCCAGAGGCCCCACCTGCAAATGTCATCACATTGAGGATTAGGTTTCAAAAAATGAATGTTGTGGGAGATAGAAACATTTAGTCTACAGCAATCCTCCACAAGTAAGGAGAGAAGAGCACAGATCCTTTGTAACCCCAAGAAAATGCAATGGCCCAACTAATAGGAGTTGTCCCAGAAGAACTGTGAATGGAAAAAACAGTTTTTGACATTCTGAGACAAAACTGCAGTCCTGTTATAGGAAAGCCCTTCAGGTGCTTATTGGCCTACATATCTTCTGCTTGGAAGGTAAAAGCATGTTTCCACAGGCAAAGAGAGAGTTTCTACTGTGTTACAACAGTAAATTTTGGATGGTCCTGAAACTAAAAACAATGGCTTTGCTGGTTTCTAAAGAGGGCAAATCTGGTGAATCAAGTTGATTTGAATCACCAACCCCAGGCTACATCTGTTGAAAGTGTTTCCATGCTTGCAGAATTGACCGAAAGTCACTTCACTCTCTATGAGCTCTGTGGCTAATAGCCCCAATGATAGGAGAAGGGCTTTGTAAGCAGGAGAACCTGGCTTGGAACGCTGGCCTTCCCACCTGGGTTTCTATGGTGTGATCTTTGGCAAGTCACGTAACATCTCCCCCTTAGTCAAATGGGAATAGAATACTCCATTTAGTTTTGTGAGAATTAAATACTGAATGTGAAATACTTATTTTAGTGACTGGAACACATACTAGGTACTTAAATATAATTTAATTCTTTTATTTCTCTCCTGGATCTTTAACTATTTCTTTTTTCCTTCCTCACGCTTTCTTTCCTCTTTTTGTTCTCTCTTAATATTTTTCACTTGACATGAATAAACTACTCCCCTACACAATCTCTGCTCTAAGAAAACCAGAATTTGCTTCTCCCTAAATGTACTTTTGACTTTTTCATCCCCCTACATTTCCCCTTTCTCTAGAACATCCTTCACCTTCTTCCCACTAATCTAAAACTTCCTCTGTGACGTATTTCCTGCTCATCTCAATTGGAAACTGTCTCTTCCTCCTGTGAACTCCTATAGTCTGGTCCATTTGCTAATGGGTAGAAAGAAAAGAGCTTCATGGTCCAGGAGTCAGGAGACACAAATTGTCTTCCTACCTCTGCCCTTAAATAGCTATGTGATCTCGGGCAAGTCATTTACCTTCCATAAGTTTTATATTCTCCATCTATAAAATAAAACCATGAAGCTAGATAATTCTCTAATTAGGGTTCTTTCTGCTACAAATGACAAAAATGTTATTCAAATTATCTTAAACAACAACAAAAAAGGAATTTATTGTATCATATTACTGAAAAGTTCATGGTTAGTCAAGGACAAATGGATCCAGGAAGGGTGATCATCAACAATAGATCTATCTCTTGTTCTTTTTTTTTCTTCTCTGTTGCCTTTATTTACACCAGCCCCACCAAAATGTATTGGGCTGAGTGCAGGGGTGGTTCTCTAAAGAAAAGTCTGGGTACTAATATCAGAGGAAGGCAAGGTATTCTGAAAATGCAAAAATACTAGATACCAACTACAGTCTACCCCTTGGCTGCTCATCTCTCACACACCAATGCACTTATAAACCGAGCTTCAAATGTGCCCTGCCCAGCATGGTGCAGTTCCTCCATGTGCAGCACTAAACTCAGTCATCTCATTCTCCAAAGAGAGACAACGCAAAGTCTTGTCTAGTTACTGCATCCACGGCAATTCCAGGCTTTCTTGGTGATGTATGGCTCTTCATAGCCTGCAGCCTTTGAGTAAATGACATATGTAGCCATCCACCAACATGCCCAATAGACACCAGTGGATAAAAAATGGGATTAACTGCTATTAAAACATTCATTTGAAAAAGGGAAGCAAAAAACAATGGTTATTAGTCCATGGCATTTACCATATCCTGTTGGGGGGGGATAGCAAATCTCCCTGCTCTGGCAGTGGGATGAGTTCTTTGACTAGTGGCTGCCCTGGGTTTTGTTCTCTTTGATGCCCTCCAGAAATATAGGAGAGAGGGACCTTGGGGTGAATTGCCCTTCTGGGAATGCGGTTCTTATTAGCTGGTTTCCTGTTAGTATAATTTCAAGTGTATCAGTAAGAAATGAACTCATGTATAAGGAACAGAAGGCCTGGCTAACAGTGAGTTAAACAAGCATGAGCTTATTTTTCTCATACAACAATATATCTAGAGGTAAGCAGTCACCAGCATTAAATTAAATCAAGGGTCAATGAACCTTTCTGTTAGAATTCTATTGGCCTTTCTCAATAGATGGAATGCTGCAGCTCACGCTTGCATTCAAGGGAAGAAGGTGGAAGGGGTCTTCCGGTGTATCTGTCCCATTTTATCAAGAAATGCAAAAGCCTTCCCAGAAGCCCCCCTCAAACTTCCATTTAGATCTCATTGGCCAGAATTGTGTCTCATGATCACCTCTAGCTGGAAGGGAAGATTGTAAAAGCCAATACTTTGTCCATTGTTCCCAAAACGGAACTGAGATTTATGAGCAAGGAAGGCCTGAAAACTGCCTCAGGGATTGAGAGTCGGGGTATGAGGGAGGTAAGGTTTTCCAGAAGAAAGTTAGTGATCCATTACAACAAAAGGGAGGAAGGGGCGCCAGGTGCAGAAAAACAACAGACTGCTTTACAATCCCAAATCCACCATTTCTGGCTCTAAAAATCTTTGGTCCTGAGGGCATAAATTTTAAAAAATTTTCTCTGAATGTAAATAAAATGATAATATCTCAACGGAGTTTCGGAAAGTGAAATCAATGGCAACTTATTTTTAAAATAACACCTTCCTGAGATAACAGACAATGATAACTTCTGGTTTCATTGGCAATTTCAGAAAGGATGAAAAAGAAGACTTTAAGCATGCTGACATGTGTTTTGCCATCTCTAGCATAAGGTAATATGTCTCATAGGCATGCCAAGGAGCCAGGGCTGCCATCCATCAGCACCGTCCCTATCCCCCTCCCCACAGCATTGGAGTCTGCTTGTCTGGTTGGCTCTCTAATTTGCATAACCACTAAGGTTAAGTAGCCCAGAGCCTCTGATGCCCCTCTCCCCCACCCCCACACTGCAGTTAATATCCCTAGGTCCAGGGCTAAGAAAGATTAGCAGAGATTTTTAGGTGAGTTTCATTACTTCCAGGCCGGATTAGTTGGCTAACCCAACGTGAGCCCAGCCAGGGGCTCCTGAGTGGGGCTCTTGGGGGCGCCTCTGGCACAGTGGCGTCCAGTGGAGTGGGCAGCAGCACAAAGTGGGTTATAATTCTAGGGCAGAGGAGCATTTGAAGGAGTGGAAAGGAGATGCTGCTCTTCCGGGCGTGCCCCAAGGGAGTGAAGCTAATAGAATAGACATCTTCTTGGAAACCAAGTTAATTTCTGAAGCAGAGGCTGAAATAGACGTGGCTCTTCTCTTCTCTTTACTCAGGACCTCACCCCTACCTAAACTGAAATAATAATAGAAGCGATTAGGAACAGGTCTGCTATGCACAACAGAATAAACCTGCTTCACGGGACAACAACCAATTATGACAACGACCAATTCTGTAAAAGAGCACATGGCTACGTCTTGGTTGGTTCAGCTAAAAAAAGAATGCATGCAGCTGAAAAGCACCTCTAGGCAGTTTCTAGATCCCATGGCCCTTTGTATGTATCACCCCATGGCGAGGGAGTAGAAACCCTTTTTAGGATTCATACTCAGGATTTTCATCTGTTTTCTGTTTTTAACCTTTAGAAGGAAAGACAAGAAAGACCTTGCAAACAAAAAGAAGCCATTATCTTGCTAAAGTAATTTCAGCTGTGAGAGAGATCGGGAGAAAGAGAGTCAGTACAATGTTGCTTTCTAGGTGGTTGTGGGTTTTTTGTTTTTGTTTCTTAATTCCTTGCAAATTAGAGCAGGTGATAACAAGAAGAGTTGGGAAGCTGGAAAAATGGATCCAGGAAAGAGGGTCAGATGTTTCAGCGGGGCTTCTTCAAATCACACATCCCTCCTTGCCCCCAATTCCTCCAGCCTGGACTATACATACCCTTGGTGACTCCTCTCTTTAATCCATCCTCGAAAATTCTGCCTGTGTTCTTTCTCTATTTGGTTCTCATCACACCGCTCCTCTGCTTAAAAACCACACTGAACTCCACACTGTCTTCAGAAATAAATGCAAACTCTAAAGCAACACTGCACGGGACCCTCCAACTTTCTCCTGGTCCAGCCTACCTTTCCAAGTCATCTCTGTTCTTTGCAGACAGTTGCCATAGCCTAGCACAGCACCTGCTACACACTCAGTTGTATTTGTCCACCAAGTGCTAGCTAGCCATACAAGTCAACACCTCCTGCCCTTGACGTGCATTTACCCCTCTCCGTGCTTTATACATGCAAGCCATTCCTTTTGCCAGGAACAGCCTTTCCCATTCTATTCACTTGGGGAATGGATACTTATTCCTAAGACTCCAATTCAAATGTCACCTCTTTTCCGTTGCTTCCCTTCACACTCCTTCTACCCACCCACACACCCCTAGGCAGAGTTATTTTTGGGTTACTATCCTCTTTTATGCATTCCTCTGCTGTAGCAGTTCCTGCATTGTATATTTAAACAGTCTGATATGCCATAAAGAAGATAAGTGTGTTCCTAAGAAAATTTACTTTATCAAAATTGAATTATAAAACCAATTGATGGGGTAAGAGATAAAAGGTGTTGAGGTTAGGACGTTGGAGGCTCACAATAACAAAGTTAGTTCTCCTGCAGGATTTTCAATAATAAGGGTGCTTTATAGCGATCAGACTATTTAATTACAAGCTGAAATATCGAATTGCTTGATCAAGAAAAACAAGAATGAACCCAAACATTTGCCTCGTCAAACACCCATGAGCCTTCCAAACTTCAATCATCTTGGCCTTGACCTTCCAACTTTGCTGGCATCACAGTTCATAACACACAGTAAACAAAAGAACACAAGTATGAACAGGTGTACAAAGGAGGAGGCACTCACACTGCTGTGTGTCCCGGCACTTTGTTTCCAGTATCTGTCATCCTACTCATCAAGGACTAATCCCCAGTGATGGGCCTGTGGTCACCAATGGCAATCAGGGTAATGCAAATTGTGCTGCTTAATTCACTGACCTATGGTCAATATCCAATTCAATTATGAAAACTCTCTCTGTGGGGAAAGACCTTTATTTTCTAATCTATTACCTTCCTTCTACATGGGAGGACACAAAAAGCAGGGATGGTGTCCCACTCAACTTTGTCACCCCAATATTGATGAATTGATGACAAACATCCTGCAATATCCAGATAATTAGTTTTAGTCTTGACTTTGACTAGAGCTTGCATAGTACCTAGATCTTTTTAACATGAATTAGATACATTTCCATCCCTCACCCCAAATTCTTATATACTGTTTACCAGATTTTAGTGTCATGAGTAAAGAGTGATTTTAATAGACAGCTAGCTTCTATAATACAATATTAATATTTATTGAGAATATATTAAACCCTTTACATGGATTAGCTCATCTGTTCTTCCCAACAGCCCTGTAACATAGGTATTAATGTTACTGACCCATTGTACAGAAGAGTAAACTGAGGCTTAGAGAGGTCAATTATATGTCCTACAGACAAATAAGTGGAAAATAATGACATAAAATAACCACTCTAAAATAACGAGTCTCATTTGGAGTAGATATCCCCCAACCTTTAGTTGTTTCATGGCTTTCCACTCCAAATAAGAGTCAATTCATTTATTTGCACATTCATGGATTTTGCAATTCATTTTTATAAATTTTGCAATTCATTTATCTTGTAGGATTTAAGTGCTTAATATTAGATATTTAATGCGTGCTTTGTTTTTATGACTGAGATGGTACTAATTTGAACATTCTTAAGCTAAAATGACCATAGCTGTTTCCTGTAGCAAACAGAAACCGAGGCAGGCCCTCAATTATTCATTTGCCCAGTGTAGTGTGGGACCAAAGATGTTTTCTAAAGAAAGTCTTGGCCATATCCAGGGTGCCCACTTATAATGAGGTGTGAAGAGGTGGAAGGTCCCCATGTTTACAAAAGGATCTCAGTCCTCTCCAAGAGTTTGCGTATGGCTCAGCACTTAATCCATACCATAATATTAATACAAGTTCTCCAGTGCTCATCAGGCATACCCTTGAACTCCCTGCTGCCTGATTCATATCAAAAGCCTAGTTGGTATAAATAATATTTACGAAAGATGTCTTGAAGAAGTATTATGCAGTTAATCTTTCAGATTGCAAATAAGGTGTCTTAAATCAATTTTGGAATGAGGCATTATATGGAATTAATTATGGTGATTTCAGACAAGCCATTTAACCTCTTTGCACCTGGGTTTCCCCACTGGTACCATGAAGTAGTTGGTCTAGGTGACCTCAAAATATTTTCCAATGCGAATATTTCATCAAGTATTCTCTACTCTAACCGTACCCGGGCTAATGAAGATCTCATCACAAATTATCTAAAGCAGTGGAAGATCCAAGCCAGCTGACCTGCGCGAGCTGGTGGGTGGCGGAACAATTTACTGAGAAGGAAGCCTGAGAAGAAACAGGTTGGTGGTGGACACAATCATTGTTCGAGATGGCTCATCTGCATCTGTGCCCATTCCCAGCCCCCAGCTAATTGATAGTCCTTAAAAGGAGTGAGCATAACCTGCTCATCTTTGAACTACCACAGCACCTAGCACAGTGCTGACTGAATTGCCATTCTTAGGATCTCCTTGGTGTCAGAGTAGGTAAGGAATGTATGAGTGGAGACTTTTAACTGGCTTTGGCCCCAAGGGGAAGGTGTTGGCTCATGATATAAAAACCCAGGAGGGGCTTCCCTGGTGGCGCAGTGGTTGAGAGTCCGCCTGCTGATGCAGGGGACACGGGTTCGTGCCCCGGTCCGGGAAGATTCCACATGCCTCGGAGCGGCTGGGCCCATGAGCCATGGCCGCTGAGCCTGCGCGTCCGGAGCCTGTGCTCCGCAAGGGGAGAGGCCGCACCAGTGAGAGGCCCGCGTACCGCAAAAAAAAAACCCAGGAAAAGCAGGGGTGGATCTGGGCTTATAGGACGGCTAGAGCCAGTAACTCAAGTGCCCCTAGGGTCTCCTTCCCCGCAATTTCCACTCCTCACAGGGTGTTAGCTTTATTCACTATCACTCACTGTTTGCACCCTTCCTAACACTTAACACACTCACAAATCATCTTGTTCATTTACTTGTTTACTGCCCACCTCCCTACCCTGCCCTGAAATCATGTAAACTCCATACATGGAGTTTACATCTGTCTTGTTCATTGTTCTTCCCTTGCACCCAACATAGCGCCCCTGAGTGGAGACTTCGTAAAAATTTTACGAATGGAAGAATGAATGAGCGAATGGCTCCTTCACGCAATGGGCAAGGACTGTGTCTCAATTTAGCCGCCTCTGAGTCCAATCACTGTGTCCAGGGCTTTGAGCTACTATGATTGGCTCATCTTGAGTCACGCCCCAACATGACTCCTCTCAACAGTGTCTGGCTGTTGAGAGGAGTAACAGGACCAGAAGTAGGACAGAAAGAAAGCTACAGGAAAAGAGGAGAGTTTCGGCCAACATTAAGGGCAAAAGGGATGTCACAAGTAGTCTCTTAGACCCTGCTGAAGGTAAGGTACTCTCCATCCTGAGCTCTCCTTGGAAATGTGTGGGCATCGTCCCCTTCCACTTCTTGGCTTCTGAGTTATAGTGACTTGGACATATTTATAAGACACATGCTCTGAGTAATCTATTTAAACCTTGAAGACAGTGACAATATTTTCCACATAAAAATTCAAATAATCTGATAAATATGGGGGCAACATAATCTGATAAACATAATCTGATAAATATGGAGGCAATATTTAAATTAGGTCTGTTCCAAAAATGTCACATTGGTTGCTGGTTGCCCTTGTAAATTTCCACCCCAGGTTATCTAGGAAGCCATTAGCCATTTGAGCCTTGACCGCACAAATGGCATTTACCCAAGGAAGGGCTGGCAGTAACTTATCCACATCATTCCCAGTCTTGCCTGCCTCTGGTATCCAGCAGTGAGTCCAATTTCCCTTAACCATTTGGAAAAATGGCAAATTAGAGGGAGCAAATGTCCCTTCCAGCAGCAGGAGAGACACCTGCCTAATGAATCAGCAGTTATGCAGATGGTGAGATGGAGAAACCAAGCAGGAAAGATCTGGAGTCGGCTTGCCCTGATAAGCAGTCAGTGCCAGAGCCTCTTCCCCTCTCTCTGATCCTGCTCGGCTGGACCACACGGCTTTCCACACAAATGTAGGTCATTAAAAATGCTGTCAGCAAGCTGCTGGTTCTTACTGTCAACGCACTGGAAAACCTACAGTGACCAGGAGAACTTATTTCCAAGCTGGTGCTTTTCACTTAAAACAGAGAATCCAGAATTTCTAAGCTGCATTCTATACGCGGTGCCGTGATTATCCTTTAGTGTTGCCCAAACGGCCACCAAATGTGTATATATGTGCGTTGGGGGTAGGAGTGGAGGGAGAGGGAAAAGGAGGGGAAGGAAGGCCCTATTTTTAAAGGTACTAATTATAATTTTGCAAAATTATTTTGAAGGTATTTAAAAACATACTCGGTTATAGAAAAATCAAAATGTCATTATTTATGCCAAGATCTAGAGACACATTTGGCCTTTAATTTGGCTGAGAAAGAAAAATATCTGTTCTGCTGACTGAATTAACCATTTTGCAAAAGTACCCCTGTTTAATTCATGAAATTTAATCACTGTCATGCTGGGATTTATTGCTGCTCATTAATGCTTCCTTTGAAGATGAGTGGAAAGACCTAGGGTTGAGAGGAAAGAAAAATTCTTTCCAAAATACTATAAGACTTAATTTGGGTTTTATTAAATCTCATTAGTTCACTAATACAAAATTTATGACACTTTGGACAGAGAGTCAGCTGGTATTTTTCTAGGTTTAATCTATGAAAAAGTGATTTTTCTCTGCAGGTGAATGATATCAATAAATCCTATGGGGATATTCTATATTCTTGATAGAATATTCATTAGACACTCTTTTACATACCAGTACTATGCTAATTTCAATTTTTTTTCATATTTTCATCAAAGAAGATGGGTAGAGGCTACCACTTGGCAGTACTTTTCCACTTTGCTTACTACTACTATTGCTTATTTATTTATACTCTACCCCCTTCCAAGAAGGATTTGAACCAGCCCACAACAAAGAACACATCTATATAGATAAAATTAAATTTTTGTCTGATCACTACATCACACAAAACTGTTAAGACAATTTTCACTAAATTAGGGTGTGATCTGTCTTTTAAAATGGGGTGAATCTGAAATTCATTTTTAAAGAGTTCTGGGAAGCACTGCAAAAAGATTGTGTAGCAATTTTATTTAAAAACCCAAAATAAGAGTGGCTTCAACAAAGTAAGTTTATTTCTGACTCACCTAAGAGAAACCTTTAGCTAGATTGGCCAGAGCTGATCGGGTGACTTTCCAGGCATCAGGGACCCAGTGCCCACCTTTTTGTTCCATCATCCCCGTGCTGGCTTTCATCCTTTGGAACCACTTCCTGGTTCAAGATGGATACTGGTGTGCCAGGGAAACTATTCAGTCAACGGATAGGATGAAGAGAGGAAACACAAAATAAGCCCCTTCCAATGGGTCAGCACGTTTAAGCAGCCTTCCTGGAATTCCCATGCAAAACTTACCCTTACAACTCATTGGCCAAAACTTAGTCACATGGCCACACCTCATAGAAAGGGAACTTTTGTTAATAAAGGAAAAATAAGAAAATGGATGTGGGGGCGCTGGGACCAACAAGTCCCCGCCATGAATAGATAGCCAGCCATCCTTTTGAGCAGCTAAAATTGTGGTAGAATCAGAGGGAGAGAACTAGAAAATTAGGAACAAGAAAAGTAAAAGAATGTATGCAGTTTCTATAATTAAATAACAGCTTTAACACTGAGCTTCTTGATAGCCAGGGAAAAAAAAGGGAAAGAATTATTTTTGCTAAAGAAGCAAATTAAGTTCCTCAGTAGAAGCACAGTGTAGCCCAGAACTGAATTCTATAATGTTTCTCTCACTGGTACCACATATAAGCATAATAGCCACATGTTCTGCATTTAAAAAATTATTTTCATTATTAAATATTCTATGCCATTGTTTTCCATGCATATATTCACCCATGCAAGTCCAATGTCTGTTTTAGAAAACATGGTCACCATGGATATCGAAAATAGTGAAAGGCATAACTGGATGTTCTTGGTAAGTTTTGCAGAGAGTGTGAAAAGACGTTCTGTGGGAATCAGTAGAAGGAATGAACCAGAAATGTCAGAGTGGTGTCATTTATGTCATGATCAAGTCCTAGAAGACTGACTCAGCCTAACTGAAATGTGTGTGAGATGGAGACAGGGACCAACAGCAAGTAAAAGAATTGTTACAAAGACTGAGAGTGCCTTTGCTGGCACTGTCTGTGCATTCTTTCTCTAGCTAAGAGACTTGGGAAGCCAAATCTTCATCCAAAGCCACACTTTGGATGTCTTGAAAAATCTTTATCACAGGGATCAGAAATCCTCAAAAGCCCTACAATTAGTTCATTTTCCTCCATAGGCAGATCTACATGGAAATCCAAAGGTTGCTTGGAAAACAAGGAATTCGGGGAAGTTACGTGAGAGATTAAACATTTAATGGCATCAAGGCCACCTATGACCATATAGATGTGATTGTTCTTCCTAGAGACTGGCAACCACAGAAATCTTTTGGCTGAGATTCCTCTCCCTTAGACAGACTCTAAATGTGCACAACCAACATTTGTCCCTTTGCTCTTCTTTTTAAGGCCCTTGTGGCTCCTCAAAGCCCCTTTAGGTCACACCATTCTTTAATGATGTTACCACAGTTAATCAGTAGCTCATGTCTTTCTTACCTGAGAAGATTTTTGTCTTTGGGGGGTAACCTTTCACTTCTTTTCTGTTCATCAAATGTTTCTTTCTCAAGTTAACTCTGAGAGGGCAATCCAGGTTCCTGTAAGGCATTGCATTAACATCCCCAAATACAGGTCTTTGAAGGACCTTCCACAAGTTTCAGGAGCATAGCCTAAAAGTTTAGTGGCTACCATATATTGAGGGCCTGCTGTGTCAGCCTCTGATATAGGCAGTTTTACTTGCAGTTTCTATTTAAATCCATGCAATAAATCTGGTGGGAAATATTATTATATTTCTTACAATTAAGGAAATTGAAACTTGCATAGTACATTCACTTTCTAAGGCTACAATAACAAATTACCACAAACTTTGTGGCTTAAAACAACAGAAATGTATTCTCTCATGGTTCTGGAGGCCAAAATCAAGGTGTTGATTAGGCTTTAATCCCGCCAAAGGTTCTAGGGAAGAATCCATTCCTTGCCTCTTCCAGCTTCTGGGGTGGCTACATCATTTCAATCTCTGCCCCCATCTTGACATCATCTTCTCCTCTGTGTGTCTTCTTTCTTCTAAGGAAATTTGTCATTGGATTGAGAGTCTATCCAGGTAATCTAGGATGCTCTCATCTCCTGATCCTTAACTTAATTACATCTACAAAGACTCAGTTTCCAAATAACATCAGACTCATAGATTTATGACATATATCTGGACATATCTTTTGGGGAGGTCACCATTCAATCCACTACAGAGATGCTGCATTTTGATCCAGAGTACTTAAAGAATAATTTTGGGGCTAGACAGACTCCATGTGGATATGGATGTGAAGGGTAGCCCTTGCTTTTTTAGAGAATGAGGCAGGATCCTATGAACCTTAAAAATAGAACATACTCAGCCTTACATGAACCCAACGGCCCAGAGACCCTGTCTCCAAATTTTTAGCATTCTCCCACTGATAAGATATAGGAGAGGGCAATAAAAAGGGAATTTGTTGTTTATCACAGCACTCTGGTGCCCAGGTAGACTCCTTACCAGCACTGCCTCCTCCTTGGAGGGACTGAGTGGGGACCAGTATTGACAATCACATCACACAGGTAAGCTAAAGAAAGATACGTAGAAAGCAACTCTTGTAATAATGGGGTTGAGGCTAGAATTTGGTTCTGCTTCATTAGCTCCCATTACTTTGATCTCTGCAGTATTGGATGATACTATCAGAGGCCATGTCATAGAGTTAGGTGGGTTGCTAACACTGTTGCCCAACAAGAGTGGCAGCTTCTGTAGAGCATTAGCTATAGGTGTGCCTCCTAACACCTCCACCGTGTGCCAGGCTCTGTGCTGTGTCTTAGGGATACAGGTACAATTCAGCTATACTTCCTGCTGCTAAGGTGCTAGGAGAAGACAAGCTGGTGATTGAACAATCCTGCATGGTAAAATACAAAACTTGCACTAATAGAAGTTTGTATTATGGAGTATCACAGAGGAGGGAATGGTTCATTTCCAGCAGAGGCAGGACTCATGGGTTTTTTCACAGGGAGGTACTTTGTTCTTTACCCAAAATTATACAGTCAGTAGGCAAAGCAGCTGGAATGGGAGCCCCAGCTTGTCTGACTGCAAAACATTCTTAATACCCACTCCAAGGGCAAAATTAATGACATAGAAGTATGCACCCCAGACGGTCTGACCTGGTCCAAATTAGAACTTAGAATGCCTTGAGGGACGAATGTAGCATTTGTCTGGGTCTCCTTTTCTGAAATATCACCTGTCTCAGCTGGCTGCTGAAGATGGAAGAAGAAATAGCAAAATATTCTAGTTTTCTTTTTCAAAAGATGTCCTTGAGTGCTGGTTTGCTGCCTCCCTGATTGGGGGAAACAGACAAAATATGGTCATATTCTGTTAATTTCCTTTAAAAAGTATTTTAATTGCATATTTTCTCTAAAAACTTAATCTTTTAACATTTAGTAGTTTAAATGTCTCTAAATTAATTAATTAATATAATTAATCAGATAGATTTGCATACTCTTTAGGGTAAAGGCAGTGTCTTCTCCATCTCTCTGGCCCCCATCAGGTCTAGCCCAGATCCCTTCATATAGTATGTGGGCAGTACAATTCTGCTGAATCAGATTGAGTTCTCCTTGTGCAGTGTTGGTGGGAATGTAAAATGGTGCCACTGCTGTGGAAAACAGTATGGAGGTTCCTCAAGAAATTAAAAATAGAACTACCACATGACCCAGCAATTCCACTTCTGGGTATATACCCCAAATAATTGAAATCAGGGTCTCAAAAAGATATTTGTACACCTGTGTTCATAGCAGCAGTATTCACAATAACCATAACCCGGAAGGAAACCAGGTGTCCATCAACACGTGAATGGATAAGCAAAATGTGGTATGCACATACAGTGGAATATTATTCAGCCTTAAAAAGGAAGGAGATTCTATGACATCCTTAAGGACATTATGCTATGTGAAATAAGCTAGTCACCAAAAATACTGTATTTTTCCACTTATTTGAGGTACCTAGAGTAGTCAAAACCATAAAGACAGAAAGTAGAATGGGGGCTGCCAGGGGCTGGGGAGCAGGGAGTTGGGCAGTTACTGTTTAATAGGTATAGAGTTTCAGTTTTACAATATCAAGAACTATGGAGCTGGATGGTGATGATGACTGTACAACAGTGTGGCTGTATTTAATACCACTGAGCTGTACACTTTAAAATGGTTAAGATGGTAAATTTTATGTTATTTGTATTTTAACACAATAAAAAAAAGAAAAATAAGAAAGTGGTAGAGAATTCACACACGCTTATTTCCCTATAAGGTTTTTTGTGTTTTGGTACACATTTCAATTTTCATGATAAATAAATTGATGTTCATATTTCTGTTGCTTTGTAGTATAGTTTGAGATCATGCAACATGATACCTCCAGCTTTGTTCTTCTTTCTCAAGACTGTTTTGACTATTCCAGGGCCTTTGTGTTCCCATACAAATTTTAGAATTTTTTGTTCTGGTTCTGTGAAAAACGCCATTGTATTTCGATAGGGATTGCATTGAATCTGTAGATTGCCTTTGGTACTATGGCCATTTAAACAATATTACTTCTTCCAATCCATGAGCATGGTATATCTTTCTATTTATTTGTGTCATCTTCAATTTCTTTCATCAGGGTCTACAGTTTTCCAAGTACAGGTCTTTTACCTCTTTTTTAAAATTTTTTTATTAGAGTAAAGTTGATTTGCAATGTTGTGTTAGTTTCAGGTATACAGCAAAGTGAATCAGTTATACATATACATATATCCATTCTTCTTTTAGACTCTTTTCCCATAGAGGATATTACAGAGTATGGAGCAGAGTTCCCTGTGCTATACAGTAGGTTCTTATTAGTTATCTATTTTATATATAGTAGTGTGTATATGTCAATCCCTATCTCCCAATTTATCCCTTCCCCTCCCCCTATTTTACATCTTTTATTAGATTTGTTCCTAGGTATTTTATTCTTTTTGATGTGATTGCAAATGGGATTGTTTTCTTAATTTCTCTTTCTGATGGTTTGTTGTTAGTGTACAGAAATGCAAGAGATTTCTGTATATCAGTTTTGTACCCTGCAACATTACTGAATTCATTTATTAGTTCTTATAGTTTCTTGGTGATGTCTTTAGCATTTTCTATGTGTATTATCATGTTATCTGCAAACAGTGACAGTTTTGCTTCTTTCTTTCCAGTTTGGACTCCTGTTATTTCTTTTTCTTGTCTGATTGCTGTGGATATACTATGTTGAATAAAAGTGGCAAGAGTGGCATCCTTGTCTTCTTCCTATCTTACAGGAAATGGCTTCAGCTTTTCACCATTAAGTATGATGTATTTGTTGGTTTATCCTATATGGCCTTTATTGTGTTGAGGTATGTTCCCTCTACACCACTTTATGGAGAGTTTTTTTTTTTATCATAAATGGATGTTGAATTTTGTCAAAAGCTTTTTCTGCATCTATTGAGATGTTTATGTGATTTTTATCCTTCAGTCTAGTAATGTGGTTCATCCCACTGACTGATTTGTGGATATTGAACTATCTATCTTTGTATCCCTGGAATAAATCCCACTTGATCATGGTGTATGATCATTTTAATGTATTGTTGAATGTGGTTTGCTAGTATTTTGTTGAGGATTTTGCTCCAGTGATCAAAAAAGTATGGTACTGGCACAAAAACAGACACATAGATCAATGGAACAGAATAGAGAGCCCAGAAATGAACCCACACTTACATGATCAATTAATCTATGATAGAGGAGGCAAGAATATACAATGGGGGAAAAGACAGCCTCTTCAATAAATGATGTTGGGAAAACTGCACAACTACATGCAAATAATCAAACTGGACTACTTTCTCACATCATATACACAAATAAACTCAAAATAGATTAAAGGCTTAAATGTAAGACCTGAAACAATAAAACTCCTAGAAGAAAACATAGTCAATATGCTTTTTGACATTGGTCTTAGTAATATATTTTTTAATATGTCTCCTCAGGTAAGGAAAGCAAAAGCAAAAACAAACAAATGCAAATGTTATATCTGATAAGGGGTTAATATCCAACATATACAAAGAACTCCACAACTCAAAAACAAAAAACCCAACAACCCAATTAAAAAATGGTCAGAGAATCTGAATACACATTTTTTCAAAGACAAACAGGGAGCAAACAGACACATGAAAAGATGTTCAACATCACTAATCATCAGGGCAATGCAAATCAAAACCACAATGAGATCACACCTCACATTTGTTAGAATGTTCTTTATCAAAAAGACAACAAATAACAAATGTTGGTGAGGATGTGGAGAAAGGGGAACCCTTGTGCACTATTGGTAGGAATGTAAATTGGTACAGCCACTATGGAAAACTCCCCCCAAAATTAAAAATAGAGCTACCAGGGCTTCCCTGGTGGCGCAGTGGTTGGGAGTCCGCCTGCCGATGCAGGGGACACGGGTTCGTGCCCCGGTCCGGGAGGATCCCACGTGCCACAGAGCGGCTGGGCCCGTGAGCCATGGCCGCTGAGCCTGCGCGTCCGGAGCCTGTGCTCCGCAATGGGAGAGGTCACAACAGTGAGAGGCCCGCGTACCGCAAAAAAAAAAAAAAAAAAAAAAAAATAGAGCTACCATACCATCCGGCAATGCCACTTCTGTGTATTTTTCTAAAGAAATCAAAAACGTTAATTGAAAAAGATATGTGTACCCCTATGTTCATTGCAGCATTATTCATGATAGCCAAGATAAGGAAGCAGCCTATGTGTCCATTGATAGATGGATGGATAAAGAAGATGTTTATATATATAGAATATTTATATATACATAATAGAATATTACTTAGCCACAAAAAAAAAAAACGAATGAAATCTTGCCTTTTGTGACAACATGGATGGGCCTAGGGGGTATTATGGAGAGTGAAATAAGTCAGATAGAGAAAGACAAATACCATATGATTTCACTTATCTGTATAAACTAAAAACCAGATGAATGAACAAGCATTACAAAACAGAGAAACAGAATCTGAGATACAGAGAAAAAACAAGTGGTTGCCAGAGGGGAGGAGGGAAGGGGGGATGAGTAAAAATAGATGAGGGAGATTAAGAGGTACAAACTTCCAGTTACAAAATAAATGAGTCACAGGAATGAAATGTATAGTATGGGGAAAATAGTCAATAATAATGTAATATCTTTACATGGTGACAGATAGTAACTAGACATCATGGTGATCATTGTGTAATGTAGAGAAATATCGAATCACCATGTTGTGCACCAGGAACTAACATAGTGTTGTAGGTCAATTATGCTTCAAAAATGAACAAACAAACTCATAGAAAAAGAGATCAAAACCAGAGGTGGAGGGCTTCCCTGGTGGCGCAGTGGTTGAGAGTCCGCCTGCCGATGCAGGGGACACGGGTTCGTGCCCCGGTCCGGGAAGATCCCACATGCCGCGGAGCGGCTGGGCCCGTGAGCCATGGCCGCTGAGCCTGCGCGTCCGGAGCCTGTGCTCCGCAACGGAAGAGGCCACAACAGTGAGATGCCCGCGTACCGCAAAAACAAAAAAACAAAAAAAAAACAGAGGTGGAGAGTGGGGGGAGGGGGAATTCAATGAAGGTAGTCAAAATGTACAAACTTCCAGTTACAAGAAAAATAAGTACTAAGGGTGTAATATACAACATGATTAATATAATTAACACTGCTCTATGTTGTATATGAAAGTCGTTGAGAGTAAATCTTAAGAGTTCTCATCACAAAGAAAAAAATCTTTTTTCTTTTACTTTGTATATATTTGAGATGATGGGTGTTCACTAAACTTATTGTGGTAATCTTTTCGTGATATATGTAAGTCAAAATCATTATGCTGTACACCTTAAGCTTATACAGTTCTCTATGTCAATTATAACTCAATAAAACTGGAAGAAAAAAACAAAGTACACATACACACACATGATTAACTATAGCCCATGACACACTTTCTCTAACACTGAATCATGTTTAAACATTTTAAATCAAATTTGATTTAAATAAAATTGGATATTTTAAAGTTTAAATAAATAAATAAGTTGGTTGATGTTCCAAAAGAATTTGAATTCTATTCACTATCCCTGTTCAATGTTGAAAACCAGTAAGAATTCCAGTCATGCTAATTTTATCACAAGCTCAAAGCAGTAAAGCCTGTAGATGATATAATTTGGTGAGTAGTTATTATCTGAATGAAAAACTGCTTTGGCTAATATTCTAAATTTATTTTAGATCACTGAAATAATAGCTTCCAAGTGATAATAGAGTTAACACTATGACCTCCCATGAAAATGCTGAGTGTCCTAAAGGAGCACAGTGCATTTACAGCTTGCTGTGAGTCGAGAGATGGGGGGAGGGTAATTTTGTTTTAATAACAACTTTCTTTATCCTGATATTTTCTTTCACTGCCCTTCCCATTCAAGTAGACAGACTACCCCAGGAGGGCTGTAGCAACCACCTAGGAGCCTCCTCCTGGCTTTGGTTTCCAAAAGCCTGAGGCTCTAGCTAGGAGGTGGTTGAAGAGAACTGATATGAACTGAATGTTTGTGTCCCCCCAACACACACACCCCCAAATTCATATGTACTGAAACCCTATGCCCCAGTGACGGTATTCAGGGGTAGGGCTTTTGGGAGGTAAATAGGATTAAATGAGGTCATGAGGGTGGAGCCCTCATGATGGGATTAGTGCCCTTATAAGCATCATGAGAGAGCTTGCTTTCCCTCTCTGCTCTTTGCCATATGAAGAGACAAGGAGAAGTCTGCAGTCTGAAACTCAGAAGAGGATCCAGCTATGCTGGCACCCGACCTTGGACTTCCAGCCTCCAGAACAGTGAGAAATAAATTTCTGTTGTTTGTAAGCCACCCAGTCACCCAGTTTATGGTATTTTTGTTGTAGCAGCCAGAGATTTAAAAATCTCTTGTCTTAATGACAACGACTCAGCCAAATTTTAGAAGAAGGAAGCCTTTCCCTGAAGACCAAACAAGTGTTCCTTAGACTGTGGGAAGGGGAAATGAAGGGGAAGTGATGAGGGTACAGGGCTCAGTAGATTCCTAAACAGGGGCCCCTGCAGCATGCTTCCTGCCAGAGCAACATACAAAAGGGGTTAAGGATAGCTCTTGCCCTCAACATGCTCAGAGTCTCATAGAGAGGCTGTCAGAAAACTTGGAAATAATCAGGTGAAAGTAGAGAGCCATACAAGGCCAGAACACATCAAAGCACTGAATTGGTGATGCTTGTCAAAGGATATTCTATCCCCCTTAGTTTTCTTTATGACTACACCCTGTCCTTCCTTTCCAATCGCCACAATCTTTGATGCCTTTCGTTTGTTAGTTGACTACTCTCTCCCCTTCCAATGTCTAAGCTCCATTCAAAGTATGAAAGTGTCTGTGTGTCAAAAACCAGATATGAGACAGAATTCTATACCAGAAAATTAATCTCTAAGTTGATTGCTAAATTAAACATACAGGTCAGAGCATATAGTTACTCGGGGCGGAGAGCTCTGTGTCGGCTCCAACTTTTGTGGTGGGAATCGAGGGGCAGGTGGCACTTGTAGTGGGTGTTTGAAGACCTTTGGGCATGGACTGAACCACTGGGTGGGTGCTGGCCAGGGTCAGCATATTAGTCCCCTAGGGCTGCTGAAACAAAGAACCACAAACAAGGAGGCTTAAACAACAGAAATGTATTGTCTCCCAGTTCTGGAGGTGAGAGGTCTGAGGTCAAGGTGTGAGAAAGTTTAGTTCCTTCTGGAGGCCCTGAGTAGCGTCTGTTTCAGGCCTCTCCCCTGGCTTCTGGTGCTTTGCTGACAATCTTTTATGTCCTTGGCTTGTGGCAGCGTAACTCCGATCTTCACGTGGCGCTCTGTCTGTTTCTTATCTCTGTGTCCAAATTTTCCCCTTTTTATCAGGACACTAGTCATATTGGATTAGGGACCCACCCTACTCCAGTGTGACCTTGTTTTAACTAATTCCATCTGCAATGACCCTCTTTCCAGATAAGGTCACACGCTGAGGTACTGGAGGTTGGGAGTTCAACGTGTGAACTTTAGGGGGACACAACTCAGCCCATAGCAGCAAGGGACTCCTCTCCTGCCAAGCACATAGTGGGGACCCACTGGATTGGCCCATTTTCCCTTGCTGTGGGCCCCTCCTTGCATCTGTCTAGAGGACCATTCCACAGGCTTGGCTTTATTCAGAAAGCTTTCTTCAGTATCTCCCCCTATCTTTGTTGCCCAGAGCAGAACAGAGCTGGGCTGCCCAGAAGCCACCCGCACCAGCACCGCAGCCCTTTCATCGCGGGACTTGGCCTCAGCAGACTCCGCAGGGAGGAGAGCTATTGCAGTGGCTCTAAGAGCTTTCAAGTGGAAATTTCTCACTCCGCAGGGGACGGCTCACCTTCAAGCTCCAATTCGAGGAGGCAGCTCCTGGGGCTTCTTCTGACTCCACTGGCTTGGGTCTCACCTCCTTCTTCTGAGAAGCCCTCCCCAGCTGCCCCTGGTCTCCCAGGACCCCTCCACAGGTGATTGGCTTGTGTGTCTCCTCACACCCCTTCTCATCCCACACACTCACTACAGCCTGTTGGCTTGTCTGCTTCCCACAGGACAGTGAGCTTGTGGCAACAGAGACCAGGCGTCAGTCACTGCTGTGTGCTTGCACCCTGCCCAGAGCCTGGCCCCCAACTGGGCCAGGGGACGGCAAACTACAGCCCATGGGCCCAATCCATTCCACTGCGTGCTTTCATTGGCCTGCAAGTTAAGGATGATTTTTACACGTTTAAATGGGTGGAGAAAATTCAAAAGAAGAATATTTCATGACACAGGAAAAGGACATGAAACTCAAATATCAGTGTCCATAAATAAAGTTTTATTGGAATACAGCAATGCTCATTCATATATTGTCTGTGGCTTCTGTAAAAATTTTTTAGCTTTACTGAGGTATAATTAACAAATAAAATTGGAAGATAGTTAAACTGTACATTGTGATGATTTGAAATATGTATACATTGTGGAAGAATTCCTCCCATCTGGTTAACCAACATACCCATCACAATATTTATATATACATACTTGGTGAGAACATTTAAAGTCTACTCTCTTAGCAAATTTCAACTATACATACAGTATTATCAACTGTAGTCACCATTGCGCATTAGATTACATTATACAATAGATCCTCAGACTTTTTTCATCTTACAGCTAAAAGTTTGCACCTTTGTACCAGCCTCACCCTATTTCCCCCACCCTATTTGCCCTCACCTCCACCCCTGTCTGGCTTCTTTAGTGCTACAAGGACAGAGTCGAGCAGTTGGGATGGAGACCATCTGTTTCACAAAGCAGAAAATATTTACAATCTGGCCTTTTACTGAAAAAGTGTGCCAACTCACCTCCTGGACACTCAGGAGACATGTTGACCGCCAACTAAACGATTGGATACGTGGTCTCTGGTGCTCACGCAGCTCAGGCCACCTTGTGCTGTTAGCTATTTTTATATGTGAGATCCTAGGGGCAGGGATTGGGTCTTCTTTTCCTTTTTTGGCTCCTGCACAGGGTCAGCAGGTCTTGGAAAATGTTGATGCTGATTTGTTGCCTCAGACGCCAGGGAGCAGGGATGCTGAGGATAATGTACTGCACACTGACACCTGCTCATCTTAGAGGAAGGTGTAGACTGTCTACACAGTGAAACCGTTTCCGTGAACATCAGTGACCACTTACTTCCAGTCTGCTTAGAGTCTGAGGTTGGAGAAGCCAGAGGAGAAGGGTTCTGAGACACTGAGGCTCCCTCACCTCGAGGTCAGGCATCCAATGTCTCCACTCAGGGAGAAGCGATCCCTCCATGCACTTCGAGAAGGGGCGTGAGGTCCACAGACCTCCGAGAAGCACGTGGCTTGGGGGTGGGGAAAACGAACACAGCACCAGGAAGAAAGTGTGGACTAGATACTGGCAGGGCTGCATTGAAACCTCATCTGTGATTCTTCCTGACTCTGTGACTTGACGCAAGCTGCTGTTTTCTCATCTGCGAAGTGGAGATAATAAATATCTCCCCCTTACAGGGCTGTCCTAAGAGCTAAGAGACACAATTGTGTGTAAAAGGATGTTGAGAGATTTCCCATATCCTAGGAATTGGAACCAATACTCAGTCACTCATTCAATAAGTGCTTATTGAATACCTACAATGTATCAGGCACTGTTCTAGCCTTGGGAGATATTTCAGTGAACAAAACAAAGAACATAACTTCGCGTCCATTTCATTCTCTGCGAGGCTGTAAGCTATAGAATTCCCAGGAGTACAGGCACAATGACACACACTCTGCTAGCTCCGGAGCCAGCCCAGCACCTGCTTGCTCCTCTCTCAGGGACACCTGCTCCGTTGGGAGCAGGTGACTTTGAGCCCTGTTACCATCCTGTGGCAAAGCTCTGGGTCTCTGTGTCAGGTTGGTGGGAAGCGAAGGGATGATAAAGGTCTCTTCTGGGTGTTGCACCTCCCTGGAAATGAAGGGGAGAAGTCGCTCAGGGGGGCCTCTTTTGTGCAACTACACAGTTATGGCATTTCCAGCTGCACCAAAAGAGCTAATGTTGGGCAAAGTCTCTATCTCAAGAGCCGATTCAGGGAGGCAGAATTGTCATTTGAGTGTTGTCCTCAGAACTCTTTTCCATGCACTGGTGGCTCTCACCCTTTGCACAGCCCCACTCTGTGACAGCAGAATGTTGAAAAGGGAGGACGTTGCACTGCCAAGGGGTCTGGCACCAAAGGCCACATACAAGCTGCACCCCATAGATGCCCAAGAGATCAACTCACTCCCCAAGCAGCTGTGCAGTGGCTGCCGTCTCACACGGCCTTCTCCTTAAAGGTTCATAGTTGAATTCCCAGTGCACTGGAAGGTTCCAGGTCTCTGGAATCCTTTTCCCTTCCTAGCTT
Organism: Orcinus orca; assembly: GCF_937001465.1. NCBI lineage: Eukaryota > Metazoa > Chordata > Mammalia > Artiodactyla > Delphinidae > Orcinus > Orcinus orca. Next base: position 186,924,696 of record NC_064560.1, on the reverse strand, counting down.
GCTCAAGTGGAGTGCATTGAACTTGGAGGATATAGTTTTCCGAAGAAAGAAAGAGAGAGAGAGGAGGGACGGATGGATTGAGAGAGAGAGAAAGAGAAAGGGTGAGGAAGGAAGGGAGGGAGGGAGGGGAAAGAAAGAACAAACTAGTGGGAGGGAGGGACATTTTTTTTTTTTTTTTTTTTGCAGTACACGGGCCTCTCACTCTTGTGGCCCCTCCTGTTGTGGAGCACAGGCTCCGGACACACAGGCTCAGTGGCCATGGCTCATGGGCCCAGCCGCTCCGTGGCATGTGGGATCTTCCCAGACCGGGGTACGAACCCGTGTCCCCTGCATCGGCAGGTGGACCCTGAACCACTGCGCCACCAGGGAAGCCCAGGGGAGGGACATTTTAGCTTAAGTCTCCTCAGGCTGCACCTGCCTCGCATTAAAGATGGGACCTTGTTAGCAGAAGTGAACTCCATCTCTTGGATTCTTGGCCTCACCTAGAACTCAGGTCCCAGCACCTGAATATTTCCGGGAGTTTCTGGGATGTCTTTGTGAAGGAAGAGTTGGTCCTCTTTGCAGCCCAGTGGTGGCTGCCCTTGTCCTCACTGTTAGCAAGCCCCATTAGGAGGGAGGCTGCACCACTGGCTAGGGGCCACAGCAGGGGACCTGCCCACGCATAGCTGTGTCCTGGAGGCTGGCCTCAGAGCCACCACGTCTGCATCTGAGGCTGCAGCCTCAAGTACGCAGGTACCTCCAGGGCCCAGGGCACCTGCTGTCCATGCAGGGCTGCGGCAGAAATAAGGAGGCTGCGCTCTGTGCTCTTTCTTTACCCCTGAGAGGGACGCTGAGGATGATGTACGGCACACTGACACCTGCCCATCATAGAAGGTGTAGACTGTCTACACAGTGAAACCGCTTCTGTGAACGTCAGTGACGCCCTCCTTCCAGGCTTCTTAGAGTCTGAGGTTGGAGAAGCCAGGGGAGAACATTTTCATTCTTTTACTGAGGTGTGACATAAGTACAGTAAAGAGCACAAATCTTCACTTAATGAGGTCACTGCTGTTCTCACTTCTATCACCGTGGAATCCGTCCCCTCTTCTTAAAACTTTGTATCAAGGGGACCATGTGATGTGTGGTCTTTCATGGCTGGCTTCCTCTCCTCAGCCCGTGAGATCCATCGTGTTGTCCATCAGTTCACTGCTTTTCCTTCGCTCTGTAGAGTTTCCTAGCAAGAGCGATCAGAGTGCTAGGTCCCAGAAGCAACTCGCCCCCGGCCCACATGCCGGTGGAGAAAAAAGTGATTTTCCTTTGCCTCCATCCTGTGGCGGCGGCTTCATAGGGCCACTCAGAGAGCTTGATTTGAGTTTTGGAGCTGGAGGGGAACCCAGCTAAGCTTCTAAAGGTGAGGGATTATCCAGTGGAGAGAGGCGGCTGCCTTCACAGCAGAGGAAGATGCTTGAAGGTCAGAATCTTGTCGGTAGAAAAGGGCAGGGGTGGAGGAGGACGGAAAGGGAGCAGCAGCTCATCATGGCAGTTGCCCCAGGACCTGCACTTTGCAGAGTCTCCCTCCCTGAAGGCAGACCCAGGGGAAGCCACCCTTCTGAGCACCAGGAGGGTCCTAAGGCATGGCTTAGTCAACTGGCATTAAACTCTAAAAAGTGCGTGAGGCTTATGTCTCACTGTCACCAGCGCTTATCGACCTCACCTATGATGGAGACCAGAGTGGACTCCTCTTCAGCTGTTTCACAGTGCTCCGCAAGTTTCTTTTTGCCTCTCTCCTGTCTTCTCTTCTCCTTGAGGACCATTCTTTCTATCCATTTAAACCTGATTTGACTTCTCTGTAAATGGTCAGGGTGCCCAGAAGTTCATGAAATGTGATTCTTTTCCTCTTACACCTTGCATCCCTCAAACAGCCCTGCCTGTGATTAACATCCCATGTTTATAATCCCCCTTTCTCTGCCCAGGAGTCAGGGATGCAAGTAGACCCAGCTAGCAACCGTCTATCCCTCCCAGGGCAGCATCATGGCCAGGTAATCATCAGGCAATGACCAGGTGATCCATTGATAAATAACCTGGTTCATACTCTTATACTAGGATTTCAAAGAAAAAGAGATTCTTTGAAAGTCATTCATATACTCTTGACTGAAGCATAGGTCTCTTCTATCTGGGTAGATCATCTTCTTTCATCTCAAGACTTTGAAAGAGAAGTGGAGGAAATGAGAGGGAGAAAGGGGACTGCCTCCTATGGCCCATATCAGATGAATCAACCCCAGTAATCATGGAGTGTCGTATGTCACAGCCAAATTGCTCTCACATTCATAGGCTTCATTAATTCATTTTGCAAAAATTTATTGAGCATGTACTATAGGCCAGGCACTGGAGATAGAGTAATGTGTTAGTTTGGGTGTTTTGGGTAGATGCCAAAACAGGATTAGCTGTGCAAGAGATTCATTAGAACACGTATGGGGGAAAACGAGAAGGGATCCAGAGGCAGGCTGGGAGAGAAGTCAGACCTCAATGCAGGTTTGATTCCAGGTGAAGAAAAGACAGGGAAGTGTGAAGGTTAATTTTATGTGTCAACTTTGCTGGGCCACAGTACCCAGATACTTGGCCAAGCATTAGAAGTTTCTGTGAAGATATTTTTTTAGATAAGATTAACATTTAAATCAGTGGACTTTGAATAAAGCAGATTACCCTCTATAATGTGGGGGGCTGCGTCCAATCGGTTGAAGGCCTTGATACAAACAGACTGACCTGCACCAAGGAAGAGGGAATTCTGCCAGCAGATGGCCTTTGGACTCAGACAACAACTCCTCTCTGGGTCTCCAGCCTGTTGGCCTACCCTGAAGATTCTGGACTCATCAAACTTCCATTACTGCGTGAGCCAATTCCTTAACAATAAACCAATCTCTGTCGTGCACACATTTGCGCTGTCTCTCTCTCTCTCTGTCCCTCTCTCTCCCTCACACACGCACGCACACGTTCGTTCTATTTCTCAGGAGAATGCTGACTCATCCAGGAAGGAAGGAAGGTAAGAAGGAAGCGTCTTAGACTGAGTACAGTTCTAAGAGGGTTTGGCAAGGAACTGTTTACAAAGGTGTTGAAAGCCTGAAGGAACAAAAAGAGGACACTGAGGTAACCCAGAGGTGAGTAACTAAAGGCAGCAGCTACAACCTCGGAGGAGTAAAAGGGGGGAAATGGTGCTGTGAAAACCTGGGAGCTCAGAGCAAGGCCCCACAGACTGGTGGGATGCCAAGGTGTCCCCTCCACAGCTGATATTTGGGTTCCTGAGGAGAGGAACATCCTGGCACTCAGGTCTCTAAGGAGGGGTCTGAACCTACTGGATGTCTGGAAGGCCGAGAGAGCATGGCCCAGTGGATAAGGCAGTATGGCAGGTTCTGGTACTCCTAATGCAACATGACGAAGCTGCTGCTGGGGGTACTGAAAGAAATTGGAACCTGGACCCATAACTTCTGCTGCTACTAGAGAGACACTAACAGGAACTGGAAACAGGGAATGTCTCTTCTCCTCCCCTCCTGCCTCCCAGTCTCCCTTCAGTGTCTCCCATTGGTGGAACCTAACAAGATTGGCAAGGGAGTCTGGGAAATCGAGTTTTCAGAATCCTAGCTCCAATATCCCAGAGCACAATATAGAAGGGTGGGCTTAGGACTGAGAGCCATTAGGTCAATAATGCAAGGAAGCATTAAGGAATTAGTGAGAAAAAGGAAAATCACACATGGGGACAGAAAATGGAGACAGGAACAAGGCTCCTTTCTTCAGAAATGCCATGAAGGGCTTCCCTGGTGGCGCAGTGGTTGGGGGTCTGCCTGCCGATGCAGGGGACACAGGTTCGTGCCCCGGTCTGGGAAGATCCCACATGCCGCGGAGCGGCTGGGCCCGTGAGCCATGGCCGCTGGGCCTGCGTGTACGGGGCCTGTGCTCCGCAGCGGGAGAAGCCACGGCAGTGAGAGGCCAGCATACCGCAAAAACGAAAACAAGAACAGAAATGCCATGAAATCTTCCACATATACAATGGGAGGGCATAAGTTTGTGAGTTGTTCTTACCCTTTTATTTTCCTTGGCCCACGTGAAGAATCCAGTCCATTCTCATCAGGCACAACTGAATGTGTTACGTGGTGCCACACCATTTCCTCTCATGTGTACTCCCAGGATTGAAGTCTCGATGTGTCTGCCATTCCACCTGTATTTTTATAAAGCATCTTCCCACACAACGCTATAGCTTATCGCTTCTCAAGACTGGAGCCTTGTCCTCTTCCAGAAATGGAAAGCACAGGTATGTGAGCCAAACCCTCAGAATCAACTACACTCTTGAAGGAGATAAAGTCCTTCCTCCTGATCACCACAGTGGCCACACCCATGACGGAATCCTCCTCAAGACTCATGCAGAGTGCCTCAGGCCATTTGTTGGAATGCTACGGCCTACATATAACAGAAGACCCAACTCAAAATATTTTATTATTTTTTAAATATTTATTTATTTATTAATTTTCTTATAAGTCATCCATTTTATACACATCAGTGTATACATGTCAATTCCAATCTCCCAATTCATACCACCACCACCACCCCCACCCCCCCGCTGCTTTCCCCCCTTGGTGTCCATACGTTTGTTCTCTACTTCTGTGTCTCAATTTCTCCTCTGCAAATCGGTTCATCTATACCATTTTCTAGGTTCTACATATATGCATTAATATACGATATTTGTTTTTCTCTTTCTGACTTACTTCACTCTGTGTGACAGTCTCTAGATTCATCCACGTCTCTACAAATGACCCAAGTTCGTTCCTTTTTATGGCTGAGTAATATTCCATTGTATATATGTACCACATCTTCTTTACCCATTCGTCTGTCGATGGGCATTTAGGTTGCTTCCATGTCCTGGCTATTGTAAATAGAGCTGCAATGAACATTGGGGTGCATGTGTCTTTTAGAATTATGGTTTTCTCTGTATATATGCCCAGTAGTGAGATTGCTGGGTCATATGGTAGTTCTATTTTTAGCTCTTTAAGGAACCTCCATACTGTTCTCCAAAGTGGCTGTATCAATTTACATTCCCACCAATAGTGCAAGAGGGTTCCCTTTTCTCCACACCCTCTCCAGCATTTGTTGTTTGTAGATTTTCTGATGATGCCCATTCTAACTGGCGCGAGGTGATACCTCACTGTAGTTTTGATTTGCTTTTCTCTAATAATTAGTGATGTTGAGCAGCATTTCATGTGCTTCTTGGCCATCTGTATGTCTTCTTTGGAGAGATGTCTATTTAGGTCTTCTGCCCATTTTTGGATTGGGTGGTTTGTTTTTTAATATTGAGCTGCATGCGCTGTTTATATATTTTGGAGATTAATCCTTTGTCCGATGATCCATTTCCAAACACTTTCTCCCACTCTGAGGGTTGTCTTTTGGTCTTGTTTATGGTTTCCTTTGCTGTGCAAAAGCTTTTAAGTTTCATTAGGTCCCATTTGTTTATTTTTGTTTTTATTTCCATTACTCTAGGAGGTGGATCAGAAAATATCTTTCTGTGATTTATGTCAAAGAGTGTTCTTCCTATGTTTTCCTCTAAGAGTTTTATAGTGCCCGGTCTTACATTTAGGTCTCTAATCCATATTGAGTTTATTTTTGTGTATGGTGTTAGGGAGTGTTCTAATTTCATTCTTTTACATGTAGCTGTCCAGTTTTCCCAGCACCACTTATTGAAGAGACTGTCTTTTCTCCATTGTATATCCTTGCCTCCTTTGTCATAGATTAGTTGACCATAGGTGTGTGGGTTTATCTCTGGGCTTTCTATCCTATTCCATTAATCTATATTTCTGTTTCTGTGCCAGTAGCATATTGTCTTGATTACTGTAGCTTTGTAGTATAGTCTGAAGTCAGGGAGTCTGATTCCTCCAGCTCAATTTTTTAGCCTCAAGACTGCTTTGGCTATTCGGGGTCTTTTGTGTCTCCATATAAATTTTAAGATTTTGTGTTCTAGTTCCATAAAAAATGACATTGGTAATTTGGGATTGCCATTGGTAATTTGGGATTGCATTGGGATTGCATTGATAGAGATTGCATTGAATCTGTAGATTGCTTTGGATAGTATAGTTATTTTCACAATATTGATTCTTCCAATCCAAGAACATGGTATATCTCTCCATCTGTTGGTATAATCTTTCATTTCTTTCATCAGTGTCTTATAGTTTTCTGCATACAGGTCTTTTGTCTCCCTAGGTAGGTTTATTCCTAGGTATTTTATTCTTTTTGCTGCAATGGTAAATGGGAGTGTTCTTAATTTCTCTTTCAGATTTTTCATCATTAGTGTATAAGAATGCAAGAGTTTGCTGTGCATTAATTTTGTATCCTGCAACTTTACCAAATTCATTGATTAGCTCTAGTAGTTTTCTGGTGGCATCTTTAGGATTCTCTATGTATAGTATCATGTCATCTGCAAACAGTGACAGCTTTACTTCTTCTTTTCCAATTTGTATTCCTTTTATTTCTTTTTCTTCTCTGACTGCCATGGCTAGGACTTCCAAAACTATGTTGAATAATAGTGATGAGTGTGGACATCCTTGTCTTGTTCCTGATCTTAGAGGAATGCTTTCAGTTTTTCACTATTGAGACTGATGTTTGCTGTGGGTTTGTCATATATGGCCTTTATTATGTTGAAGTAGGTTCCCTCTATGCCCACTTTCTGGAGAGTTTTTCTCACAAATGCGTGTTGAATTTTGTCAAAAGCTTTTTCTGCATCTATTGAGATGATCATATGATTTTTATTCTTCAATTTGTTAATGTGGTGTATCACATTGATTGATTTGCGTATACTGAAGGATCCTTGCATTCCTGGGATAAACCTCACTTGATCATGTGTATGATCCTTTTAATGTGTTGTTGGATTCTGTTTGCTAGTATTTTGTTGAGGATTTTTGAATCTATATTCACCAGTGATATTGTTCTGTAATTTTCTCTTTTTGTAGTATCTTTGTCTGGTTTTGGTATCAGGGTGATGGTGGCCTCATAGAATGAGTTTGGGAGTATTCCTTCCTCTGCAATTTTTTGGAAGAGTTTGAGAAGGATGGGTGTTAGCTCTTCTCTAAATGTTTGATAGAATTCACCTGTGAAGCCATCTGGTCCTGGACTTTTGTTTGTTGGAAGATTTTAAATCACAGTTTCAATTTCATTACTTGTGATTGGTCTGTTCATATTTTCTATTTCTTCCTGGTTCAGTCTTGGAAGGTTATACCTTTCTAAGAATTTGTCCATTTCTTCCACATTGTCCATTTTGTTGGCATAGAGTTGCTTGTAGTAGTCTCTTAGGATGCTTTGTATTTCTGTGGTGTCTGTTGTAACTTCTCTTTTTTCATTTCTAATTTTATTGATTTGAGTCTTCTCCCTCTTTTTCTTGATGAGTCTGGCTAATGGTTTATCTTCTCAAAGAACCAGATTTTAGTTTTATTGATCGTTGCTATTGTTTTCTTTGTTTCTATTTTTTTTTATGGGTCTTGTTTTGTATCCATTCAGCAAGCCTGTGTCTTTTGGTTGGAGCATTTAATCCATTCTCGTTTAAGGTAATTATTGATATGTATGTTCCTATTACCATTTTCTTAATTTGGGGTGGTTTGGTTTTGTAGGTCCTTTTCTTCTTTTGTGTTTCCTGCCTAGAGGAGTTCCTTTAGCATTTGTTGTAGAGCTGGTTTGGTGGTGCTGAATTCTCTTAGCTTTTGTTTGTCTGTAAAGCTTTTGATTTATCCATCTAATCTGAATGAGATCCTTGCTGGGTTGAGTAATCTTGGTTGTAGGTTCTTCCCTTTCATTGTTTTAAGTATATCATGCCACTCCCTTCTGGCTTGTAGAGTTTCTGCTGAGAAATCAGCTGTTAACCTTGTGGGAGTTCCCTTGTATGTTATTTGTCGTTTTTCCCTTGCTGCTTTCAATAATTTTTCTTTGTCTTTAATTTTTGCCAATTTGATTACTATGTGTCTCGGTGTGTTTCTCCTTGGGTTTATCCTGTATGGGACTCTCTGTGCTTCCTGGACTTGGGTGGCTATTTCCTTTCCCATGTTAGGGAAATTTTCAACTATAATGTCTTCAATTATTTTCTCGGGTCCTTTCTCTCTCTCTTCTCCTTCTGGGACCCCTATAATGCAAATGTTGTTGCATTTAATGTTGTCCCAGAGGTCTCTTAGGCTGTCTTCATTTCTTTTCATTGTTTATTGTGTTCTGCAGCAGAGAATTCCACCATTCTGTCTTCCAGGTCACTTATCCATTCTTCTGCCTCAGTTATTCAGCTATTGATTCCTTCTAGTGTAGTTTTCATTTCAGTTATTGTATTGTTCATCTCTGTTTGTTTATTCTTTAATTCTTCTAGATCTTTGTTAAATATTTCTTGCATCTTCTTGATCTTTGCTTCTATTCTTTTTCCAAGGTCCTGGATCATCTTCACTGTCATTATTCTGAATTCTTTTTCTGGAAGATTGCCTATCTCCATTTCACTTAGTTGTTTTTCTGGGATTTTATCTTGTTCCTTCATCTGGTACATAGCCCTCTGCCTTTTCATCTTGTCTGTCTTTCTGTGAATGTGGTTTTTGTTCCACAGGCTGCAGGATTGTAGTTCTTCTTGCTTCTGCTGTCTGCCGTCTGCCCCCATATAACTTCTGAAACTTTCATGCTGCGCTAGTCTCAAAGCTCCCACCCCTGCTCCTCAGGCCGGGTCCCCATGGGAGGCGGGGCTACATCTAACTCAAAATATTTGAAACCAATGGTACTCAACACTGGCTGTCCATTCAAATCAACCGAAGAACTTTTAAAAAGACATCTTGCCTGGCATAAAAACAAGATTGAGAACCAATGACTAAAATAATAAAGGGATTTATTAGCTCATATAATATGAGGTCTGGAGGAAAGGCTAGGGATGGTTTATTTAACGATTTCAACAAGGCTCATCAGGGAGCTGGGAAGATTCTGTCTTTCTGTTCTGCTGAGGAGGGTATCCTCAGCATAATGATTTGTTTCTTCATCTTTATCTTCTCATGGTCACAAATTATATGCAGCAGCTCCAAGATGCTCCTCACACAACAATATCTAAAGATGGGAGAGAATGACTCTTTGAGCCTTTTTTAGTATCAAGTTTATCTCATATTTTAGTGGCTGCAACAGGGTCACATACTTATCCTTAATCTAAGTACTGGTAAAGGAGATGGAATTATATGCCTGGCCTAATCTAACCAAGACCCATCCTCTGAATCTGCAGAGGGGCTTAAAATACAAAGCACGGAAGGAAGAGGACTGTGTCTCTTGGGTAGGCAGCCAACAGTGTCTGACACCATTTACCCAGCATCTTCATGAGCTCCTTCTCTGGCCTGTCGGTTCTACATAAAGCCTTTAAGTAATTCTAGACCCTGAGTTGCACACAGAATATAATTCTCATGGAATTTTTCATGGAATTATGGAATTTATAGGGTAAGGCCTCAATGCAAAGTCTAAATGCTAATGAAATCTGGGTTTTCGCAAACTTCACATACTTCCAAAGCAACTGGAGAATATTGCTGAAGCAGGAAGCTTTGAAGAGTTTCAGATTACCAAAAGAATTCTCCTTGAGCAGTAATACAGAAAATAGGCTTTAAACAGTGGCCAAGTGTAAGCACCAACCTAATTCTTGGGCTCAAAATTTTTTATGTGACTCAGGTGCTGTTGGTTTCTGGAATCATCTCCTGGCAATATATTGTGGCATTATTTCCTGGTACATCACAGAGAAAGCCTTTTTTCTATGAAAATTATTTTCCTAAATATGACCCATCTCTGCAGAGGCAGGCCACTTGGTAGGTAATTGATTTATACGTGCTCTTCAGAGATGTGATGAGGTTATTCAAGAAGATGATAGGAAAGACAGAGCCCCATACTTCTAAAAATGCTACGTGTAGGCAAGTGAAATTGCATTAAAGCTCCCAATATTTGCAGCTTCTTCCTTCACATCGCCCTTGGGCGGAGATAAGGACTTCCACAGCAATTGCTATCACTACCTTGTTGGCCTACACTTGAAAAGAAAACAATTTTCTTCCAAAATAAAACACCATCTGATTTAGTAGAAACAATGACTAGTTTACCACTAGGGAAATATTTTTATTTCAGAGGTTGGCCACTGTATAATTTCCTTAAAGTCCTTAGAGATGTGTTATAATGATATTAAGTCCAGGAAAAATAAATGATTAAAGGGTGGAATGGCCAGATATTTAGCAACCAGTCAACTTGGATGCAGAATGACACCAAAGGAAAAAATTACCAAATTCCATCCAGTGACTCAGAGCCCTGAAGGATAGCCAGAGTGAGTATCAATTCCATCCTCTGACTTTTATTTGCCATCTCACATGCTAATAGATAAAATTAGCAGCCATTTAAAATTAAAAGTTAGGAAAGTAACGAATCTCTTCCACAGACAACATAGTAGATCAAGGGTCTTGCTCGACGGTTGGTTCTTGATCACTTAACCACTTAACCACTCAGTTTTCTAGAGAGTAAAAAAGAACAATGACAAGGAGAATAACTTATTACCATGGGAGTCAGAGATACATCGATTTTTTTTTTAATTAATGATCTTTATTAAGCACCTGTTACATGCTGTATACTGTGCTAGCTCTTCTGGATACTATGGTAGACCAGTTAAGACATGGTCCCTCCTCTCATAAGGGTTATGATATAGTGAGGAAGATAAGCATTAATCAAACACACCATTAAATGTAAAGTCCTAAACATAATAAGGCCTCTTCTTAGGAAGAGGAAGACAGTGCAAGGAAAAAAAAATCGTATGAGAATTAAACTTATCTGAGGAGGTCAGGAAGGTTCCCTGAGGAAGAGACATTGAGCTGAGATCTGAAGGAAGAGAAAGACTTAATTAGGTAGAAGGGTAGAGGGAGAATGCTCTGGCAGAGGTAGAAGAGGACACACACACAAAAGACAAAAAGATATATGATGCTTGCGGTAGTTAAAGTTGATGCTAAGTAGCTATGACAAAAGACCCCCAAAACACAACTCACATGAGAGCAATTTATTTATTTCTCTGTGTAATAACCACCTAGGATGAATGGAGCTCTGCTCCATTAGGTCATTCAGAGACTCAGGTTCCTTCCATCTTGTTGCTCAGCCATCCCCCTAGAAACACAGGGTGTTCTCCTTATCTACATAATCAAAGATGGTTCACTACAAAAACCATATCAGCATTTCAGCCCAAATCAAAAGAAGTCACTAGCAATCACTGCTGGAGAGGACTTAATCCCAGAGCCAGATGCAGCTGCAAGGGAGGCTGGGAAATGTGGCAACCAGCAAGATGGCCATGCACTCTAACAAAACTTATCTGGCAGTGAGAACAAGCTCTATGCTAAAGGGGAGAGGGAAAGAATGGGTATCAGGATACAATAGCCTCTTCCACAAAGCAAAAGCACTCCCAGCATGCAATGCTATTTTCATTGAACTGGTGAATATAGGTGAATATCAGCTGTTGCCTTGGTTCAGTTGAAATGACTACAGCATGAAGATCATTTCTTAATTTTATAAGGTTCCTAGAAGTGTCCTTGTTGCAGCTCCCCATCTTTGCAGATCATGAATGAAGCATCGAGGAAAGAGTTCCCAACACTTTTTACCATCTATGAAGTGCATACTACGTCAAGCACTGTATGTGCTTTGCATACATTATCTCATTTGAACCTTATAGCAATCCATTTTATAGATGAGAAAACTGAGGTAGAGAGAAATTAAGATCACATTAGGTCACATAACAGGCATATGATGGATTAGAACTCAGATCTGATTCTAAATTCCACGCTTTTAACAGGTACACTGTACGACTGCTCCTAGAAAATATGACTCTGATGAAGGAATTTAAGAACTAATGCATAGTCTATATCCAAAAGAAACTAAACCACTATACTGAAAAGATATCTACACCCCCATGTTCATTGCAGCATTATATACAATAGCCAAAACATGGAAACAACCTAAGTGTCCATCAATGGATGAATGAATAAAGAAAATGTGACATATATATAATGAAATATTACTTGGCCATAAAAAGAAAGAAAGAAATCCTGCTATTTGCAACAACATAGATGGGCCTTGAGGGCATTATGATAAGTGAATTCGTCAGACAGAGAAATATAAATACTGTATGATATCACTTATATGTAGAATCTAAAAATAATTGAACTCATAGAAATAGAGAACAGGTTGGTGGTTGCCAAGGGCAAGGCAGTGGGGGTGGAGTGGAAGAGTTGGGTGGAGTGGAAGAGTTGGGTAAAGGTGGTCAAAAGGTAAAACGTTCAGTTATAAGAGTAAGTTCTGAAGATGTACTGTACAGCATTATGACTATAGTTAACAATACTGTATTGTATATTTGAAAGTTGCTAAGAGAGTAGATCTGAAGTTCTCATCGCAAGGAAAAAAATTGTAACTATGCGTGGAATGGATGTTAACTAAACTTATTGTGGTAATCATTTTGCAGTATATACATATATCAAATCATTACGTTATACGCCTTAAACTATTACCATGTTATATGTCAATTACATCTCGATAAAACTGATGGGGGAGGGGAAAAACAAATTGAGGTATGACTTGGCAAAGGACAAGGAAAATAAAAAGAAGTAATACAGATATAAATTGTTAAATTCTTTCTATTTTATGTCCTTAGGAATATTCTGGTTTAAACATCTGACTTTTTGTTTCTTTACCCTTAAATGCTGGCTTATACCAGGTACTGGACATTGAATACTGATTTTTCAAGGAGTGAAACTCTCAGAACTGATTGCTTCTAATTCACTGAAAGAAAGAAATTTAACCTTTTTTTTTTTTTTTTAGCCATTCAAAAGTTCTCAACTTCACTTCTTCAACAAACATTTACTGATCATCTACTTTAGGCACAGTGTTAAGCACAGGCTACGAAGATTAACATGGCCCAGACCCTGCCCTCAATATGCTCTCAGCCTTATGGAGGCAAACACACCAGCAGGTGCTGCCATTAGCAGTACTGCCATGATACAGTAGTCAAGGACACTAAAGACTGTGTGGGAAGCAGGATAGGTGCTAAGGACAGGAAAGGCTTCACAGGCAAGATGTTATTGGAGGAGTCTTGAAAGGTGAGAAAGACTTAACTAATAGAGAAGATAAGGAAGGCCTATCAGGCAGATGGAAGAGCATTTAGCAAAGGCACAGAGGTGTGACATATATGGACACTTGCTTTACAACAAAAGCCCTATGGAAATTCAGTAGAGAACTGATGGTCTTTTTGGTCATTGATGCTGAGTCATGGGATATTCATATGGGAATAAAAGAACTTCAATCTCTACCTCCCACTGTACACAAAAATTAATTTATGATCGATCATAGAACTAAATGGGAAAGTTAAAACAATAAAGTATGTAGGAAAAAATGTAGGAAGATATTTTCATGACCTTGGGGTAAGCAAAGATTCCTTAAACAAAACACAAAAAACCCATTAACTTTAAAAAATTTGATAAATTGAATTAAATTAAAATGTAACACTTTGGCAAAAACAAACAAAACATTGAAAGAGTGAAAAGGCAAGCCACAGGCTGGAAGATACACACTGTATCCCGCAAAGAGCTTGCATCCAGACTGTAGTATGAACTCCTAAAAATCAATAAGAAATAGACATAATGGGCAAAAGAACTGAACAGGCACTTTACAAAGAAGAATATAAAAGTGGCCAATAAAATGTGAAAAGGTGTTTAACATCATTACTCATCATAGAGGTACAAGTTAAAATCACAGAGAGATACCACTACCACAAGGAGATACCATTATACTTTTAAGTGGTTAACATTTAAGATTAGTAACATCAAATGTGGGCTGCAAAGTAGAATAACTGGAACTTTCTTTTGTTCTTGGTGGGCGTGTAAATTGGAGCAACCAGTTTGAAAAAGTTTGGACAGTAACTACTATACCTAAACATACGTACATTCTATGGCCCAGCAGTTCCACTCCTGGATCCACACCCAACAGAAACAAGCGCTCATGTCCACCAAAAGATTTGTACAATAATGTTCATAGCAGCATTGTTCATGGTAACCAACAATTGGAAGCAGCCCAGATGTCAATCAACAGAAGAACAAGTAAATAAATTGTGGTGCTGTCATATAATGGAATACTACTCAGCAATGAAAAATAATAAACCAGCATACCATATTGAAAGAAAGAATTAAGACACAAAACAGCACACGCTGTATGGTTGTATTCATATCAAGGTCTAAAGCAAGCAAAACCAATCTATGGTGCTAGAGGTCAGAATAGCAGTTATCTTTAAGGGGTACTAACTGCCGAGGGACTAAAGGGAGCCTTCAGAAATGATAGAAAAGGCCTATATCTCAATCTGGATGGATACACATGTATGCATATATGTGTGTAAACATGTATCAAGCTGTACAATTAATATCTGTGCACTTTACTTGAAGGGACACCTCAATCTAAAAACCATTTTTTAAGTCCAGAGGTGTGAAACCACCTGACAAGTTTGGGGATTATAAGTGCTCTGGACTTATTAGAATGTGTGGTGCTGGGGACAGTATGGGAGGAGATTCATTCATTTAACGAGTGCCAGGTGTGGTGCCTACTATGGGGCACTAGCAGTCTGGACTCAAGGGCTCCTGCCCTCATGGACACTGCATTTTCGTGCGGGAGACAGCAATAAGAAAAATAAGCAACAAACATGTGATTTCAGGTGTAATGAAAAAAAACCACACGAAATCAAGGTAAAAAGATAAGCGTGACAAGAGTTGCTATTTTCATGAAGAGAGGTCCAGGAAGGCCTCTCTGACATTTGGTCCATAACCTGAAGGAGCTGAAGGAGGGAGCCATGTGGACATCCGGGGAAGAGGGCTCCAGGTCGAGGGAATAAGAAGTGCAAAGCCCCTGAGGTGGGCTATGGAACAGTGCAGAAGCCAGAATGGCTGGTAGAATGAGAGAGAGAGAAACGGTAAGGGATGACATTAGAGAAACATCAAGGGGCTAATCACAGAGACTCTCCAGGACCAACCAAGGTGAGGGCCTGGGATTACAGCCTGCATACACTGGGACTCCGTGGGGGGACAAGGGGGTGCAGAGTCTGAGCAGGGGAGTGACATGACCCAATTTAGGCTCTCTGAAGCACGTGGAAGCAGGAAGACATGTTGGTACATGACGGGAAAAGTCAGCAGGGGTATATGGTCATTAAAGACCTTACAGCCAGGACGTTACTTGCTCAGATTCATATTTTAGAAAGATCCCTCTGGTGGGCGTGGAGAATGACCCTGAAGTGGAGAGTGAGTAGGGAGGAGACTGTTGGCAAGGAACCAGGTGAGTGGCCATTAGAAGACCCAAATCTTCCCCAGGATCAACATTCTAAGCATCTATAAACAGCTTGTTCTAGGTAGATGGGCGTGCTGACGAGTTGGGAGCTCTGGTTAACAGGATGCCCGATGCCAGAGACCTTTCTCGACAGAATCCGCACAGCAAAATGACAGCATGCTCCTCAGCCCTTCCTCACAGCGTTTTACACGGAGGCAAAATGAACAGCTGCCCGCGACATGGACCTTTTCCCCCCTTTTCTTCAAACAAAATAGCAACCGGAGCAGAGCACAGCAGAACCGGGAGGGTCTGGCTGCTCTTTTGGGTCTAGCCCAGTTTCCTAGCTCCTAGTCACTCCCATGTGCCCATGAGGAGCTGGTTTATGGCACACGAATGAAGACCAGCTGTGAGCGAGGCAAGCGAAAGAAGGGTCATTATCATAACATCTGATCTGAATTTCATTCTAGCGTGTCCAAACAACAGAGGAAAATTGAGAGATTAAATTCACTGAGAGTCAAATGGAGCTTTCTTAGTTTCAAAGAGATGTTGCAACTCATCGCTGAAAAAATCACAGAGGCCTGGGGGCAAACAGCCATTTGCAAATACCACCGTGTCAGAGAAGACCTCTTTCCGGGTTCAAGCTCAGGAATTCAGTGTAACATTCAAAGGAGTGGAGTACAAATGCTTTTTTGTGCTTTCTGAGGGGGGCTGGGGAAGAGGTTTTAAACATCAAACAAGTATAAGCAAACCAGAATATTGCTTATTACACTCAAATGCTGTAGAAATAATACGAAAGGCACTCCCTTTCATCTGAAAAGCAGGGAGCAGTGGGGTGGCTGTAAGAAAATAACAGGGAATTCGGAGTTGGACAGATCTGGGTTCACATCCCAGCTCTACCATTTATCAGCTGAATGACCTTTGGAAATTTATTAAACCTCTCTGAGCCAAGTTTCTTTCTGTAAAATAGGGATAAAATGCTTATCTTTCGGGGTTGTTGAGAATACTAAACTAAAAAGTGCCCATAAAGCATTGGACATATAGTAGATACTCAATAAAACAAGATATTTAAACAACACCTTACCATCTACATAATGCTTTCATATGTGTAATTGTATACACTCGATAATAACAAAACGTATTGGAAACATCAAGTAAAATGGTCATTTTGAATATTCCTCCACCAGGCCTCCTACATGATGCTCCAAAGGCCCATTGTCACAGGACCTTCTTCCATGTGAGACCTCATGCCAGCCCAGGAGGCATTCGCAAGAGTCTCCAGGTCCCCAAAGGCCTTCAAAGGAAATAATGAGGTCTCAGGAGCTATCGTTGGTATTTCAAGAAAAGGCCAACAAAGGCTTTGCCTTGTATAAATCTGCACAGACTATCTAAAAGGTCAAGTGTTATTGCTTCTGTCTGGAATTAAGACAGTCCAGGTGTTAACTCATGCTGAGCAGGACCTCAGATTCTTTGCCAGACATGTTCATGTCTTTGATGATTAAAGATAAGCAAAGTGAATTATACATTTTTTCTCAGATTGTCTTAGTACATTCAGGTGACACAACAAAATACCATAGACTGGGTGGCTTATAAGTAACAGACATGTATTTCTCACAGTTCTGGAGGCTGGGAAGTCCAAGATCATGATGCTGACAGATCTCTGAGGCTGGTGAGAGCCCGCTCCCTAGGCAGCTATCTTTCTTCTGTAATCTCACATGAGAAGGGGCAAGCAATCTCTCTAGGGCTCTTTTATAAGGGCGTTAATTCCATTGCATTCTGCCTTCATGGCCTCATCACCTCCCAAAGGCCCCACCTTCTCATACCGTCACCTTAGGGGATAGGCTTTCAGCATATGAATTTTGGGGGATACCAACATTCTGGCCACAGCACAGATGAAATTTTTCTTATGGAAGCCAGAGGTCAGCTGGGGCCTCCCTGCTCCTCTGAGATCTGGGGAAACCTGGCTCAAGTCTCTCAGTTCCATAGTGTGAGAAAGTCCAAGGCCATTGCTGAGGTGTCTGCAGATCTCTGGGGCTTTGGTTCCCATGATGACCTCACTCTCTGTCTCCCGTGCTGCCTCCTCTTTGACTCCATTTCAATCTGGGGCTAAATCGCCATTTACACACACATACACTGTCCACTCACAACATGCGTGGATTTCGTGAGTTTAGTTGACCTCGCTAAGGTTTGGGGGTCACAATGATGGGGGTCACGGGCAAGGACCCCTCCTCCTGCTGACTTCACACTAAAACCCCCTTTCTTTTCTGTCTCCCTCTTGCCTCCATTCCTTTCTCATTTCTCACCTAGTCTCAGCCATGAAGTCTAGCCACATCCTTTGTAGCTAGAGCATAGCTTCTTTCTCCCTCCAAATATGGCTCTCTTCCTCCAATGAATGGCAAGAAATAAAAACTTTTCCCACTTAATTAAGCTTAATATAAATTTCTTTGAGGAAAATCATCAAGAAAAGGGGTCTTTGCAATCAAAAACTGGGCAGAAGTCCTAAATAGACATTTCTCCAAAGAAGACATACAGATGGCCAAGAAGCACATGAAAAGCTACTCTACATCACTAATTATTAGAAAATCAAAACTACAGTGAGGAATCACTGCACACCAGTCAGAATTGCCATTATCAAAAATCTACAAATGATACATACTGGAGAGGGTGTGGAGAAAAGGGAACCGTCCTACACTGTCGGTGGGAATGTAAATTGGTGCAGCCACTATGGAGGTTCCTTAAAAAACTAAAAATAGAGTTACCATATGATCCAGCAATCCCATTCCCGGGTATATATCCAGGAACAGTCTAATTCGAAAAGATACATGCACCCCAATGTTCATAGAAGCGCTATTCACAATAGCCAAGACATGGAAGCAACCTAAATGTACATCGACAGATGAATGGATAAAGAAGATGTGATACCTATATGCAATGGAATATTACTCAGCCATAAAAAAGAATGAAATAATGCCATTTGCAGCAACATGAATGGACCTAGAGATTATCATACTAAGTGAAGTAAGTCAAAGACAAATATCATATGATATCACTTATTTGTGGAATCTAAAAAAAATGACACAAATGAAATTATTTACAAAACAGAAATAGGCTCACAGACATAGCAAACAATCTTATGATTACCAAAGGGGAATGGAGGGGAAGGATAAATTAGGAGTTCAGGATTAAGAGATTCACACTCCTATATGTAAAACAAATAACCAACAAGTACCTACTGTATAGCACAGGGAACTATATTCAATATCATGTAATAACCTAAATGGAAAAGAATCTGAAAAAGAATATATTTTATATATATAACTGAACCACTTTGCTACACACCTGAAACTAACACAACATTGTAAATCGATTATACTTCAATAAAAAAAAAGAAAGAAAAGAACAGGGGTCTTTGCAAACAGAAATATAGGAATTGTTAATCTAGGGCAGTGGTTCTCAAAGTGTGGTCCCTAGACTAGGAGGAAGGGCATCACCTGGGAACTTGTTAGAAATGCAAATTCTTGGCCCCGCCCCAAACCCTTGGAAGCAGAAACTCTGGGGATAGGATCCGGCACCTTTCATTTCAACAAGGCCTCCAGGTAATTCTGCTGTGTCCTAAAGTTTGAGAAACATTGATCTAGAAGGAGGACTTTGGCTGTAACAAGATGGGGATTCCAAACCCAATGCCCATAGAGACAGGCGGTAATAGAAAGGGTAGTAGGCAGAAGGGAGTGTGGTGGAGATGGGAGTGAACTGTGGCTGATTTTTACCACGTGAAAAGGGAGATCCAGGATGGTCAGTTTTTCTAAATTTGTAAGAGAAGACAGAAATCTGAATTTTTATGTGCAATCTCCAGATGTTTAAATGTTAGCAACAAATTCGTTTTGTCCTTCAAGTTTGATTCAAAGGCTTGCAGGCGCTGCCAACATCATCTCCCTGTTTAAATGAAGAATCACAGGTTTCCAAGCCATGCTCCTGGGTCTGCTACTTTCAGTTCAATTTTTAAAGCACAATTAGAAATGGAAAAGAAACTCTCATTTAACATGGATTTTGTGTCAAACTTTAAAAATGGGTTTTTACGTTAATACAGGGCTGTGGAGTAAAGAGCACATAAAATGGCAGTGAAATGGCAGTTGGACTAATGTAAGGTATTGTTTCTGGGCAGCCTTTTTATTTCTGTCCTTATTTTCTCAGAAAGTCACCAGGGAATCCGTTTTGTTCCCCATATCATGTTTAAAGCCAGGCTTATAGAATATATGCAGTGCTCAGCCATCGCCATGGCAACCTGTCTTCCCCTAATTCCCTTTCTTTTCTAAAAATAAAGTGCCCTTTCTCAAAGTATCTATTACCGATTTTTATTTAAATTTCACTTTTTGCAGAGGTTCTGTTTCCCTTTGACCTGAAAGCTATTTTTGTTTTGCTCAAGAAGAGATGGTGATAACACACATTCTGGGCATGACTATCAGCTATCTCCAAGTGTTTCATTAGAAGACTAATGAGAGCTACAGACACCGGCCGGGTTGGAGGGTGGTTTTAAAACAACCCCACTGATTTCATAGAGGGGGTCATGGTCACCTTCTTATAGTGCAGATACCACTTGGAACAGAGTTTCTCCAGTCCGTTATTATGTCTGCTGCTTCCAAAGAACAGTATTTCTACTACATAAAAGAATATTCAGACAAAGAGATGGGCTGAGGACCCAAAGCCCAAACATCTGATGGTGGATGGAGCCTTGGACACTCACTCCTTTGATCCGTAACCAGAGAGTTCTCTCTCCTTGGTTCCTTGCCCTCGTTGCAGGCTTTCCTTTGCCTGCAGAGGGGTCTTGAGGGTCCACTTCTGAGCCATTAGAAGAGCTGCAGGGGAAGGAAATGTTGAACATCAGCCTAAATTCTGCAGCCTTTGTACATCAAAGACCAGGCCTTGATCAAAACGCCCCTGAAAAGTGATTGCTTGGAACTTCTGCACCGAAAGGGAAACACTCTATAGACTGTCCTTTTTGGGGCCATTTGCCATGCTGAGATGCTACAGAGATGCTACAAAGCTTGGGTATTGTCATGAGATAAGATGAAAAAATCTGCCCAAGACAAAAAAGACACATGGCTGGGATTCCTGCCTTCTGTGAGTCCACACCCAAACAAGGCCACATTCACGTGTCCAAGCAAATGAGCAGAAGATTTCAGAAAGTCACGGAGGCGTCTGTGGCTCTCGGGAGGATGTGTGCTCGGAGTTTTCTCCACAGTTGGCGAGCCATCCACACTCCTGCCTCTGCATCTCTACCATGGCCAGCCTGCTCCTTGACTCCAAGCCTCTCTGTCAAGTCTGTGACGGTGAAAAAGGTGTGTTTCACGCTGCCAAGCTAAGTAGCCAAGGCAGAAATGGGAAGTGTGACTCTGACTCACTTACACCATAAACAGTTTGTGTTTGGGGCACAATGGGTCTAATGAGAGTCTGAAAGCTTGCCCATTACAGATAATACAGGGTGAAAACATTACTTTCTTTCTCTTCCTCTTGCAATTTCAAGGGCTAGTCCTGTCCAGCATTCTGTCCTACTGTAGTGTTGTTCACTCGGATGATGGTCCTTTGGCACAGCTAATCTGGAGCCTGAGCTCTGTGGTGTCTTTGCTGAGGGAATGTCACCTCAGTAAATGTCACACCCGACTGTGTACCATGGCTTGGGGCCAGGCTGGACATGATGGGTCAGCCACTTGGGACTCAAAACAGATGATTGAGGATTGCTTCTCTGGACTAGACAGAAGCCAAGATGTCCAGGGCAGCAACTGGGGTCCTGACTATATCTTCAGATGGACAAGTTGCTCACCGCAGAGGGCACTGAACTGTGGTAGTGGCACTGGGCAATCCAACCATGAGGAGGAGAAAGTCCAGGGCTGGGACCTTGCCCTGTGGGAGGGTGGGGTCACCAGCGCAGAAAGGAGGAATGCACCGCGCTCTGACCGCTTCCCCCTGCATCTCATAGCCTGATCCCTAAAGTTGCGATCACACACTCATCAGCTGCGGCTTGCCTTTCACAACACTCTCTCTAAGGTCTCATCGTAGGCTTACTAATCTCCATGTTAATACTTGATTTTAAAAACACTCGTTGACCCAAAAGAATGCAAAGCGGGGCTCAGGTATTTGTACACCTGTGTTCATAGCACCCTTATTCAAAATTGTCAACAGGTAAAGCAACCCAAGTATTCACCAACAGATGAAAGGAGAAACAAAATGGGATACATACATACAGCAGAAGATCATTCAGCCTTAAGAAGGAAGGAAATCCTGTCACATGTTACAAAATGGATGAGCCTTAAGGACATTGCGCTAAGTGAAATGAGCCAGTCACAAAAAGACAAATACAGTACGATTCCACTTATATGAAGTACTAGGGTAGTCAAATTCACAGAGACAGAAAACGCAATGGGGCTTTCCAGTCACTGGGGGAGGAAGAGAATGGGGAGCTATTGTTTAACGGGTACAGAGTTTCCATTTTTCAAGATAAAAGGAGTTCCGGAGATTGGTTACACAACAGTGTCAATATACCTAACACTGCTGAACTGGACACTTAGAAATGATTAAGATGGTAAATTTTATGTTATGTTTATTTTACCACAATAAAAACAAACAAAAAGGAAAAAAGCACTTGTTGAGTAATTCCTCTTTGTTTCCTCAGCTACTCCACTGAGATGCACTGAAGCTCTGGTCCTGATACCAGAACTGCTATTCATAAACCCAAAGACACTGTGAAGCTCACAAAAGCTTCCTGAGCCTAACTTTCTTCATGGTACTTGGGAATAATAATAGTGACCCTGGAGGATCATGTGAGAAGAGTTCTGTGAAATAAAACGTGAATAGCACTTAAGAGATAATGAGGATTATGAAGCCATTATACCCCACACACCACGTAGCACAAGATCTCGCATCTATTAAGGATCAAACGTAGGGAATGAAGGGATGGATGAAGAGGTGTGCCCTGGACAGCCATTGACCCACTGTGTTGAGACAGAACAGTGAGGTTAGTGAAACTGGTCTTCAGGCTCCACCTGGGTACCTGGTTTGGGTATCTTCCTACACCCCTAGACCCTCAGTGCTCTCATTCACCCCTTCCCAGAAAATTAGGTAAAGTTTTACACTCAGATCTCCGTTCACCGATATCTTGCACGGGTATCTGCAGTTTCATATGCACTGGGGAAAACAGAGTGCTTACCCGAAAGAATAAATGCCGATGATGGAAGTTCAGGCACTAATGATAGCATAATGTGGAAGACGTGCTGGGGAAGGGGGCAGAAGAAAGGATTGTGACTTCTCAGCGATCTTTGAATCCCAGCACACAGGCAGGTGCTAGGTCCACCACCATGCTGCCAATGGGGAAGTCAGCAAGGAAAAACAAGGTCCTTATCCGTAAGTCATGCCACCATTTTGGTGATAAGCATCATAGCTTAGGGTTAAGAGCAAGGACACGGGAACCCAACTAACTGGATTTGGATTCTGGCTCTGCCACTTAGCAGCTGTGTGGTCTTCCACTTATCATTTAACCTCTCTGTGCTTTTCAACTTTAAAATGAGGATGGTGAAAACAGCACCCACCTCATAGGTTTGTCATAAGGATTAAACGAGTCTTTACTCGGAGAGCTCTTGGCATATAGAAAGTGCTCTATGAATATGTTAAATAAAGTCCAGAAAAATTTGTAACCCCCAGATCTATTCCCTGGCTTCTCCATTTGCTCTCCCTCCGCATTCCTCCTATCATCCGGATTCCCTGAGTGGAAAATGAACTCCCCGCTCATGTCCTGACCACAAACAGATAAATCTTTCAGACTAGATTCCTGGCTGCTAATAAAGCTGGCTTTCAGACCTCATTTCCTAGTTAGTTGCCTAATTTAGAGACCTTGTCAATTTGCATTACATAGAAATAATGCAATAGGACTTCAAAGCTAGTTGGAACCATGCCCTGCAGCCCATAGCTCTGAATCTTCCAAAGTGGATTGGGATAATCGTAAATTATTTGAGAGCATGAAACTTCTCCTTTGCCGATTCTCTTATGATCACCGGGCTAGGACAATTTTGGGGGTAACTGTATAGAAATAAATGCCCAAAGTGTGCTATTTTCTAACTACAGATTGAAGGTGAGTTGAAATTAAATGTTTTCATCATAATGATTTGGGTTATCCTGTTGTCATCGCTGCTCTTGTTCATTTCTTTCTCCTACTTCTTTTCTTATTTTTTTAATCTAATAAACCTGTTTGAGTTTTAGATAAAATAGTGAGAATGCGCAAATGCAACCTGCACCCCAATTTAAAAATATATATATTACAAGCCCCTCGAAGCCTCATCATGACCCCTTCTAGTCGCTACTCCCCCACCGTATTTCTAAGGGCACAGAAGAGTTTGGACTGTTTTGATACTTTACATGATTGGAATCTTACACAATGTATGGTCCTGTGTCTTTTTTCACTCCACATTGGGTTTGCAAGATTTGGCCACTTGATTGTTACGTGTAGCTGTGGTTTGTTCACTCTCACTGCTGCATAGTGTTCCACAGCGTGATTATACCACAATTTATTCATGCATCCTAGTGCACGGACATTTGTGGAGTTTCCAGTTTGGGGCTGTCTTGAATAGGGCTGCTAGGAACCTTCTGATATATGTCTTTTGGTGAATGCGTGTAATCTATCTTGTGGGTACGGTTGTTTTAGCTCCCCCTTTTTCTAACAAGCCTCCCTCCATTTGTCGCAGTGAGGCAGGGTAGCCCAGAGTGGGTGGAGGGTAGGAGGAAGAAGGAAAGGGGGACCCTGACTGCCTGACTTCCAGCCTCCACCTCCCTTCTTCCCCACCCCATACCTCATACTTGGGGTTCTGTCCTACCCCAGCCGGTGGCCGCCTTCCTGATGACGTGCTTTCCTGCAGCTCCTCCCTGGAGCTCCAGCTCCTGTGCAGAGGTGCTGCCACGACCTCTTTCACTCCCCTGCAGGTCAGAGTTCCTGGGACCTCAGGAGAGCCCTCTGAGGGCAGACTCCCAGCCCCGACCGACACTCTGGCCTGTCCCTGTCTTCACTAGATGCCATGATTCTCCTGCTCTGCCAGACTTCCTTCCATCCCTCATAGCTGTGGCTCCCGGGCTTTCATCACCCCAGCAAACTTGTCTTAAGCACTTTTAGTAGTTATGAGTGTAGGATTTGGGGTCAGGATATCTAGATTTGAAATTTGGTTCAAGGTTCTAGTTGTGTGATCCTTGCAAGCGATTTCATCTCTCTGCATCGCAATTTTCTCATCTGTGTTAACAGTCATAATATACACTGAGCTCATAACATGACTGTTGAGTTAAATAAGATAATACCTTTATTATGCTGGTGGTCGCTGTTACCTATGCTCTGTGTTATGTATGCTGTTTTTTGCCTTCTGAAGAGGAATCGTTTTAATTCTTCAAAATCAGCCGGTTCTTATCATAAAAATTACTTTGAGAATGCTATTGAGAAGTAATCACAATCAGTCTGATTCTTTTGCCCTTTTTAGAATACCATGTAAAGGCAGAGGGGTTGGGAAGTATTCACGATATACTGTCACATCTTTTTAAAGAGGCAGGGTAATAATTTATATATACATACACGTAGTTTTCATTTTAGAAAAATCAAAGAAATATATAGAGAAAGACACTGCAAAGAAAGATATAAAAAGCTAGCAATATTTCTCTCTGGATGGTGGTATTCTGGGTGATTTTTATGATATCCCTTATATTTTTCTATAGACGCTGATATATATAGTTACCCATATATATGTAAACACATATACTTTTATACACATATACACATAAAATAAGCCTAGTTTGACCAATGGAAAGGAAATCAAATTAATGGGCTGGTTATCTGAGGGTGGAGTCAGGAAGTGGTTCAGTATTAGCCTCCTGGGTTTCACTTGCTTTTTCTGTGCAGAACCAACTTGGGTTGCTGCCATGCAATGGGGGTGAGGAGTAGTGGGTTTGGCACCCAGGTGACTCATTGGAACACCTCTTGGTACCTGCACCATTTTGACAGTAAGTATATGAGTGCAGCAAGCCCAACCTGAGAAAGGCAACAGGGGCACAACTCCCTCAGGGATGCAAATCTTAGTCAGACCACCAGGCAAGCCATCCAAGAAGCAGAGGTGCTGGCTGAGGGTGAGAGGAAGCTGGAATGGATGGTAGAGAGATGATGATGAATAGCAGTCATGATTCTAAGACGAGATGCAACAGCAGGGACTCTAGCTTGTCTTCCTAACCTTCCTCTTCTAAGCTTCCCCCTGGAAAGAGGCCCCCTGAGCTGTGGAAGGAGCTGCTTCCGGAAAGTACATGAAGCGTGGATCTCACTACACAGGGTAGTTGCTGTGATGCATCACCTATGTCCCCTTTCGGGAACGGCTTGTGGTCCATCTTCTGGGAGTGCTGTTGGTGACTACCTTTAGCTGTCAGCCCTTCAGGACAAAGAAGTGCAGCACCAAATCTGTGATTTAGAGACATTTCTCTGACAGCTGTTAAAAAGAATAATCTAGGGCTTCCCTGGTGGCGCAGTGGTTGAGAGTCCGCCTGCCGATGCAGGGGACGCGGGTTCGTGCCCCGGTCCGGGAAGATCCCACATGCCGCGGAGCGGCTGGGCCCGTGAGCCATGGCCGCTGAGCCTGCGCGTCCGGAGCCTGTGCTCCGCAACGGGAGAGGCCGCAACAGTGAGAGGCCCGCGTACCGCAAAAAAAAAAAAAAAAAAAAAAAAAAGAATTATCTAGATCTGTACACATCCACACAGAGAACTATCCAAAACAAATCTTGAGGGTAAAACTCAGAATGTAGAAAAATATATCTAGAATGTAACCATTTGTGTAAACCTTGGAACACATACCAAACACAGCCATATATTGCTTGGATATCCACATATGTGGATATATATGTGTGTGTGTGTATGTGTGTGTGTGTGTATCAAGATATACAAAATGAACACAATAGACACATTTGTGTTCATTTTGTAAATTTTCACATGCATAAATATTTTGAATTAGGTTTTTTTTGTTTGTTTTGTTTTTCTGCTGTATAACAAATAACCCCAGCATCTTAGGGGTTTACAATAACAAATGTTTATTTTTACTCACATTACTTGGAGGCTGCAGGTCGGCCATGACTCTGCTCAACTTTGCCAGGCTCTGTTGTACTGTGATGAGCTATGTCCTGCCTCTAGGAAGAACAAGAGGATGAGGAGGTAACAAATTACTGTGGGAAAATAACACGGACTACTCTACACATCAAACTTCTGAGGGCAATTGCCCCTGGAAGAGCAGGAAGAATAAAAAAAGGAGTTAGTGAATAGAGGGGTTGTTATCTAGAACTGTGGCATAATTTTAGAAAAGACTGGATGCAAATATGACAGTTCTGGATGACGGAAATAGGGATGATTGTTTAATTATCCTTGGAACTTCGCTTTCTACTTTTGCAGAAATGATAGATTGATCTGGGAAGACATTAAAGATGGAGTTGGGAGGGGGCGATTAGGAGGTAGAATTCCAGGCAAAATGATAAAGACCTGAACCATGACTAAGCATAGAAATGATATCATGGGGACTTCCCTGGTGGCGCAGTGGTTAAGAATCCCCCTGCCAATGCAGGGAACACGGGTTCAAGCCCTGGTCTGGGAAGATCCCACATGCCGCAGAGCAACTAAGCCCGTGCGCCACAACTCCTAAGCCTGCGCTCTAGAGCTCACGAGCCTCAACTACTGAGACTGTGTGCCGCAACTACTGAAGCCTGAGTACCTAGAGCCCATGCTCTGCAACAAGAGAAGCCACTGCAATGAGAAGCCTGTGCACTGTAACGAAGAGTAGTCCCCGCTCGTCACAAGCCCGTGCACAGCAAGGAAGACCCAATGCAGCCAAAAATTAATTAATTAATTAATTAGTTTTTTAAAAAAGAAATGATATCATGGAGTTTAAAAGCTAGAGGTCATGAGACTTGATGATCAATTACATGTGAAGAGTGAGAGAGAGGTGAGTCAAGAATGCCTCCAGAGATGAATCCATGGTGATAGCAGGGCTCCTGGCTCAGGTGTCTGGGTGAAGGAGTAACCATTCTCCACCCCAAGAAACAGAGGAGAATCAGGTCATCGGGTGGGTGGGCCAGGAGGAAGTGATGCCTGTCATCGCAAGGCGTGGTTGATAACTCTGAATCATTATGATTTTACTTTTTTCCCTGTTCATTTGTTTACTTATTTGTTCCTTTGCTTTTTCTTTCCTACTACTAGTTTACAAACCAGGGGTACATACATCTAACTTTAACTGTTATTTTTTATAACAAGGCCCTTCACTTGAGGCTGTGATTTCTGCAAAGATAAGGCCAATGAAATACTGTAGTCTGGTCAGGAGTGAGTTGCTCTGAAGAAGAAAATGACCACAGTGACAATTCAATGACTGACCAGCACATACATACTGCAGACTTCTTAACTTTGCTTAGGACATTGCCTTACCATAACTAAATACATGCATTTGTTTATTTGATATGAACCTGGAGCTTCTTACAGAGAGATGCTTCCATGAGAGCCTGCTAGACAGCAAAACAAGTCTTATAATTTAGAGTCTCAGTCCTTGTGACCTTTTGATTTGGGTTTCATATTTGAAAGCACTGTTCATCTCTCTCTGTCGTTTTATCTCACTTTCAGCCAGTCTTGAGGGAGTCCCTCTGCCCTTACTCCTAGGACTTCCCAAAGGAAATTTTTAAACAAGCCAATCAATATTTAATCTCCAAATTGTTAAAAAAAAATCTCTCCAACCTTTTCACATGATGAAATAACAAACAAAAGAAAAATAAGTAGCTGCATTTGGCATTATGTATAGAAATAAATCCTAAACAACAAAAGGACTACTTTTTCTGATTATAAGCCAGCCTGACATTGCATCTGGCCATGACTTAGTTCTTCCTCAATCAGCTGTGCTTGAGGAAGAGACTAGAAGCTAATAGCTAATTCTCTACCCACCCTTCCGTTTCCATCTTTCTCCATAGCCCTTCTCCACGATCGCCTGCATCTCTAGCTCATTATCTGCAGAAATGATAGATTTCCACAGTAAAGTGCTACAATCTTACTCCACTTAAAAACGGTACTGGAAGAAACAGTGGTCCTAAAACTGCCTGGAACTCACCTGCTGCTTCCATCCCAACAGTACGGAGAACATAATAGAAGAAATGCCGGGCTTGGAGACCCAGTCTCTCCTTTCCATTTTGTGGTTTTGAGCAAATCACATAACCTTTCAGAGGCTTGATTACCTCATCTGTAAAATAGGGAGAGCGATATCCACAATGCAGATGTTTTTATGAGGATTGAGTGAAATAAAGTATGTGAAAGTGCTCGTGTTTGTTAGAGCAGAGCTTCTCAGACATGGATTTGTGTACCAATACATGGGAATGGAAAACAGGCTCATTCTCTAGGTCGGGGCTGGAGCCTGAGGTTCTGAATGTCTCACAATCTCTCCAATCACACCAAAGCTGCTGGTCCGTAGACCATAACTTGAGTCATAGGCTGTTTTCTGTGCTGTCCATTATGGTAGCCACTGGCCATTTGTGGCCACTTAGACATAAATTAATTTAAATTTAAATTCATTTAAAATCCAGTTTGTTAATTGCAGTAACGACATTTCAAATGTTCAATAACCGTCGGTGGCTAGTGGCTCCCATATTGAACAGCACAGATCTAGAACATTTCCATCATTACAGGAAGTCCTACTGACCTTTACTGTGTTAGAGCATCACAGAGATGTTAGAGAGCCGTTCGACAGCACTCAGACTGTATGTACTGAGCACGTTCCATGAGCCAGAAGATTTTCTAGGCCCCTGTGATATAGCAATGAGCAAAATAGCTAAAATTCTTGCTCTCACGGAGCTTACCTTTTAGTGATTATTGATTTGAAAACATAAGAGATCATTATTAGATGGACGTAGACATGGCTGCTGTCCCATAAATAGACTCTAACTTTATTTTATGACAGCCTCACAGTGGAACTCAACATTCCGTTATATCTCCCCAGAGCACAGCCACTCAGATAACCATAAGTGAAGAATTAATCTGAAGATTTTACTGAAGATTTCTTTTTTTTTTTTTTTTTGCAGTACACGGGCCTCTCACTGTTGTGGCCTCTCCCATTGTGGAGCACAGGCTCCGGAAGCACAGGCTCAGTGGCCATGGCTCATGGGCCCAGCCGCTCCGCAGCATGTGGAACCTTCCTGGACCGGGGCACGAACCCATGTCCCCTGCATCAGCAGGCGGACTCTCAACCACTGCGCCACCAGGGAAGCCCTGAAGATTTCTTAAAAGATGGTAAGGGGAAGTTTATATTACATAACAAAGAGCACTTTTACTATTAATTTTCTTTTTCATTTTTCAATTACACAGGTGGTAAATGACAAATAGGATTTTACCTGCTTCCCACTCCTAACCCCCCAAAAATATCCCATATATTTCTTCCTAAGTCTTTCTCTTCCTGGCCACCCACTACAGAGATCTCCCGCAATATATCTCTTTTTTTATGATCTCTGCCCACCTCCTCAAGGTGTGCATCCCTATACCTCTTACTTCTCTGGGTCCCACCACAGCTTTAATTAGAGCAAGAGCCGAAGTCCGCCTGCCCTCACATTGTTGACAATAGAACACTGATGGTGTGCTGGGGCCAGCTCAGAGAAGCTCACAGGAGCCAGTAGTGAATATCTCCTCCCAACTCTGCATTCAGTGACCTCACGTTGGAAAGCTTGCAGTTGGCCATGGTGGAGGTATTTACACCACAGCAATTGGCACATGCAATAAGTCAGGGCTCCCTGATTTCCCCCACCCCCAGAGAGCCAGTTGTTAAACATTTACTAGCACACCACTGGGTGCAGAAACTGTGGGGAGATGACATGGTACCCAATGTAATTTAGAATTACTTGGAGGACTCTTATTTTGCAGTCCTAGATGCTTCTTTCTCTTTGTTTTCTGCTATGGGGTCTGACCTGGGAAACCTGCCTCACTTCTCTGACGGGAACCCTTCCTGACAAGATACAGGAGAAGCAGCCAAACATTGCTTGGTTCAAATGGCACCAAATGGTTCAAAGTCACCATTCCATGGCTTAAGACAGTGTGATCTCCAGTGTCAGAAAAGATACCAGGGAGATAATGAGACATGAACCAACACCCCCCACACACCCCACTCCTGATAGGCTGCACCTCTTACCTGTCTGCAGGTGCGCTTCCTTGGGTTTGGTGGTCAAGCCAGTTGAACTCATTTCTCCTGTGAATATTAAACTGAAAACCGAAAATGTGCAGAGGTGATAAGGGAAAACTGGGCTTACTTTTCATATCTCACAACTGTCCTCAGCGGGCCATAACCATCATAAGAACACTCTGGAAGTAGGGAACACCAAGAACTAGGTGATAGTCACCTCTGTGCAGAACTGGGGCTGGTGGTGAGGAATTGAACACAATGATGTGAAAGTCATTTGGGAGACAGACAGAAGCTCTGGGTGTGGCAGCCCCTGGGCATCTTCTCTTCAGCTCTGTTTTCTTTCCTTTAGAGAAAGTACGCCAGGGACTGAGGCTAGAGCCAGCTCTACAGGATTGCAGTGGAAAGTGCCTCATGAGAGATTCCTACATCTATGCCTGTTCTTCTGCACTTCCCTGTTCAGTTTCTTCTGAAGGCTGACTTTGACGTTCAGTGAAGCCTCTTTTGCTTTGGTTCAAAGTCCTGGAAGTGAAGAGGGAGAGAGTAGGGAGGTTTCCACTATGATTTACCCTATAGTTTCAGCAGGGCCCCAGGTTCACGCCCTCACAACAGCACTGGATGTTAGGTTCTTCCCTAACCCCCTGCACCCTGAGGCTTCAGTGGAGGGGTCACAAGGATGGTGGCAGCTCCTGAGGAGCGGGGTCTGCCTCTGGCTGAGATGATAGGGAGAGAAGGAAAAGAAGCACCACTGAGAAGGGTAGGATCCATGGACGACACTTCCCTGTCGCCTTGGCCCTCAATTCACTCTCCTGCTCCTTTATTCCATTTGCATCAGTTGTGGGCTCTTTCTCTCCTGATTACAGTCTATAAATGCCAAGTTTTCAATGAGTTGGCACCTAAATTGAGTCTGCACTTTTCCACAGTGTAGTTTGGTTTTTAATAGCCTAATTAACAGACAACTCAGGTGAATCAGCATGCTTGTAAGAATGTATTAGTGCTACGGGGGGGAAAATGTCTTTATAAGGTGGCCCTCTTAAAGGTAGATCCAGACATAGCATGTCAACAAGGAACTCCATCTCTCTATGTCTCCATTTTCCTATCATGAAATAGAAATAACAGTACTTTCCACATAGAACTAAGATAAGGTTTAAATGAGATCACATATGCAGAGCACTTAGAACAGTGTCTGGCACATAGGAGATGCTCAAAATATGTTAACTGTTGGAGCTGTGATTGTGGTTTTTGTGCTTGTCTTATATTCTATTTGACCAGTAGGGTATGGTGCCAGCAGCATCCTTGAGGACTGGAAGGTCGCTGAGATGACTGGATGTGGACAGAAACAGCATCGATGGCTACAGTCAGTAGATAGATAGCTATTTTAGGCAGCTCAGGAGGCTATGATAAAACTACCATTGACTGGGTGGCTTAAACGACAAACATTTGTTTCTCACAGTTCCAGAGGCTGGGAAGTCCAAGATCAAGATGCAGATTCAATGTCTGCTGTAATCCCTTCCTGGTTTTCAGACAGCTGCCTTTTTTGCTGTGTCCTCATATGGCTGAGAGAAAGAGATTATCTCTCTTGTATCTCTTTTGCGAGGGCACTAATCCCACTCGTGAGGGCTCCATGTTCATGACCTAATCACTTCCCAAGGATCCCACCTCCAAATACCACCACATTGGAGATTAGGGCTTCAACGTATGAACTAGGTGGGAGCCTGGGGCACAGGCATTCAGTCCATAGCAAAGGCAGAGTCAGAAGTCACCTTATTGTGCAGACCTTCCCTAACCACTGCTAAAATATCACACGCACACACAAACACAGATCACTGTCTTCCCTATTCTGCTATGATATTCATCACCCCCTGAGACATTATAAAGTTGTTTGTTTGGGGTCTTCCTTTATTGTCAACCTCCAACCTGACTATGAGCTCCACAAGAGCCAACATCTTGCTTGTTTGCTGCTTTATCTCCAGAGCCTATAAATGGGGCTGGCAATACCAGGTCTCAATAAATAGTTGCTGCCCAATGGAATGAGTGAACGAATGGGCATAGTGTTCTGTGCCATGGTCCAGTCCTTAGGGCAAGATGAGTAGTGAACTTAAAAGCAACAAAGAATGCCAAAAGGGGCACTTTTTTCAATCAAAAATTCTGTGTCATAGGGGAGCAGGGTCATATGTGGCAATAAGTTTGGGGCAACGAACACAGCCATCTCCAGAATAAAGTAGCGGGGTGTGGTATGGGTACAAGGCTGCTTTTGTGACATCCGCAGAGCCTGGGGATGGAAGCAACAGCAGCGGCAGGGCTGGGTGGTGACCTAGCACCAGGAGAGCATTCCGACTCATTAGATGGCAGTGGCAGGCCTTTCTGCAAGGGCAGAGCTGGGGCTCAGACAGCTTTAACAGCTAAGGCCGTCGCCTTCAGCTGGCACATCATGGGAGCCAATAGCTCCTGTGGATGATGGCAGCAGCACCCTGGACGGCAGGTGCAACCATGCACGGCAGCACCTGAGCTTTAGTGGGTGCCAGACCCTTTAGTGGCAGAGCCAATGGGAAAGCCACAGGAGCACCAGCCTCAAAACTCCCCAGGGCAGGGCTTCCCTGGTGGCGCAGAGGTTGAGAGTCCGCCTGCCGATGCAGGGGACACGGGTTCTTGCCCCGGTCCGGGAGGATCCCACATGCCGCGGAGCGGCTGGGCACGTGAGCCATGGCCGCTGAGCCTGCGCGTCCGGAGCCTGTGCTCCGCAGCGAGAGAGGCCACAACGGTGAGAGGCCACAACGGTGAGAGGCCCGCGTACCGAAAAAAAAAAAAAAAAAAATCCCCGGGGCATATACCACCAAACAGAGCCCCAAAGAAGATCCCATCAGTTGACAGATGATACCCAAGAGTAGTGCGTTTATGGATAGCAGCACTCGGAAATACTCCAGAAGGCCCACGGGAATATCAGGAGGGTATCTTAGAGAGAGCTGAAGACCCCGTAACTGTGCAGGGGGCAAGAGCCAGAGGAACGCTGGTTTTGTTAACAGAGCCCTGGTACAGAGGAGAACACTGGGATTAAACGTCGTGCTTGGATGAAACATTGTCTGTGGTCCATAACCACCTTCATGTGCTCTCAGCAAAGCAGAAAAATTCCATTAGGTTCTGCTGACAAGAAGCGCGCACCAAGGCTAGGAGTGGGGAGGAGAGTGGATGCCGTTTCTTTGCTGGTCCTGTTAGTGGTTAACCAGGGGGAAGGCAAGGACCACGGGCCCCTTCTGGGGCAGCAGCAGAGTTCTGCACTGTCTGGACTCTAGGGAACATCACGCCTCGCTGCTTTCTGCTCCCACAGCACCTCCCAAGCATTTTGTGACCTAATTCCTACGTTAAATTTCTCTCCACCTAATATCCTAGAGGGGTTTCTGTCTTCTGACTGATAACCCTGACTGATAAAAATATGTATCATCCATTTGTTTAATGGTTTATAATGTTTTTAAATCTTTTAATTATCTTATTTAAATTCTATAACAATTCTGTAAGGTTGCAAGGACAGGGATCATGGTGACCACTTTTATGTGGCGGATAGAAAAAGAGAGAGACTAGCAGGAACCTCATTGCAGGTCCTGTCTTTTCTTCTGAACAGCTGAGTGATTATGGCCCACTTACTTAATCTTTCTATGCCTCAGTTTCCTTTCCACATGAAGCAATTGGGCTAAAATCATTAGCTTTCAAACAGTTTTTATTGCAACTCACGAAAAGAAAAATATTTTATATCACTACCCAATACTTACATCTGCATGTATATAAAAAACTAAAATTATCGTTTCATGAAATAAGATGCTTAAGAATCACAATGTACTCTGATTTTTTTCTATTTATTCTATTTATTTTTAAAACGCTCCTGGTAATTATTATGTACTGAATGTGCGTGTTCCCCTCCAAATTCATATGTTGAAATCTTAACCCCCAATATGATGGTATTTGGAGGTGGGACCTTTGGAGGTAACTAGGTCATGTAGATGGAGCCCTCATGAATGGGGTTAGTGCCCTTATAAAAGAGACCCCAGAGAGCTCTCTCACTCACTGTCTCTCTACCATATGAGGACACAGAGAGAAGTCGGTGGTCTGCAACCCCGAAGAAGGTTCTCACCAGAATCCAAACATGCTGGCAACCTGAGCTCGGATTTCCAGCCTCCAGAACTGTGAGAAATAAATTTCTGTTGTTTAAGCCACCCAGTCTATCTTAATTTGTTTTAGCAGCCTGAACGGACTAAGACAGCAATCTACTACATAGATTTCAAAACCCAAGTACTTGGGAAAAGTAACATCCATTTCCTGAGTCTCAGTTTCATCATCTGTAAAATGGGAGAAATAATACCTCCTTTATAGGGTTATTGATAGAATTAAGTAACGACTAATTCTGGCTCAGGGTTTAGCCCAGGGTTGATGTTAGATTTATCCCTGAAACCCAACTGACAGGATTAGATCATACCTAGTAGTATGATTACATTAAAATGAAGAAGAGGGTATGAAAACAGCCCAAGGGAAAAAAAAGAAACCTTAATTGTTTACAATATAAGAACACCAGCTCTGCCAAGTAGTTCAAAACCTCCCCTTCAGTTGCCAGGAATTCAACGTAGAAACACTCCCGAGGCATTATACATGATTGGGGGTGTGAAGTTGAAAGGAAAACAGCTCATATTGGGAATGGATATCATACCATCAAGTGGTGTGCCAGTATACGTGTAAGTGAGAAGTAGCCTTATTTGACATGCTTACGCAGCGTCCCACTGGGGTATTTTACAGTCCAAATGTCTTTACAGGTTTCTAGTTGCCAAATACCTGCCTTCTGCTTAACAGTAATGTTATTTCAATAGTTTTGCTCTCCAAGAGGTTGTGAGAAAATTGGATTTTTATAAATCAGCTATCATCCCCCCACTGGCTTAAATTATAACTTGCAGAGGTTTTGTTTCTAATTCCTCATTCGTTTTCAACCCTAACACTTCACTGAAAGTGTCTCTGCCTCCTCTA
The DNA here is from genome assembly GCF_937001465.1 of Orcinus orca. Lineage (NCBI taxonomy): Eukaryota > Metazoa > Chordata > Mammalia > Artiodactyla > Delphinidae > Orcinus > Orcinus orca. The sequence goes on along the minus strand of NC_064560.1, from coordinate 186,889,192 downwards.
ACCTACCTGCATCAGTCAGAGTTCTCAGCTGAGAAAAATAGAAGACATTCTAGCAGTTTACACAGAGAAAGGAATGTATTAAATGATACAAGGTCACTTAAGGAAATTCCTGGAGGGCTAGACTCACAGCTTGTTTTATTTCTTTAAAAGTACATACTGTTATGATGGGCAGTTACTTCATTTATTTGTTTCCAGTTAATTGTTGGTCTTCTCCTTTTGGAACATAAGAGCCATGAGCAGGAATCTTGTCTGACCAGCTCCCTGCACCCAGGACAATTGATGGCATACATCAGGTGCTTAATAGGTATGGACTGAATGAATGATTTAAACCTTAAAGGATAAGTAAAAGTTTGTAAAGAAGGAAAATAGGGACAGGCATTCTAATCTGAGAGAACAGAAGAGTGTGTGTAATTAGCACTAATGAATAAAACAGCTTGACACTTCGAGGAAAGGGCGAAATGTAGGTAGGCAGAGGTCAGGAGAGTCCCGTGTGCCGTGCTGAAGGATGGGAACTCATTCCTGTGGGGAGTGAGGAGCCATTGGTAGGTTCTAACCAAAGGTGAAAGGAAATACACTGAAATGAGACCAATCTGCAGAGATAAAGACAATGGAAGGAGAAGATACTTAACGTCAGGTTGAAGACCTTGGATTGGATCTGTTACAGGCACTCTTAAAAAGCCAGGTCGTTATATGGGCTTGGCAGACACTGTGTAAGACGCATTGGGGTAGAGAGAAGCTAGAATCAAGGAGACTAATTAGGAGATGCACATATCCCAAACAACATGTCACTAGGGTCTAAACAAAGATGGTGTAATTTACAATGAGAAATAAGGAGCCACGAGACACTTTAAAGAACCAAGAGGATCTGGTAACAGATTGCCTATTGGAGTCAAAGAAAATGACTGGGTTCTGGTGAGACCCCTTTTCCGGACTGCAGACTGCTGACTTCTGTTTGTAACATTCCCTGGCAGAAAGGGGGCTGGAGAGTTCTCTGGGGTCTCTTTTACAAGGGAGCTCATCCAATTCACGAGGGCTCCATCCTCATGAATTAATTACCCCCCAAAGACCCCACCCCCAAATACCATCACATTGGGACTAGGGTTTCAACATATGAATTTGGGGGGACACAAAATTTCAGTCCATGGCATTGGCCCTGACCCTCCCTTTTCTCCCCTGGCTCCTCCTGCCTGTCCTTGGAGCCTGGTTCTCCAGCCATCCCTCCATTTCTGTGGTCTATCTCACATCCTTCAGATACATTCACTTTCCACTCAAGTTAACCAGACTTATTTCTATTATTTGCAGCCAGGAACCCTGACTATCCCAGCACCTAATAAAGAGATTTATAAAATAAGTCAAAAAACAAAAAGAAACAAAACCCAAGATATTTGATTGTTACCTGAAGAACTTGAAGTTGTGAAAAGAAAGAGAGAAACTTTCTTCCAAGCATATAGTAGTTGCGCCTATACTTTAAAAGCTTTCCTGGCAGAAATCCCTGTATTCAGAAGGAATGTTCACAAAAAGCAGCAGCTGGAATAATAGTAAGATGCCAGCCCATCCTGCTCCAATACTCCTTATATTCCTGTGGTTTAAACCAGAGCAATAATATCCAAGTCACTGTATGGAATGGATAGAGATACATGCCTAGGAAAGAGCTGAGATGTAAGCCAAAAGTCATAGAAGGCCCCCAGAGATAAAAGCTGGGCTGTTATATGGCAGCCAGGAGAGATAAATTGCTATAGAACATAGAAGTTAAATTCTTAAAAAAAAAAAAAATGTGGGGGAGGGAAGGTACTTAACTGGTGCAGTATATGATGGGACACGTCTTCCAGGATTTAATAAAGTTTAGATTATGTGAATCAAATTGTGAGGCCATTTGCAACATCAAGTTACTAGACAGCGTTTTTCAAAATGACTCATGTTACCAGGAAGGGCTGTAGCACAAATGATTCCCTGAATTATCCCTGAAGGGGGTTCTGCTGGTCAGGAAGCAAAGCTCCTGGAAAACCTATCACATGTTATATATAAAATATGGGTTTGACGGTCCCCTCTAGCAGTGGGGAAAAGAAGAAACTTAGTGAACATAAAAAAGCAGGTGAAGGTGACCACTTGTCATCATCTCCTGGTCCATCTCACACCTGGGTTTCTGCAATGGTTTTCTAATGTCTCCTTGTTTGTGCTCTTATCCTTTATGTCTATTCTCATCACAGCAGCCAGAGTGATCCTTTTAAAACCTTTATGATTCTAATCAAACCCTCCAATGATTTCCCACCTCACTCAGAAAAAAAAGCAAAGTCCTTACAATGGCTTAGAAGACCCTAATGATCTGTCAATATCTCCCTACACACACCCCCCCACACATGCACCCACCCACCCACACACACACACCTCTGACCTCACCTTGTGCTGCTCTCCCCCTTACTCACCTCTAGCTGTACTGATCTTCTTATTGCCTCTTGAATAACACCAAGCCTGAGCTGTTCCCTCTGCCTGGAACCCTCTTCCCCAAGATACCCACTTAACTTCTTCCGTCAACCTTCCTTAAGTCTGTGCTCAAATGTTATCTTCCTCACCAGCCCTACCCCATCCTCTCTATTTAAAATTGCAACTTGTGGACTTCCCTCGTGGTTCAGTGGTTAGGACTCTACGCTTCCAATACAGGGGGCATAGGTTCGATTCCTGGTCGGGGAACTAGGATCCCACATGCTGCGTGGCATGGCCAAAAAATAAAAATAAATAAAATCGCAACTTTCTGCTCCCCTCCACACTCCTGACCCCTTTCTCATGTTCTATTTTTCCCTCATGTGTGTCCTCTCCTAATACACTATATACTTTACTTATTGTTACATTGATTTATTATTGTCTGTCTTCTTTTCTTGAACCCAATAAGTGCCACGTTGACAAGAATTTTGTGTATTTTTCCCTCTACTGTATCCCCATAGCTTAGAACAGTATTTAGCATTTAGAGGATGCTCAAAAAATGAATGAATGTCTCAGGGGAGATATACAACCAGGCAGAGAATAGAGACAGTCTTCCTCAGTTTTTAAAACTCTAAGCCACTGAGCAATAGGAAGGGTAGGGTGTAGACAAAACATTTGGAAGAAACTTGAAAGGGAGAAGGATTCCTCCCTGCTCACTTATTAGAAAAGTATTTGAGGGGATTGAAAAAGAGTGATGAAAGCAGAGAGTTTGGTGAGTTCTGGAGAGTGAAATCTATGTCTTGCCTTATGGACTCAGGCCTCAAGACCCCTGAGGAGGATGCCTGGGTGCTGCATCCATGTAGAAAGGACCAAAACAGCATCTCAGAGAAGCACACACCCACGAGTGAGCAGAGCAGCAGAGAGAGGTACAGGACCAAAGATTGCCACGTGGACAGAAAGGAGGGAGGTCTCAGTGACAACCTGTGTCCCCAGATGTCCCCTCCCCAAACCTGACAGTATGTAACCAATCCCTCTGCAAAGCCTTCATATAACCCTAAGAAAGGGAAGCGATCCCAAAAGACATTAGATTTTCCCACCATCCCATTGGGATAAAAGTAGAAACCATAACTAAGTTAAGTTGTGTAAAAATAAAACTCTATTTCTGCATGCCAAAGCTCTAACCTGCCTCATTTTATTTTATGTCAAAACAAGCACTAATATTTTAAGGCATGGAATGAATTTTAAAGACATTTTGATCATGTGCCAGGCAGAGACCAATTTTGTCCCCAGGAGTCTGGGACAGGCACTCGGCTTCATCCTCTGCTGACCTTGTGTGCACTTCTGTAGGGAAATCAGAGAAGCGTTAAACACTGCATGCAGCTGAGTAATTGCCATGGCAACCAGAGGCCCATCACCTGAGCTTTATTCCAAACTGCTTTATCAGGAGTGAACTGCAGACAATCTCAGAAAATGAAAGATGGATATTCATATTCTCACTCTCTCTTTTTTTCCTCCTTTCTTGTGTTTTGATACTGGAGTTCTAAAAGTGGCCCATCCCTTCTCCTCCTAAATTATTCTCAGTGCCTTTTATTTCTGTCTTTGATGTGCCGTCTGATTCATGAATGTTCGTGCTTGATGAGGTGAGGGATTGGGATAGATTTAGCACACGGCAGTTCCTTGGGTGTGACCCCCCATGTCACATGTTGGCAAGGCTGGCAGAATGACGGTGTGTCTCTGAAGAGGTCACACTGGGGCGAGCACATCTCGGTCTGTTGAAGGGGATCCATGACCCTGTCACTCTACTGTCTGGAGGGGACCATAACCAAGATAGAAAAGTTGTCATGTCAGGCAGTTTCTGGACTTGAGGTGGTGTTAACGAATAAATGATGACTTGTCGACCAGATTTTTGTGGGGTTTTTTCTCTCTGATCTATCATTTAAAGTAGAAGGCAGTAAACACGAAATCATGTGAAATATGGTTCAGGTGATGGGTTCTTCCATTGCTATGGTGATAACTCAGCTATGAGTCAATGTCCCTTCTAAAAACAGTTCTACCACCTTCATAAGCCTAAGAATCGACTACAGAGCACGTCTAAAATGTTTATTCCTAGGACCCTTTATTCCCCAGTATCTTTTTCAGAAGAGATAGATATAGGGCCCAGGAATTTGTGTTTTCAAAAAACACCTTCTCCCCAAGCGGATTTTTTTTCGTATGGTCTTCAGAACACACTATGAGAAACAATACTTCCAAAAGCTGCCCCTGTGAGTAAGGTTAGTCTCCACCAGTACAGGTGTGGTGACATGCCAGCGGGTACCAGCTGATTTGGAGGCAGAAGAGCATGGCTCCAGTAGGGTCTGCTACTTAAGTATGTGCCCTTGGGCTAGTTATGACCTCAGTTTTCTCATCTATATTTCCTTTATGCAGGGATACTTGGACTACTTATGAATGAATAGCTAATACAAAATCACTAACCCCTGAATATCAAATGTATACACGGGCAGGCAAAAAAAAAAAGTTAATTCTAGTCTGGTTTGTATGAAAATAGACATTATTTTTTCAGAAACGTTGCAATAATGATTTTTCTCAAGTGAAAGGAAAGTTCAGTCTCCTAACTTGATGTTGAGATTGCATAAGAAATGTGTTTTTATATCTCTGAGTCTCCAGGGCAGGTGTAATAAGAAGTAATATAGATTTTATGAAAACTTTTATTACTTTTCCTTAAGGGGATATACATATACATTTTGGTGTGGAAGATGTAAAATCATTACATATATGGTTATATTGGGCTGCAGAGAAATGGATGGAATTGAATTAATTGTCGGAACTGAGCTAAATCTGTCGCTAATTATCCCTTGAAAAAGAACAACCTTATAGGTCAGTTATAACTTATAGAGAAAATTATGGGTTTCAAACAGAAAAAAAAAAGAATCATGGAATTTTAGGTTGAAAAAGACCTAAGAGATCCTCTATTCCATTATTTACATTCACGGATACTCAGAACTACCCAAATTATATTGTACTAGAGTTTTATCTTGCTGATTATAATGAAATAGGCTTCCCTAGTATTCAAATATCTTTGCCATTCAGGTTTTATTTATTTGTTTGTAATTTCTTTGCTTTTTAGTATTTGGATTTGACTTCTATTTTTCAAACTCCATTTGGGGTTTTTTGTTTTGTTTTGCTTTAGAGAATGGAGTCAGATGAAGCAAGTTGTTTGGAATAATAGAAAAACAAGCTGATACCAGGACTGTGGAAAAAAGAAAGAAAAACAATTTTTAAGGGATAATAAGGCTGTCTTAGTCACCTTGGGCTGCTATAATAAAACACCATAGACTGGGTGGCTTAAAGAACAGACATTTATTTCTCATAGTGCTTGAAGTTGAGAAGACCGAGATCAACGTGCCAGAAGATTCCATTACTGGTGAGGGCCGTCTTCCTGGCTTGCATAGGCTGCCTTCTCACTGTGTCCTCACATGGCAGAGAGAGAGAGATCTCTGGTCTCTCTTTCTCTTCTTACCTGTCCCATAGTGGGGGCTCCATCCTCATGATCTCATCTAAATTTAATTACCTCCCAAAGGCCCTATGTACAAATACCATCATGTTGGAAGTTCGGGCATCAATGTATGAATTTAGGGGGAGCATAAACATTCTGTCCATAACAACGGCCTTGTAGAAAGAGCATTTGATGTGGCTCAGAAGACCTGAGCATACTGTTTCTTTTCTCTTGACCTTCCCACAACATCTAATGCGACCTGGCTTAGGAATCATCTTCAGCTGGCAGATCTGGGTATCACCTTCCCTGGCCATTGATGATCTCAAGCCAGGCCTTTCAACATTTTGGACAATGACCTTATCTGAGACACAAAAGGGAAGGATTGAACACTCTGTATAAGTTCTATGGCTTCCACATGCTATGACTCCATGATCAGCTAGTGTCTAGCTCTTGGTAAGCCCTCCAAAATGTGACCAAATGAATGAATACATGGATTGCGTGCCTATGGAGAAAAAGAAATCCTCTGGCCTCTAGGAGCTTCCCAGATCCTTTATCAAAAGTCACAATTTTGAGATAAAAGAAATCATCCAGTTGAGAAGCACAACTGTTGAGGTAGACGTACAAAATTGTTTTGGTGGAAGATGTTTCCACTTCTTTCCTTTTAGCAATTGCTTTTTTACATAAATCCAAAAAACAACACATTTTCCTGAATATTTGATAAAGCTTACTGTTTCTTTTCTCTTGACCTTCCCACACATCTAATGTGACCTCGTTTAGGAATCATCTTCGGCTGGCAGATCTGAGCATCATCTTCCCTGTATTTCATGCTGGTCTTGTCTGAATCTCTGAGCCTCTTACAAACCCTGACATTTACCTAGATATTTACCATCAACACTCCATGCTTTAGTTAACTCAGTGCTTGAAACAACACTATATCATCTTCAGATGAGCTTTCCCACATTTTTTAACTGTAAGAAAATATGCCTATAATTGGTATTTGAGTTATGCTGAAGAAGAGATACACAATATAATACGGTGCCTGGCATAGAGTGAGCCTTCAAGAAAGGTTTGTTGAACGAATAAATAACTGGATTCTAAATATTCTTACCAAGATCTCTCTTTCCCCACTGCCTGCAAACATCCCTTCACTTGCTGGCCATTCCTGCCCCAGAACTTTGAGCCCATGTGTTCACCACACACAAAGAGGTGGGCCCCAATTTTACACTGATTCTGCCATACCTCTAATAGCCCTTATTCCTCCCAGCAGGCTTGTATTTCTGCCATGTGGACTTCACCATGAACATGGCCCTTGGCTGGCAGTGTATTCTTCCTTTGAGTCAGAGCTTTTCATCAAGAATATAAAAAAGAGAGTAAGGAAGAGGTTCATTTTTCCAGACCCTGTAGGGTGTGCAGCCAGTGCTTTTGCAATTTGCAGAAGGGAACATCAATCTCTCTTTTATTAGAATACCTTTCCTGTCATGCTATGTGCCCAAAGCACCATTCTGTCCTATACAATCTACCAAGACTTTTGCTCCTAAAAGTACCTTAAAATTCTCTTTCAGAGAGGACTGGCCCCAGTAAGGTGATGGGAAGTAACAGACTTCATTCAGAGGCTTGGACCATTCACTATACCCGTACACATCATCCCCTATGGGGGGTTAAATGGTGTCCTCCAAAAATTCATGTCTACCTGGAACCTCAGAAATTTGGAAATAGGGTCTTTGCAGAGGTAATTAGTTAAGATGAGGTCATAACTAGTAGAGCAGCTCCTCAATCCAGTAACTGGTGTCCTTATAAGAGGAGGGGAGGACACACACAGACACGTAGGGAAGGAGGCCGCGCGACAATAAAGGCAGCGACCTGAATGAGGCAGGTACAAGCCGAGGGATGCTGAGGACTGATGGCCACCTGGGAAGAGGCCTTCAGAGGGAGCGCAGCCCTGCTGAGAACTTGATTTTGGACTTCTAGCTTCCAGCACTGTAGGATCCCCCAAATAAAATTATATTAAGGTAAGACAATACTGTTCTGCATTCTGTACCATGACACCACTGGCCATCAAAAGCTGGGACCATTGTGAAAGGAGGAGAAAGAGAAGGAAAGAGATCGAGCACACACTGGCTCAACAGAAAAGCACTGAGCGAGATATTTAGGACGTAAACATACATAATCTTATTTACTACCCAAATCCAAACCCTGTGAGATAGTTTATCAATTTACTATGCTTTCAAGAATCAGACAAATTTAATAGATAAAAAAGGCAGTAAGGACATATGTATATTGAATAATAAATTAAATAGAAAAAATATTTGTACATTAGAGAAAGAGAAAAAAATCTGATATCTCTTATGTAGAGAATAGACATTTTTACGTCCATGAACACATATCAGATGTAAGGTAAGTCTCCCTGAGAATTTATAACCAGATGCCACAAGTCACAAGAAGAACTGTGAACAAAGAAACTGGTCATCACATAGGTATATCTAAGCAAGCATTAGCAACAGTAGTAACAAATGACTTTTTTGAGAGATAGAGATACAAGGTGAGATTAAAGTACTTGTAACATGTTACCATATAAAACTGGAGGATTTTGAAGTATGCAGGGAAAGGGTGGAAATATTAAATTTAAAATAGGTTTAAATTGAGTATGTCTCTTAATATTAAGAATAACTGCTAAAGACACAGAAAGTGATTCTGAAACTTCCAGATCAGTAGAGAGAAGCTACGCGGAATATTCTCTGACTCTCCTCAAGGGCAACTTTAACTCATCTCTGCCTTTCAGTTCACACCACAGTGAGAGCAAGCCAGCCAATGGATTTGCTACTCCCCATCCCTGCAGCTGAGGCAGGAGGGGTGGGGGTAGTGTCATGCCATTTAAACAGTGTCTGTGGTTACGGAGCAGATTCTTCCCAGAGAGATCATGGACCTTAACAATATGCCTATTGCATATGGTTGAGTGATGCTGCTAATGTGAGCCCCCATGACTATAAAGATTGTCTCTGTATTAAAAGCAAATAGAAGATTTTGATTTCCCAAGAGGCACCTACACCACAACTCTCAGGATGAGATTAACTTGCAAAAAAAAAAAAAAAAAAAGAATACGATGTCCTCCACTATACATACACCTACACACACACACATACACACACACACACGAATGCATAAAGAAACCACCCCACAGAACCCGGAAGGTGTAATCTGTGTGGCACCATGTGGGCAGAAATGGATGTGTGAGCGGAGCCAGCACAGAAAGTGTCTCCAAACACTTATTCATCCTCCCACTGCCTTCCAAAAACATTGTGTTGCATTTACAGCTTTGAAACTGTAATTAACACTTTTACTCATGGGAGAGTAGGTCCTGAGAATTTTAACAGGACATACTAGAAACCGATTCAAATCTCAATGAGCAAAGGTTTACCAGAAGGATAAACCAAGTGCAGCCACCATTTCCTGGTCTCCTGGGAATCTGGAGACCAGCATGGGCGTGGGCCAACCTTTCTTTAAATCCCGCTGTCATTGTCGTCATATCCCTCCATCAGATTGGAAAATTAAACCCCGCCGAGTACAGCTCTAAGCAATACCATGGTGAAAACCCCTAAAGTCTATTTAAATGACCAGGACTTAAAACCTTCTGGCTTTCTGCTCTAACTTCGCCAGCCACTCTCATGGCTTTGGAATTTGCAAGAGCGGTGTCCCTCCCGGGATGGTTGTGCTTGGTTGTCCAGGTTCGTGCTGCTCACCGCATGACAGGCCAATAAGTAGACAAGTTGCTGGGACAGGGAATAGCGAGCAGACACAGAAGATGGTAGACGACTGTCCCAAAGAACCGTCTTGCCCAGATTTGGACGCTAGTTTCTTTTTAGGGCAAAGAGGGGGAAGTAAGGCTGTAAAGTGAAAAGGCAATAAGCTGTGCAAATATTTCCTCGTTCCGGCCAGAGTCCAGAGGGGATGTGTTCATTTCTTCTATCCTGCAGCCATTCACAGCCATTTAAGCACCCTAGTCGGGAGGTTTTCTGTGAGCTAAACAAAGGTATTTTAGCTTAAGGCTCAGGCATGGGAGGCAGAGTTCCCAGAGTTGGGCCATTGTGTGTACTTTAAGCTATAGGCAACGTTCCTTTAGTGTAACAAAAGCAACAGAATACAAAGGTAAAAGTAAAAGAAACAGATCCATTATGGAGTCAGGTTTGTTCTTCAACTGTTACAGCAGCTTTCAGGGTGTGAGCTCAGGGATGCCGTGGAGCAGGGGTCCCCAAACCCCCAACTTTGCTTTGCATAGCAAGCAAAGCTTCGTCTCCCACTCCCCATCACTTGCATCACCTGAACCATCCCGCCCCGCCGCCCCCGTCCGTAGAAAAATTGTCTTCCATGAAACTGGTCCCTGATGCCGAAAGGGTTGGGGACCGCTGCCGTGGAGCTCTCCTGGGCCCCAAGTAAGTCTCATGTAAGTCTGCCATGATGTCTGAAATCCCATGTGAAACTACAGGTATTTTACTTAGGAGGGAGAAACACACGAAGTTGTACACATTAGACAGCATATGGCATAATCTTGGAAGAAGATGCAGAACTGGCAGATTTGGGTAAAAGTACATAAAGGTCCCGAACAGGAGACGCTGCCGAACAGGACAGGATAGAATCCTGAGCCCTGAGCATGGGGGAAAGGAGGCTGTGTGAGCCAGAGGGGGAGGTGGGGACAGGAAGGTGCTAAAAAAGGCAAACCTCACCCACTTAATTCTTCTACATAGAACTAGAAATAAGAAGGATAGAGTGTGGGTACTGCTGGGGAAACCACAGGTCAAATTATAGACCTTTGCCCTGGCACAGCTGCTTTATGTGAAGATGTGAGAAATATATTATTTTTATATTAAAACAAATATAGATTTGCTTTGGGGATAATTGCAAAATCCAGGTGACTATTTTTTAATTGAAGTATAGTTGATTTCAATGTTTCAGGTATACAGCAAAGTGATTCAGTTATCTATCTATCTATATACACATGTGTGTGTGTGTGTGTGTGTGTGTGTGTGTGTGTGTGTATATATGTTTTTTGTTCAGGTTCTTTTCCATTATAGGTTATGACAAGATATTGAATATTTTTCCCTGTGCTATACAGGAGGTCCCTGTTGTTTATTTCTCTTACAGCAAAATTGAGAGAAAGGTAGTACAGAGATTTCCCATATCCCTCCTGCCCCCAGATGTACACAGCCTCCCTAATTTTCAGCCTCCCTTTCCTTTTATATATAGCACAACAATCCAAACTATTACCCAAAGGTGGAAAGAGTTGAGGATGTGACGCTCTTTGATGGTAGGCTGAGGAACGTCTTTCAACGCACATCATTCAAACCCCAGTCCCCACACTTGAAAACTGGTTCCTATTGCACAGACTTGATAATTTGCACTATGTAATACATGCTGAGCCACGTTCCTTGGAATCCCCTTCTGAATTCCACAGACAACCTTGCTGCTGGCCACTCAGCCCGTTTATATGTTTTGTATGTGGTAGTGTGTATTTGTTAATCCCAAACTCCTAATTTATCCCTTTCCCTCCGCTTTCCCTTTTGGTAACCATGAGTTTGTTTTCTATGTCTGTGAGTCTATTTCTGTAAATAAGTTCATTTGCATCTTTTTTAGATTCCACATGTACGTAATATCATATGATATTTCTCTTTCTCTGTCTGATTTACTCCACTTAGTATGATAATCTCTATGTCTACTATTTTAAAGAGAAAAACCCAGGAGGCTCCAACTTCAAATGTCCTGCTTACGGTGGACCTCTTGGGTGGTGACCTGGACTCAGATTTTCTCAGCTCAGTCACCTCCCCTCCTCTTGCTACTGAGTGTCACTGTAACACCTGGAAAAGCTACTTGCTGATGAGCTTCATGAATGTGAAACTAAGAAGCCTTGTGCTGGGAAGCCGTATCAGAGCATAGCTCAGTACTAAGAACACAGGTTCTTTTCAATCAAAGTTCTTGAGACATTTTTTTCTAACTGAAATCCTATCAGGGACTATAAAACCAAAGTAAGCCCGCCGTAAGCTTGCACAGGTCAGAATGCAGGGTTTGAAACACAGCCCGTTTCTGTCAGAGCCATTTGGGGTCTTCTGTTTCTTCCTTTGGAATCAATGAACATCCTCCACACTTACTCAGTGTGATGTTATCTAAAGATGTACTCAGACCCATTTGAGGTAACCGTGTTTCTAAACACAGGTCTCCTTTGCCTGGAAAGTTTAATGCATGCAGCTTTGCCTTTCAGTTCATCTCTGTGTTATTAACAGTCTGCGTGGTTGGGAAAGTGGAAATGAATGGTGTAGAAGGGAATAGAAGACCTGTTGTTAAGTCCCTAATCTGTCTCTTACCAGCTATGTGACTTTAGGTGGATCATTGTATCTCTCTGAATTTTGTTTTCTCATCTGGAGGATGGGGATATGAACTGCTGGGTTGCTAGCCCCGCAGGGTTGCTGAGAGGATCAGAGAAGATCGTGAAAGCACTGTGTGACCCGTAGAATTTGTGGAGCCCATTCTGATGGGAGACATCTCATTGTTTGTGGACCATCTGTTCCCCGTCACACCTCATTTCTCAAATTTGTGAGGAGCTACCAATTCGTCTTCTACTTTTGCTAGTTTATCTGTTCTTAACTGGTTGAAAGAAGATAGCATGCCAGGATGCTGAGATTTCCAGCTCTGCCTTTTACTATCTAGGTATCCTTGGGCAAGTTATGTAACTTCTCTGAGGTTTTCACCAGGAAAATGGGAGTCATAATAGTTAATGTGTAGAACTGTAAAGATTACAAGCAGCAGGCCCTTGATACATAATAATTACTTATTATTTTGTTGTCCTTTCTTCTGTTCACAAGTATTTCATGAGGGTCTCAAAAGATGGCCTAGATCCTTCAGTTTAAAACCCTCTCTCAAGGAGTCTGGGACACCTCTCACTGACACTGTACTGGATATCTCCCATTTGAATTGTATTAATAGGTAGACTCTTTAATAGATATAGGGCTATTTAGGTTATCTATTTCATCTTGAGGGATCTTCTGTAGTTTGTGTCTTCTGAGGAATTTAGAGGTGAAAGTGCTCTTAGAAACCATGTAGTAAAGTGGTTCTCAAAATTTAGGGCACATCAGAATCCCCACAGCCTACCCCCAGACACTAGTTGTAACAAATATTATAATGGAGGAAACTGTAGTAAGTATTAATGTTTTTCTTTCCCCCAAATTCCTGTTTCATGAAATGTTAAAATATCACATAACTCATAGACTCACTTTTGTGAAAAGACAGAAATCTTAAGAAAACTATTTGTTGCAAACCGTAATTAATGAAGCACCATCTGTGATACTCAGTGTTCTTTGCATAAGCTGTGACTAGGCTATTTTTTATGCTTTTTAGCACTCATGGGAAAGAGAAAAGTGTGTAACCAAGCAGAAGTGTGGCATGAACTATCTGATTGGCTGCATATGCAATGCAGTTGAGAGATTTTTGTCTATTATCTAGTGTAAATATATTCATTTTCACACTCTTCCGAGAAAATTTGATTTAAAATCTATATGCAACTCTATATTCTCCAACTAATCCTAAACATTGTCCCCAGGTCAATTCTTACAGGATACCTGCTTCCTTTTCAACCCTCAGGTAAAAACTCCTTAACTTGGGATTCAAAACCTCCTCTGTGCCAGTCCTTCCTGAGCCTCCAAATCTAGCTCTCATGACCAGCCTACTCCTGCTGCTACTGCCCAGCTCCCATCCAGCCAAATTCATGTTCTAATGGCCCCCAAAGCCCTGCCTGGAATGCCCCTCCATAGTCTATCTCTGCTCTCTGGTTGTCAAAATCCTACTGATCCTTCATCCAGTGATTTCTCCCATATGCTTTCAACCCTTGTTATTTAAAAACCATTTATAGAGCTCCTAAACTTTTACAGCCTTAAAGCATTTGGGGAAAAAAAAAGCATGGTGCTTCAGTTAACTGTGATATATTTATTTTTTAAATCAGGTTTATTAAAGTATAATCTACATATGGTAAAATTGATTTTTTTGTAACGGTGTAGAATTCTATGAGGTTTTTTGTTGTTTTTTTAAAAAAACTTTTTATTGAGGTATAACTGACATACAACAAACTGTAAATATTGAAAGTGTAAAATGTGATAAGGCTGACATACACATACATTGATGAAATTCTTACTACAATTAAGATAATGAGGGACTTCCCTGATGGAGCAGGGAAGAGTTAAGACTCTGCACTCCCAATGCAGGGGCCTGGGTTCGATCCCCTGTCAGGGAACTAGATCCCACACGCATGCCACAACTAAGAGTCCGCATGCCACAACTAAGGAGCCGGTAAGTCACAACTAAGGAGCACATGTGCCGCAACTAAGGAGTCCATGAGCCGTAACTAAGAGCTGGTGCAACCGAATAAATAAATATATATATTTTAAAACACATCATTTAAAAAAAAAGATAATGAACATATCTATCACCCCCAAAGTTTCCTCATGCTCCTTCGTAATCCTCATAATCCCTCCTACTCCTCCCTGTATCACCCCACTCCTCTCCCCAGGCAACCACTCATCTGCTTTCTGTCAATATAGATTAGTTTGCATTTTCTACAATTTTATATAAATGGAATGATATAGCATGTGCTTCTTTTTGTTTGGCTCTTTTACTCAGCAGTTATTTTGATATTCATCCATGTTGCACATATATAAATAGTTCATTCCTTTTCACTGCTGTATAGTATTCCATGTGTGAATATGCCACAGTTTATCCATTCAGCTGTTGATGGACATTTGGATTATTTCCAGTTTGGGACTATTACAAATAAAGTTGTTATAAACAGTCATGTCCAACTCTTTTTTTGAAGGTATGCTTTCATTTCTCTTTGGTAAATACCAAGGAATAGGGATGCCTAGATCATATGGGAGGTGTAAGTTTAACTTTGTAAGAAACTGCGAAACTGTTTTCCAATGTGGTTGAACCAATTTACACTCCCACTGCCAGAATATGATAGTTCCAGTTGCTCTACATGCTAAACAACACCTGGTATGGTCTCTCTTTTTAATTTTAGCCATTCTAATTTAATTTTAATTTGCATTTCTTTAATGAATAAACATATTGAACATCTTTTCATGTGCTTATTTGCCATCCATATAGCTTCTTTGGTGAAGTGTCCATTCAAATTATTTGCCCATTTTTAAATTGTGTTGTTTTCTTATTGTTGAGTTTTGAGAGCTCTTTTTCTGGGTGCAAATTCTTTATCAGATATAAGGTTTGCCAATATTTTCTTCTAGCCTGTGGTTTGTCTTTCCATTCTCTTAACAATGTCTTTCAAAACACAAAAGTTTATAATTTTCATTATGTCTAATTTCTCAATTTTTCCTTTTTTGGAGTGTGCTTTTGGTGCTATAGCTAAGAAACCTTTGTGTAACCCATACTCACAAAAATTTTCTCTTGTGTTTTCTTCTAAAAGTTTTATACTTATAGGCTATGCATTTAGGTCTATCATCCATTTTAAGTTAAATTTTGTATACAGTGAGAGGCATGAATCAAAGTTGGGTTTTTTCTGTTGTTTTATTTTGTTGCATTTGATATTTAAGTGTTTCAGCATGCTGAAAAGATTATCCTTTCTTCATGGAATTGCCTTTGCACCTTTGTTGAAAATCATTTTCCATATACCTGTGGTTCTATTTCTAACTTGCTTTTCTGTTCCATTGATCTATCTGTCTGTAATGATACTAATATCACCTTGTACCAATTATGGTAGCTTTAAAGTAAGCCTTGAAATCAGGTATGTTAGTCTCAAATTTGTTCTTTGTCAACATGTTTTGACTATTCTTAGTTCTTTGCATTTCTATATTAATATTAGAACCAGCCTGTCAATTCCCACCCAAAAAAGCTGGGATTTGGCATGGGATTGTATTGAATCTATAGATGAATTGGGAAGGAAATAACATATTAAGAATATTGAGTCTTCCAACTAATGAATATAGTATATCTCTCCATTTATTTAGGTCTTCTTTAATTTCTCTTGGTAATATTTTTAGAAGTTTGTATATATTTTGTTAAATTTATCCCTAAACATATATTTTTGATGCTGTTATAAATGGTATTGACTTGTAATTTCAATTTCCAACTGTTAATTGCAAAGATATGGAAATACAGATGATTTCTGTATATTGAGATTCTACCCTGCAACCTTCCTAAATTCACTTTTTAGCCCTGGTAGCTTTTTGTAGATTCCATAGAGTTTTCAACATAGACAATTATGTCATCTGTAACTAAACATTGTTTTATTTCTTTTTCTTGCCTTATTGCACTAGTTAGAACATCTAATACAATGTGACTAGAGGTAGTGAGAGCCAGCAACCTTGCCTTATTCAAGATCATAGGGGAAAGCACAACTGTATCAGTTTCTCACCATTGACTATATTAGCTACAGGCTTTTTGTAGGTGTTTTTATCAAATTGAGGAAGTTCCTTTCTATTTGTAGTTTGATGAGTGGTTTTTTAAATAAAAAATGGATGTCAAATGCTTTTTCTCAGTTTATTAAGATGATTTTTTGTTTGTTTGTTAATATGGTGACTTATATTGATTGACTTTTGAATATTTTAACAACCTTGCATTCCTGATACAGGAGCTTAATGCCATAAATTTTCTTCCAAGTACTACTTTAACAGATTACCACAATTATTTTTATGCTTTGTTTTCATTTTCATGCAGTGCAAAATAATTTCTAATTTCCATTTCAATTTCTTCTTTGACCCTATATTGTTTAAAAGTGTGTTATTTAGTTTCCAAATATTTAAGGGGAGGGGTGTTGAGATATCTTCCTGTTATTGATTTCTAATTTAATTCTATTATAGTCATAGAGCACACTTTGTGTGACTTAAATCTTTCTAAGTTTGTTGAGATTGACTTGATGACCCAGAATACGGTCTACTTGGCCTTTCAAATTCTTGATGCTGTTATACTGGTATTGATTTATAATTTCAATAGAAATATGTTTAATATGCATTTGAAACTTGTTGTTGGGTGGAGTGTTCTATAAATGTCAGGTTGATACTGGTTGTTCAAGCTTGCTATACTCTTACTGATATTCTGTCTTCTTGATATACCAATTACTGAGAGAGGTCTATTCAAATTTCCAATTATATTTGTGGACTTGTCTATTTCTCCTTGCATTTGTTTTTGCTTATGTTCTTTTGATGAACTGACCCCCTTATCACTATCAAACAGCTTTTCCTATCCGTGGTAATATTCTTGGCTCTAAAATCTACTTTATCTGATATTAATGCAGAATTTCAGCTTTCCTTTCATTTGCATTAACATGGTATATCTTTTCGTGTACTTTTACTTTTAACCTATTCATGTTTTTATATTTAATGTGTGTGTTTTGTAGGTAATATGTATCTGGGTCTTTTTTATCCAGTCTTAAAATCTCTGCCTTGTACTGGGGATAGTTACATTTAATTTAGACCACGCTATGGACTGAATTGTGTGCCCCCAGCCCCCAACCCCTGCCAAATTCATATGTGAAACCCTAACTCCCAATGTGGCTATCTTTGGAGACAGACCTATAAAGAAGTGATTAAGGTTAAATGAGGTCATAAGAGTGGGGCCTTAATTCAATACAGCTGGTGTCCTTAGATGAGGAAGACAGGCCAGAACTTACAGCCATGTGAGGACATGGCAAGAAGACAGCCACCTACAAGCCAGGAAGAGAGATCTCATTAGGAACCTTGATCTTGGTCTTTCCAGGCTCCAGAACTGTGAGAAAATAAAATTCTGTTGTTTAAGTCCATATAATACAATTATTGATGTGGCTAGGTTTATATGTACTGTACTACTTGTTTTCAACTTGTGCCATCTCTTCTTTGTCTACTTTTCCCTCTTTTCTGCCTTCCTTTTCTTATTTTGATTTTTTGTTTGTCGTTGGTTTTCATTTTGAAGATACAGGGAGGTGCAGATACATTGTTGTGGGACTTCAGAGATAGGTGACACCTAATTAGGAAGCACTTCATGAGGGAGCTGGATCCGAAGGGGTCCTAAGATTTGGACATACAGAGGTTGAGGTTAGGAGCATCCAAGGCTGACAGAAAATCACACCCCAAACCTCAAAGGTGCACTGAATATTCTGAGAACTAACACTTATGTTTGGCTGGCACAAAGGTGACATAAAGGAAATAACGTAAAGGGTGGAACTGAAAGTACGTTTGAACCAAATGCTGGCAGAATGAAAATACCTGAGACATCAGTTCAATTTATAACAAACTCCATTTGATTTAAGTACTATATATGTTTTTTGAAATTTTGCAAAATTAATAACTTGCCTAGAGTCTCCTCAGCCAACACATAATTTTGAAAGTCTTTTCATGGGAAGAAAATGCCCTTCTCTAACTTTTCCTTTGTTTACTCTGCCACTAGCACCCTAAATTATTACTTGCACCTGAGTTTTACCTATATATGTTTTCCCCTAGATAAGAAAAAAAAAATAATGTCAGTCAAAATATAATATAGTAGGTAGCTCTGAAATATAAAATTAGTGAGAATGACCAAGCAATTCCTACAAGAAAAGTAGGAGTCTGCAAGTCTCTGATCTGGTAGGATAGCCTTTTAAAAAGCAAAAAGTCTTCATTACATAATATGAAACACTAAAACATCTGTTAAATTTAAAAAATTTTTTTAACTGAGATATAACTGACATATAACATTATGTTAGTTTTAGGTGTACAATGTAACAATTCAATATATGTATATATTTCAAAATAAGCAACATAATAAAGCTAGTTAACATCCATCATCACACATAGTTATATTTTTTCTTGTGTTGAGAACTTTTAAGATCTATTCTCTCAGCAACTTTCAAATATACAATATAGTATTATTAACGATAGTCACCATGCCTTACATTATATTCTGATGATTTATTTATAACTGGAAGTTTGTGCCTTTTGACACTCTCCACTTATTTCACCCCACCCCTCACCTTCCTTTGGTAACCATCAATCTGTTCTCTGTATCTCTGTATCTATTGTTTGTTTGTTTGTTTGTTTGTTTGTTTGTTGTTTGTGAGTCTACACATAAATGGAATAATATGGTATTTGTCTTTCCCTGTCTATTTACTTCACTTAGCATAATGCCCTCAAGGTCCATCCATGTTGTTGCAAATGGTGGGATTTCCTTCTTTATGGCTGACTAATATCTATATCTGTATATATCACATTTTCTTTATCCATTTGTTCATTGATGGACACTTAATGTTTCCAAATCTTGGATATTTTGCATAATGCTTTGGTGAACATGGTGGTGCAGGTATATTTTTGAGTTGATGTTTTCATTCCCTTTGGATAAATATTCAGAGGTGGAATTACTGGACGTATAATAGTTCTATATTTAAGTTTTGAGGAAGCTCCATACTATTTTCCATAGGGGATGCCTCAGTTTGCATTCCCACCAATAGTGCACAAGGGTTTGCTTTTCTCCATAACCTCACTGACACTTGTTATTTCCTGTCTTTTTGATAATAGCCATTGTAACAGGTGTTAGATGATATATCATTGTGGTTTTTGGTTTGCATTTCCCTGATGACTAGTGATGTTGAGCACCTTTTCATGTACCATTGGCTATCTGTATGTCTTTTTAAGAAAAATGTCTGTTCAGATCCTCTGCTCATTTTAAAATCAGATTGTTATTGTTTGGTTGGGGATTTTTATATGAATTATTTATATATTTTGGATATACAGTTTGCAATTACTTTTTCTCATTCAGTCAGTTGTCTTTTCATTTTATCAATGGTTTCCTTTGCTGAGCAGAAGTGTTTTAGTTTGATGTAGTCCCACTTGTTTATTTTTACTTTTATTGCTTTTGCTTTTGGTGTCAGATTCAAAAAATCGTTGCCAAGACCTATGTGAAGGAGCTTGCCGCCTGTTTTCTTCCAGGTGTTTTATGGTTTTCAGGTCTTATATTCAAATCTTTAACCTGTTTTGAGTTAATTTTTGTGTATGGTTTAAGATAGTCGTCCAGGTTCATTCTTTTGCATGTGGCTGTTCAGTTTTCCCAGCATTATTTATTGAAGAAACTGTCCATTCCCACTGTATATACTTGCCTCCTTTGTCATAAATTAATTGACCATCTTTATGTGGGCTTATTTCTGTGCTCTCTATTCTGCTTCATGATCTATGTGTCTGTTTTTATGCCAATACAATTTTGACCACTATAACTTTGTAATATAGTTTGAAATCAGGATGTGTGATGCCTGCAGCTTTGTTCTTCTTCCTCAAGATTGCTTTGGCTTTTCAGGGTCTTTTGCAGTTCCACACAAATTTTAGGATTGTCCTATTTCTGTGAAAAATTTCATTGGAATTTTGATAGGAACTGCATTGACTCTGTAGACTGCTTTAGATAGTATGGACATTTTAACAACATTAATTCTTCCAATCCATAAGTGTGGAATATCTTTCCATTTATTTGTGTCTTCAGTTTCTTATATCAATGTCTTATAGTTTTCAGTACACAGGTCTTCCACCTCCTTGGTTAAATTTATTCTTAGGTATTTTATTCTTTTTATGAAATTGTCAATGGGATTGTTTTCTTAATCTCTCTGACAGCTTGTTGTTAGTGTGTAGAAACACAACCGGTTTTTGTATATTGACTTCGTATCTTGTAACTTTACTGAATTCACTTTTTAGTTCAAACAGTTTTTTTTGGTGGAGTCTTTAGGGTTTTCTTTATATAATATTATGTTATCTGCAAATAGAAACAATGTTATTTGTTCCTTTCCAATTTGGATGCCTTTTATTACTTTTTCATACCTAACTGCTCTGGCTAGGACTTCCAATACTATATTGAATAAAAGTGGCAAGAGTGGGCATCTTTGTCTTGTTCATCATCTTAGAGTATAATTTTTCACCTTTTCACTGTTGAGTATGATGTGAACTGTGAGCTTGTCATATATGCTCTTCATTATTTTGCAGTACATTCCCTCTATACTTACTTTGTTGAGAGGTTTTTTTTTTATCACAAACGGATGTTGAATTTTGCCAAATGCTTTTTCTGCATCTATTGAGATGATAATATGATTTTTATTCTTCATTTTGTTAATGCGGTGTATCACGTTGATTCATTTGCCAATGTGAAACCATTCTTGCCTCCCTGGAATAAGTCCACTTGATCATGGTGCATTATCCTTTTAACATACTGTTGACTTTGGTTTGCTAATATTTTGTTGACGATTTTTGCATCAGAGTGATGATGGCTTAATATTGTTAAGATGGCAATAGTCCCCAAATCAATCTACAAGCTCAACAAATTCTTCTGAGGGAGGAGCTTCAACATAGTGGAAGAGTAAGACATGGAGATCACCCTCCTCCCCACAAATACATCAGAAATACATCTACATGTGGAACAACTCCTAAAGAACACCTACTGAACACTGGCAGAAGACCTCAGACCTCCCAAAAGGCAAGAAACTCCCCACGTACCTGGCCGTGTGGATGACAGGCTCATGGTGCTCCAGCCAGGCGTCAGGGCTGTGCCACTGAGGTGTGAGAGCCAAGTTCAGGACACTGGTCCACAAGAGACTTCCCAACTCCACGTAATATCAAACTGCGAAAATCTCCCAGAGATCTCCATCTCAACGCCAAGACCCAGCTCCATTCAACGACCAGCAAGCTACAGTGCTGGACACCCTATGCCAAACAACTAGCAAGACAGGAACACAGCCCCACCCATTAGCAGAGAGGCTGCCTAAAATCATAATAAGGCCACAGACACCCCAAAACACACCACCAGACGTGGACCTGCCCACCAGAAAGACAAGATCCAGCCTCATCCACCAGAACACAGGCACTAGTCCCCTCCACCAGGAAGCCTACACAACCCACTGAACCAACCTTAGCCACTGGGGACAGATACCAAAAACAATGGGAAATACGAACCTGCAGGCTGGGAAAAGGAGACCCCAAACACAGTAAGTTAAGCAAAATGAGAAGACAGAGAAACACACAGCAGATGAAAGACCAAGGTAAAAACCCACCAGACTTAACAAGTGAAGAGGAAATAGTCAGTCTACCTGAAAAAGAATTCAGAATAATGATAGTAAAGATGACCCAAAATCTTAGAAATAGAATGGAGAAAATATAAGAAACATTTAACAAGGACCTAGAAGAACTAAAGAGCAAACAAACAGTGATGAACAACACAATAAATGAAATTAAAAATTCTCTAGAAGGGAGCAATACCAGAATAACTGAGGCAGAAGAACAGATAAGTGACCTGGAAGATAAAATAGTGGAAATAACTACTGCAGAGCAGAATAAAGAAAAAAGAATGAAAAGAAATGAAGACAGTCACAGAGACCTCTGGGACAACATTAAATGCACCAACATTCAAATTATAGGGGTCCCAAAAGAAGAAGAGAAAAAGAAAGGGACTGAGAAAATATTTGAAGAGATTATAGTCGAAAATTTCCCTAATATGGGAAAGGAAACAGTTAATCAAGTCCAGGAAGCACAGAGAGTCCCATACAGGATAAATCCAAGGAAAAACACGCCAAGACACATATTAATCAAACTATCAAAAATTAAATACAAAGAAAAAATATTAAAAGCAGCAAGGGAAAAACAACAAATAACACACAAGAGAATCCCCATAAGGTTAACAGCTGATCTTTCAGCAGAAACTCTGCAAGCCAGAAGGGAGTGGCAGGACATATTTAAAGTGATGAAAGGGAAAAACCTACAACCAAGATTACTCTACCCAGCAAGGATCTCATTCAGATTTGATGGAGAAATTAAAAACTTTACAGACAAGCAAAAGCTGAGAGAGTTCAGCACCACCAAACCAGCTTTACAACAAATGCTAAAGGAACTTCTCTAGGCAGGAAACACAAGAGAAGGAAAAGACCTACAATAACAAACCCAAAACAACTAAGAAAATGGTAATAGGAACATACATATCGATAATTACCTTAAATGTAAATGATTAAATGCTCCAACCAAAAGACATAGACTGGCTGAATGGATACAGAAGCAAGACCCATATATATGCTGTCTGCAAGAGACCCACTTCAGACCTAGGAACACATACAGACTGAAAACGAGGGGATGGAAAAAGATATTCCATGCAAATGGAAATCAAAAGACAGCTGGAGGGCTTCCCTGGTGGCGCAGTGGTTGGGGGTCCGCCTGCCGATGCAGGGGGCATGGGTTCATGCCACAGTCTGGGAGGATCCTGCATGCCACGGAGTGGCTGGGCCCATGGGCCATGGCTGCTGAGCCTGCGTGTCCGGAGCCTGTGCTCCGCAACGGGAGAGGCCACAGCAGTGAGAGGCCCGCGTACCGCAAAAAAAAAAGAAAGCTGGAGTAGCAATCCTCATATCAGACAAAATGGACTTTAAAACAAAGACTATTACAAGAGACAAAGAAGGACACTACATAATGATCAAAGGATCAATCCAAGAAGAAGATATAACAATTGTAAATATTTATGCACCCAACATAGGATCACCTCAATACATAAGGCAAATACTAACAACCATAAAAGGGGAGATTGACAGTACCACAATCATAGTAGGGGACTTTAACACCCCACTTTCACCAAAGGACAGATCATCCAAAATGAAAATAAATAGGAGACACAAGCTTTAAATGATACATTAAACAAGATGGACTTAATTTATATTTATAGGACATTCCATCCAAAAACAACAGAATACACTTTCTTCTCAAGTACTCATGGAACATTCTCCAGGATAGATCATATCTTGAGTCACAAATCAAGCCTTGGTAAATTTAACAAAAATGAAATCGTATCAAGTATCTTTTCCGACCACAACACTATGAGACTAGATATCAATTACAGGAAAAAATCTGTAAAAAATACAAACACATGGAGGCTAAACAATACACTACTTAATAACCAAGAGATCACTGAAGAAATCAAAGAGGAACTCAAAAAATACCTAGAAACAAATGACAATGAAAACACGATGACCCAAAACCTATGGGATGCAGCAAAAGCAGTTCTAAGAGGGAAGTTTATACCAATACAATACTACCTTAAGAAACAAGAAACAGGGCTTCTCTGGTGGCGCAGTGGTTGAAAGTCCACCTGCCGATGCAGGGGACACGGGTTTGTGTCCCGGTCCGGGAAGATTCCACATGCCGCGGAGCGGCTGGGCCCGTGAGCCATGGCTGCTGAGCCTGCGTGTCCGGAGCCTGTGCTCCACAACGGGAAAGGCCACAACAGTGAGAGGCCCGCGACTGCAAAAAAAAAAAAAAAAAAGAAACAAGAAACATCTCAAATAAACAACCTAACCTTACACCTAAAGCAATTAGAGAAAGAAGAACATAAAAACCCCCAAAGTTAGCAGAAGGAAAGAAATCATAAAGATCAGATCCGCAATAAATGAAAAAGAAATGAAGGAAATGATAGCAAAGATCAATAAAACTAAAAGCTGGTTCTTTGAGAAGATAAACAAAATTGATAAACCATTAGCCAGACCCATCAAGAAAAAAAGGGAGGGCTTCCCTGGTGGTGCAGTGGTTGAGAATCTGCCTGCCAATGCAGGGGACACAGGTTTGAGCCCTGGTCTGGGAAGATTCCACATGCCGTGGAGCACCTAGGCCAGTGAGCCACAACTACTGAGCCTGCGCATCTGGAGCCTGTGTTCTGCAGCAGGAGAGGATGCGATAGTGAGAGGCCCACACACCACGATGAAGAGTGGCCCCCACTCGCCGCAACTAGAGAAAGTCCTCACACAGAAACGAAGACCCAACACAGCCAAAAGTAAATAAGTAAATAAATAAATTTATTTAAAAATGAAGAAAAAAAGGGAGAAGACTCAAATCAATAGAATTAGAAATGAAAAAGGAGAGGTAACAACTGACACAGCAGAAATACAAAGGATCCTGAGAGATTACTACAAGAAACTTTATGCCAATAAAATGGACAACCTGGAAGAAATGGACAAATTCTTAGAAATGCACAACCTTCCAAGACTGAACCAGGAAGAAATAGAAAATATGTACAGACCAATCACAAGCACTGAAATTGAAACTGTGATTAAAAATCTTCCAACAAACAAAAGCCCAGGACCAGATGGCTTCTATCAAACATTTAGAGAAGAGCTAATAGCTATCCTTCTCAAACTCTTCCAAAATATAGCAGAGGGAGGAACCCTCCCAAATTCATTCTACGAGGCCACCATCACCCTGATAGCAAAACCAGACAAAGACGTCACAAAGAAAGAAAACTAAAGGTCAATATCACTGATGAACAGAGATGCAAAACTCTTCAACAAAATACTAGCAAACAGAATCCAACAGCACATTAAAAGGATCATACACCATGATCAAGTGGGGTTTATCCCAGGAATGCAAGGATTCTTCAGTACACGCAAATCAATCAATGTGATACACCATATTAAGAAATTGAATAATAAAAACCATATGATCATCTCAATAGATGCAGAGAAAGCTATCAACAAAATTCAACACCGATTTATGATAAAAACCCTCCAGAAAGTAGGCATAGAGGGAATGCCTCTTACCTCAACATAATAAAGGCCATATATGACGAACCCACAGCCAACATCGTCCTCAATGATGAAAAACTGAAAACTTTTCCACTAAGATTAGGAACAAGACAAGGGTGCCCACTCTCACTACTATTATTGAACATAGTTTTGGAAGTTTTAGCCACAGCAATCAGAGAAGAAAAAGAAATAAAAGGAATCCAAATCAGAAAAGAAGAAGTAAAGCTGTCACTGTTTGCAGATGACATGATACTATGCATAGAGAATCCTAAATATGCTACCAGAAAACTACTAGAGTTAATTGACGAATTTGGTAAAGTAGCAGGATACAAAATTAATGCACAGAAATCTCTTGCATTCCTGTACACTAATGATGAAAAATCTGAAAGTGAAATTAAGAAAACACTCCCATTTACCACTGCAACAAAAAGAATAAAATATCTAGGAATAAACTTACCTAAGGAGACAAAAGACCTGTATGCAGAAAAGTATAAGACACTGATGAAAGAAATTAAAGATGATACAAACAGATGGAAAGATATACCATGTTCTTGGATTGGAAGAATGAACATTGTGAAAATGACTATTCTACCCAAAGCAATCTACAGATTCAATGCAATCCCTATCAAACTACCACTGGCATTTTTCACAGAAGTAGAACAAAAAATTTCACAATTTGTATGGTAACACAAAAGACCCTGCACAGCCAAAGCAATCTTGAGAAAGAAAAACGGAGCTGGAGGAACCGGGCTCCCTGACTTCAGATTATACTACAAAGCTACAGTAATCAAGACAGTATGGTACGGGCACAAAAACAGAAATATAGATCAATGGAACAGGATAGAAAGCCCAGAGATAAACCCACACACATATGGTCACCTTATCTTTGATAAAGGAGGCAAGAATATACAGTGGAGAGAAGACAGCCTCTTCAATAAGTGGTGCTGGGAAAACTGGACAGCTACATGTAGAAGAATGAAATTAGAACACTCCCTAACACCATACACAAAAATAAACTCAAAATGGATTAAAGACCTAAATGTAAGGCCAGACACTATCAAACTCTTAGGAAAACATAGGCAGAACACTCTATGACATAAATCACAGCATGATCCTTTTTGACCCACCTCCTAGAGAAATGGAAATAAAAGCAATAATAAACAAATGGGACCTAATGAAACTTAAAAGCTTTTGCACAGCAAAGGAAACCATAAACAAGACGAAAAGACAACCCTCAGAATGGGAGAAAATATTTGCAAATGAAGCAACTGACAAAGGATTAATCTCCAAAATTTACAAGCAGCTCATGCAGCTCAATATCAAAAAAACAAACAACCCAATACAAAAATGGGCAGAAGATCTAAATAGACATTTCTCCAAAGAAGATATACAGAGTGCCCACAAACACATGAAAGAATGCTCAACATCATTAATCATTAGAGAAATGCAAATCAAAACTACAATGAGATATCATCTCACACCAGTCAGAATGCCTATCATCAAAAAATGTACAGGGCTTCCCTGGTGGCGCAGCGGTTGGGAGTCCACCTGCCAATGCAGGGGACACGGGTTCGTGCCCCGTTCCAGGAAGATGCCATGTGCCGCGGAGCGGCTGGGCCCGTGGGCCATGGCCGCTGGGCCTGCACGTCCGGAGCCTGTGCTCCGGAACGGGGGAGGCCACAGCAGTGAGAGGCCCGCGTACAGCAAAAAAAAAAAAAAAAAATGTACAAACAATAACTGCTGGAGAGGGTGTGCGGAAAACGGAACCCTCTTGCACTGTTTGTGGGAATGTAAATTGATACAGCCACTGTGGAGAACAGTATGGAGGTTCCTTAAAAAGCTAAAAATAGGGCTTCCCTGGTGGCACAGTGGTTGAGAGTCCGCCTGCCGATGCAGGGGATATGGGTTCGTGCCCTGGTCCGGAAAGATCCCACATGCCACGGAGCGGCTGGGCCCGTGAGTCATGGCCACTGAGCCTGTACGTCTGGAGCCTGTGCTCCGCAACGGGAGAGGCCACAACAGTGAGAGGCCCGCGTACCGCAAAAAAAAAAAAAAAAAAAAGCTAAAAATAGAACTACCATACGACCCAGCAATCCCACTATTGGGCATACACCCTGAGAAAACCGTAATTCAAAAAGAGTCATGTACCATAATGTTCATTGCAGCTCTATTTACAATAGCCAGGACATGGAAGCAATCTAAGTGTCCATCAACAGATGAATGGATAAAGAAGGTGTGGCACATATATACAATGGAATATTACTCAGCCATAAAAAGAAATGAAATTGAGTTATTTGTAGTGAGGTGGATGGACCTAGAGTCTGTCATACAAAGTGAAGTAAGTCAGAAAGAGAAAAACAAATACCGTAGGCTAACACATATATATGTAATCTAAAAACAAAAACAAAAAATGGTCATGAAGAACCTAGGGGCAAGACGGGAATAAAGACGTAGACCTACTAGAGAATGGACTTGAGGACACGGGGAGGGGGAAGGGTAAGCTGGGACGTAGTGAGAGAGTGGCATGGACATATATACACTACCAAATGTAAAATAGCTAGCTAGTGGGAAGCAGCCGCATAGCACAGGGAGATCAGCTCGGTGCTTTGTGACCACCTAGAGGGGTGGGATAGGGAGGGTTGGAGGGAGGGAGATGCAAGAGGGAGAAGATATGGGGACATATGTATATGTATAACTGATTCACTTTGTTATAAAGCAGAAACTAACACACCATTGTAAAGCAATTATACTCCAATAAAGATGTTAAAAAATAATAATAATGAACAAATTCTGTTAATGGGTATGAAGTTTCTATTGGGCATAGCAAAAGTGTTTTTAAATTGATTATAGTGATGGTTGCCTAACTGTGCATATGTTAAAAGCCATAAATGCTACACTTTAAAAGCAAGAATTGTGTGGTACATGAATATTATCTTTAAAAACTGTTATGTTAAAAACAACAACAACAACTCTGGATTTGCTAATGACAGTCATTAATGACCTCAGCGAGAGCAGCTGAGTAGTGGTAGGGGTTGAAGCCAGACTGAAGAAGGTCAAGAAACAAATGGAAGATGAGGAAGTAGGCAACAAACATCACCTGCCCTTCAAGATGTTCTGACAAAGGAGATAAAGGAGTTCTAGAAAGGGGAAGGTTTACAGGGACTGTGATGTTTTTAAAAGGAAAAAGAGAGAAAATCCAGTAGAGAGAAAATGTTGGAGCCCATGGAAACTTCAGTTTCAAACACTGGAAGAAGATCTATCTTCTCCGAAAAAATATTTCTTCCTAATATCTGTCTAAATATGACCTTTTCTTCCCTAAGATAATGTGGTGGCTTTCTCCAAGAGTTCCCATCATTTACATTTTACCAATTACTCCTTATTAGTCAGGATTCAGGTAATGGAAAGTATCACATTGCAAGAAATATAGCCTCCAAGGATTATAATTTAATCTTTATGTAATCCTTATTCTTTTATATCCAGAATTGGACTTTAATACTGAGGACGTAAAATGACAGCATCTCTCAAAAATGTTAAATTTTTAGTCAGCCAAAAATAGGACTAAGGCCATCAATATGGAAGGATGTAAAACTGTGGTTATTTTCAAATCAATAGATAAACTTTTTCCCCTAATATCTGAGCCTAGATAACCATTTTAGAACTCTGGAACATATCCATGGATCATTCCAATTTACCTATTCCCTAGAATTTAAAACTATCCAGTAATGGCCTTTTACCAAAACTTAATTTCTGGGTTCATTATTTTCCAAGACTGAGTCCTCCTGTGGTAGTTCTAAAATCTTTGTTATTTTTCTGAATGCTTAAATTCAATTCCAGCTGAAAGCTCTTGATAAAAATCCCTGATATTGGTCTTCCCTGGTGGTGCAGTGGTTAAGAATCCGCCTGCCAATGCAGGGGACACGGGTTCGAGCCCCGGTCCAGGAAGATCCCACATGCTGCGGAGCAACTAAGCCCGCGAGCCACAACTACTGAAGCCCGCGCACCTAGAGCCCGCGCTCCACAACAATAGAAGCCACCACAATGAGAAGCCTGCACACCGTAACAAAGAGTAGCCCCCACTTGCCGCAACAAGAGAAAGCCTGCACGCAGCAACGAAGACCCAATGCAGCCAAAAATAAATAAATAAAATTTTTTTAAAAATCCCTCATGTTAATAAAGAGTTGGTGGTGGAAACTATAGTAATGTGTTATCTTTATTAATTTTCCTATTTCTAGGCCATAAATTATATCCTGATGGGTGCTCTGATGCAGGGAAATACCATTCAGAAATGTAACAGAACAGTAGTACCATAGGGAACTGGTTCAGATATGACCCTTTTGAAAAGGAAGAACGTCTAACCTCGGCAATTATTCATTGTAGGCAGCCTTCTTGCCATATCTCGTTTTCATCAGCTGGAAGCTCAATAATGTTAGTTTCAGCTGAACAATTTATATATGGATAGAACACTTTTTTAATCATGGTAGAAGACAATTGTTAACCTTCCTGATATAGAAACGTTGGCACAGAAGCCAGAAGTTATATGGTCCAGAAATAATTTTGCTACAAAATATATGTAGCTTCTGATGCAGTGTTATGTCATCATTCTGCCCTTAGCCATCCTGACTCATTCTTTGCATTGGTGTTCACATTGAATTAATATAAATTCAAGACAAAAATCTCTCCATATCACCTTAGGAATGCTGGATTAATTTTTTTGCTGTGTTAATAGTCCCTTATAATTCAACTTTACTAATGCATGTAACATTCATTTTAAACAATAGTAGCTTTATTTACAGGAGAAACACTAAGAGGAGATTTGACATAGTAGTTAAGAACACATACCCCAGGGCCACACAGAAATCTGCTGTTACCCTTATACCCATTCCTTTATAATGTGCATTTGGCTCCCGAGTATGTGCTCTTACCCACTGTATTAAATGTGCATTTGAATCCCAGCTCCGTCATTTAATAGCTTTAGAATTTGGGCACGTAATTTGACTGCTCTGTGCCTCATTTTTTTCATGAGTAAAATGGGAGTAACAGCACTTCATAGGACTGCAATGGGAATTAAATGAATTACTCCATATCAAGTGCTCCAGAACAGTGCTGGGTACATACAACATCCTCAGTAAACGCTAGCCACTGTTATTAGTTCTTATTTTAAATTAACTAAGAAAATAATTCACAATATAAAATTTGAACCTAAATATTGCATACAGTGTTAGGAAATCTGATAGTGCTTGAGGAAACTCTCGCAAGCTGAACGAGCACTGGCGTATCATGGAGAACCAGGGGAGGTTCAAGTCTGAAGTGCAGGAGCAGGTCTTGTTTCCAGCCTTACCAACCAGCAGTGTGACTCTGGGCGTGGCCTCCTCCTGTCCCATGGAGAGATTCATCTACATAGTCTCTGAAATTACTTCCAGCCTCAGTCTATTCCTTGAATTCACATTTTTTGTGTTCGGTCAGCTAAGTAGTACTATTTGTATAATCTGAACAGAAACAAATAAATACCTGCAAAATAGTTTTCATAAAGTTAAAAAAAGGTAAAGTAACATAGATAGAGCCCAAAGCCCAAAATATGAATGTGAGTGGCCTTGGCCCTTTAACGCATTTTGTTGTATGAACACCTCAATGAGAATTCCACTAAAGACTGGAGAGGAGAGCCTGTCTAGGATTTTACAACGCACAGTGTTGGGTCCAGCCTAGCCTTCTCAGGGCTGACCACAGGGGACTTCTGGCCTATGACTCCATTTCTAATCCTGATATTCTTATATTGACAACATGATAGCCCATAAATAGCTTCTCAGGAAAAAGCAAAATTGATCGCACATCATTTCAAATAAAATTAGGATAAAGACTTGATTTCTAAGACTCCTGGACTTCTGGAAAACTTTTTTTAACTGAGATGACTGAAATAAAAACTCCTGAAAAATAACGGAATGATGGTGTTTTATACACATTTATTTTAAAGCATAATATATAAGAAAAAGTAGAGTGTCTCACAAAGCATTTGATAAAAAATAGCTTTAAGTACAAATTTTAATCTCGAAAGTCTCTACCAAGGATAAGTATATACACTTTTAGTCATAAAAGTGCAATTTTAAAGGCAGATTTCAGACCTCTTAAGCTACATGATAGCTAATGGCCAGGACATTAAAAATGTGCATTTATAAAAATTTGAGGAAATTCATGAAAATGTTTTGTAAACATTATAAACAAACATCTACCATATAATGTGGGAGGTTTCATAATCTGCTTACAAATGCTTAAATCCTGTCTTTTATAACATTATCTTATAAAGTTATTATTATAAAGTTTTAAACATTCTGGTTTAGATTTCCTTATGTCACCTTCACTAATATCAAGCACAGGTCTGTACTACACATATATATACACTACTTTTTCCCTTGCATAATGTTCCTCCCTAAGAATATCTTTAGTCTGAGGAAAACTCAGAGCATAGCAAAATGCTGCTTTAACTGCTTAATTAAATGTTGAGTGTCCACGTGATCTGGAAATGCTGCTTCAGACTTTTGAGCAGCAATGTAGCTCCTCTGTAGATCTCCCATCTGTAAGAAAGACCAGACCAGAATAAGACCACAGAATGAGAACCAGAAAAAAAAAAAAAAAGAGACATAGTATCTGCACAATGTAGAAACCAAGGTGAATTGCTTGATTGTGCTACTTTGATTTAAAATTTTTTTCACCTAGATTACAACTCAATCTTGAAAAAACATGAGAAAAGTAAAATAACCAGTTAATAAATAATTTCTGCTCTATTACAGTTGTCTAGTTATGAATTCATAAACCTGTGTTTTCTTTTCCTGTCACTGATAGTTATCATAAAAATAAACTGATGTCTGCATGCTAAAACAGCCAGCTCGGTAAGAAAACTATTTGTAATGTACCACAGACAATGACATATTTTGATTAGGGTATTATCTTTTAGACAGAAAATTCAAGTAAAAACTATTGTATTTAAGATACAATAACATGCTCTGGGGGCTTTTAAATGGTTGCTAACACAGTAATGTTGGGCAGATAACCTGGTTTTAAAAGTTTATAAAGGACATATCTGATTTTCTTTTCTTTTTTTTTTTTTTGTGGTACGCGGGCCTCTCACTGTTGTGGCCTCTCCCATAGCGGAGCACAGGCTCCGGACACGCAGGCTCAGCGGCCATGGCTCACGGGCTTAGCCGCTCTGCGGCATGTGCCTCCTGCATCGGCAGGCGGACTCTCAACCACTACGCCACCAGCGAAGCCCAACATATCTGATTTTCAATAAACTTTGTGTTAAAGTCCAGTCCCCAAGGAAAACACACACAGTAACCAAATCCATCTGAATGTATCTTGATTCATGTATACATTTCTACAAAGAGAAAGCTTTTTAGTGTGTACACACCAAAAAAAACCAAAACAAATCTAGATCATTCACTTCTGGTAGTTTTTTGGTAACATGCATATGAATTAAAAACGTAAGTTTCCTTTTTTAAATCATAGCATTTCTTTTCAACATGCAATTTTCTCTTATGGAAATGTAGCCTTTGGCTTAAAGAAATATTTCATTTGCATTATATATTATTAAAATGTAATAATAGTCCTGAAAGAAAGTAATCAAGGCTTCTTTGTGGTTTAACTAAGTGGCAGCACAGTGCAGTGGAAAATATGTGGGAATCCTTGGGAGCTGGGCATGAATTCTGCCATGGGACTCCAGGGAAGTCTTTTAAGTTCCAGAAGCCCTGGGTTCCATTAGAATATAAGCTGCACGAGGTAGAGGTTTCTGTTTTACTCATTGCTAACATCCTCTGTGCCGACAACAGTGCCTGGTACGTAGCAGAGGCTCAACAAATGAAACATCAGTTGTATGAAAAAATGAGTAGGGGAGGTAAGTGTTACCTACATCACAGGGTTGTTGAGAGAATTAGCGGTTCAGAGAGCACCTGGAACAGTGGCCAGCACTTAACACGCACTCAAAAATGACAACTTATGAATAACAGCTTATTTTATTTTCAAAACAGAAATGAAAGTGCAAATGACTTCACATTCATGCTATGAAAAATGATTTTTATAATGTCTTTTGGTCTATAAAGAGTCTTTACATCAGCAAACATTTTTAGCCATTTCCTTATCCTCAAAACTCACCTTCCATGTTAAAGTAAGGTTTCCAAGTCAAAGTTATTAGATGACTTTTGTTTGTTTCCTCTTATTGTTAAAATGGCACACGATTCCTTTTAGCTCTTGGATGTTAACTGACTTGTAACACAGTATCAATGGTTGCATTTTTCCCATATTGTTCATAGCTAAAACAGCTTTCACTAATATCCCTAATTTTACAGCATCATGCCAGACTTGATGGCAATATGACCTACAAATGATATACAGGATTTCCTTGCTGCAAACGCTAATTACTAAATCCTTCCCAAACCAGGAGTTAATGAATAGTTTTTCAATGATTAAATGTCATATCTGAAAACATAAAATAATTCTTCTGCAATCTATAATGGTGTTAAGTTTAGCTAATATTCAGTGATAAATATACTTAAAGTGTATTAAACTGTCCCTCGAAGTGAAGACATATGTGTACATAATAATTAAGTGTTGAAAAAAATAATCTCTCAGGAAGTTATGGGTAGAATGTCCTTATTTAACTGCACATTGTTTTAAAAGCAAGAAATAAAAACAAACAGGTCAGATGATAAATTGACAAAGAAAGAGAATACCTTATCAGAAACTGTTGCAAAATTAAAATGCGGTTCATACATGTGGGGTGCTAAAGATGAAGCAGTTTGTAACAGTGCTCTTGCCTGTGTTAAAAAAAAAAGGAAAGAAAAGAGAAACCAAAGCTATATGAGCATATATTAGCACTGTATTTGTGATTTTTTTTGTTTATTTTGGTAAAAGAATACTTTACCCAGGATAGGACTTTAATAAACAAAACCCTGTAATAAATAAGATGAATTCCTCATGAAATACAACTTACTGATAACCAGGAACTACCTATATCTTGCCAAAATTATATTAATAATAAAATGCTTCAAAATATGGAAAAAATGATGGAATCCAAAAGTTATGTGAGAAACACTGATCTTACAAAGTTTATATTTCAGTATGATGTACAACTGAAAAATAATGCTCTCAATGCTAAAAAGTCTTATTAATCTAGTTTTTGTTGATGTTGATTGATTCAGTAGGCTTCTAATTACCTGTTCTCTAATGCAACAACAAAAAACACCAAAAAACCACTGTAAATTCAAATCCCCAATTTCTGTGCTGGATGACACTGAGCAAGCATTTATTATACTGCTGACCTGAAAATGACAACTGAAGGCGACTGAAAATGACAAGCTTTCTGTTCTCTAAAGTACTCAAAAGACAAAATTCACATCATTCTTTTGTCCCCTCTAGACTCAAAGGATCACACATTGCAGAGACCACTGAGAGACACGAGATGCCCGTACACTCATTGTTAAGATCACAAACTCAGCATTCCAAGCTGCCGAACAGCCTTTCAACTTGTAGCCAATCTTCTATGTATGACCCTGAGGACAAATTCTTTTATCTTTTTTTAATGGAAAATAAATAATAGTTTAAATAGGATAGCGGATATTAAATTTTGTTTTATGATTTGCTATTTTTTTTAATTGAGCTATAATTTTTAATAATAATGAAACCTTTCACCAAAACATTTCCAATCAATTGTATGCTGGAGAAACTACAGTAAGTAGGAGGGAAAGAAAATCACCAACATGGAAACAGAGAAAATCATAAAGAACACTTGCTTCAAATGGACACAGGCAAAGTTCTATGACAGAACAAGTTCCCAGTTTAGTTAGTTTTTGTTTAAAAAATACAAATCCATCTTTTTGGGAAAATTTTGTGAAACAAAGGCAGCATCCAGTGACGTTTCTTTGCTTGTTTTATTAAGTTTATCAACGTGCTTAGGAGACCAGGATGGAGGTTAACATCCTGGCGTGCTGCTCACTACGTCTGTGACCTTGGGTAGTTACTTACCCTCCTCTAGTCTGTTTCTTCATCTGTAAAACAGAGAATGTAATATCTATCGATGTTGATTGCCATTAATATTGTATGAGTGTATTCAGCATTTTAAACTTCTTGTTATGTAAATAATAACAGTAATAATAATAAAAGTTATTAAGCATCTATCATGTGCTTTTACTAGGCCAAGGGCTTTGCATGCACAATCTGCTCATCTTCACAAGCACACCTTCGGGTCAGTACTGTTATTACCCTATTTTATTTATCATCCACTCATTCCAATACCAAGCACCTACCGAGTGTCAGGCAATGTTTTCGATACTGAAAATATAGCAGTTAGAAGACACAGAAGGCCCCTGCTTTCATGCAGCTAGCATTCTACATTTTACATATAAAGATGAAAATATCTGGTAAAATGGTAAGTATTGTGAAGAAAAAAATAGTAGGAGATGTGATAGCACCTGAGGGCTCCTTTAGACTGATGTTCAAGCAGGTCTTTCTAAAAAGGCGGTAATTAAGCTAAGACCTGAATGATAAAAAGAAAAGAGTCATTTCAGGATCTGAAAGTATTTTCCAAAGGCACTACAGTAAGAACAGGCACTGCCCAGCAGCTAGCAGCTAATGTTTCTGGAAGTCAGTAGTGAAGGAGTAGTGGCAAAAGATACAGTCCGGCGCGACCCAGAGGCTAGATTAGGTGGGGCCCCGTAGGCTAAGGTTTGAAGTTCAAATTTTATTCCAAGTGCAGGGAGGAGCCTTTGGAGGATGCTAAGCAACGTAGTAATAAATAATCTTGTTTTTTGAAAATATCCTCTAGGCCAGCGGTCCCCAACCTTTTTGGCACCAGGGACCGGTTTTGTGGAAGACAGGTTTTCCACGGGCGGGGGTGAGGGAGGGGGGCACGGTTCAGATGGCGATGGGGAGCGATGCGGGGCGGCAGATGAAGCTTCCGCTCGCTCGCCCGCCGCTCGCCTCCTGCTGTGCCGCCCAGGTCCTAACAGGCTTCAGCCCAGGGGTTGGGGACCCCTGCTCTGGGCTGCTCTGAGGGAGATGTACTATAGGGTGCTACTCCTTGCTGATGGAAGTGGAAACAAAAGCAAGAGCTAGGAGACCCTTGTAGTCACCCAGGCAGGAGATGAGAGCAGCTTGGAGAAGGGGGCCGGGAGGGGAGGACTGAAGAGGTGGGGGTAGAACTGACAGGGCTCACTGGACAGCACGGAGGCAAAGGGTGGCAGGGAAGGCACTCAGAAAAGACAGGTTTCGAGGGTGGGTCCTAGGATTTTGGCTTGAGCAGCTGGATGGTGGATGTGGGGCGGTGTGAGTGGTGGAACAGTTCACGAAGATAGGGAAGCCTGGGGAGGTGCAGATTTGTCCTAATAAAATCAAGTGCTCTATTTTGGATACTGAAAGGTTAAGTAACTTGTCCAAGGTCACACTGCTAACACGTGACAGAGCTGAGATCAAACCCAGGCCAGTCAGGCTCCAGAGCTCATTTTAAAATTATAACGTAAAGAGAGCTGCACGTGACAGCTTTTCTTTGAAGAAAGAAGACTGTCCACAGTAACCCAGTAGTTCACTGACCTGTTCGACATGGCCCTTCCGCATCTCCAGCACGGCCAGGTTGTTGTAGGCCTCTGCGTGGTTATTGTTGTTGACCAGAGCCAGCCTGAAGCACTGATGGGCCAGATTTGTATCTCCTATTCCCTACAAAAGAAAAGCACAAACTCGTACACACAAATCCATTCACTTCCCCCTGCCACCTCCGTCCTCCTTTCCTCATACAAATCTTGTGGCCACCACAGAATAAACAACATAGTACCAACACAGGAGTCAAGTGTGAATTGTACATAAGAGGATTTAACCTAAGAAGATA
The DNA here is from genome assembly GCF_937001465.1 of Orcinus orca. NCBI lineage: Eukaryota > Metazoa > Chordata > Mammalia > Artiodactyla > Delphinidae > Orcinus > Orcinus orca. The sequence goes on along the minus strand of NC_064560.1, from coordinate 186,851,899 downwards.
AAATGAGCTGCAGTGACCCCTAGCAATCTCCAAATTGCTACAAAGGCTGTAACCAAACCTGGATTTCCAATATCTGAAAACTTCTTCAAACTAACATGTGGCTATCTTCTCTATTACAGAAATTATATTACAGAAACAACATACCACAGCTACATGTCCCAAGTTGTACCAGACGTCAGCTATCTCTTCTTCATTTTCAGCCAGAGAAAGGGCACGTTCAAATGAGGTCAGAGTCATATCATACTGCTGGGCATAGAAGCAACAGAGCCCCAGGTTGTTAAAAAGCTGGCAGTTATACACACCCATCTGCAGGAGTCGCCTTTTGGAAAAAGAGCACACATAGTTTGGTGTCAGACCAACTTTATAAATATTAAGACATATTTTTTACAAAGTTAGAAATGAATTCACTTTATAATTTTTAATACCCTCCAAAGAACATAAAGTATTATAGTAAATGAAAAATATTTTAGAGCAAATACAAAAGCATGTCTTTTGTAATGGTACTAGTCATAGGAAATGCATCCAGAGGCAAGGTCAGAAATAACTTACATCACTTTTTTTTTCCCCAAAAGCTTTGTTAGAGAGTCAAAATAATCAATAAATAGTCACATAAAGTAAAACCCACACATTTTTGCCTCATACAGCTTTGGTGCTTGTAGGTAAATTTCTAAGAGCTTCTAGTCAATTTGAGGCCTGTGTTTAGCATTTACCGCCAAGTTTTCAGCTGAGTTGGATGCTGTTTTTGGTTATTTGTATTGTGTGGTTTAGCTGCATCTAACGACCTCCGATGAGCTTCTACTCAGGAAGACAAGATTGTCAGAGGATCCTCATGTTATCCACTTAGCTTTCACACTGCAGCTCAAGAACCTCATTTTGCTTCTATGTGTCATTAATCCCAAAGGATGAGAGTTCAAATAAGCATATGAAAATCACCCCAGCTGCCCCAAGGAACCCATGAGCCACTGTGGGGGTAGGCGAGTGGAGTCAGCTGTATGTGCACAGGCTACATTCATCTTATTGTTTTATGCTTCAACATATATTTGGAAAGAACTCTTGTCAGTTGCCAGTTATCTCCTTGTATACTACCCAGGGGCTAAAGAGGAAATCATAATTAAAAAATTAATTTCAGGAACCATCTATAGGATAAAATAAGTACGTGTTCAAAGAACCAGTGAGAATAATTTGTTTAGATTTTGAAAAAATATTTGGACAAGAGTTGACAATACTTCACAAAACCGGAATCCTGTTTAAGGTCCTCGTCAGGATTAGGGCCTGGGGCCCACTGCTCTTTGCAAATCACATTACTATTTTACCTTCAGGGTCTTGATATTATGTACAGTGGTATTAATGGAGGCAGTGATGTGGAAGTGCTTCTAGGAACTGTTATTGGCGGATAACAAAACGGCCAATTTATACAATGACAAGGTGTTTAAAACTCAGGCAATTATCCAGGTGTGTTTCTGCAAGATGCCAAATACTTGTGCATTTCCAAATTATTAGATATAGCTTTAATATTCATAAAACATCTGGGTGCTTGAATTTTTAGTCTCATATAGACATGGCCTAAACATTATTTCTCTACATTTTCATCCCATCTTTATTACTGTTGCATCACTATTTCATAGGAAAGCAGTTCTACAAATTGAATGTAAAGTGCACCTGTAAAACCGGAGGGCTACTTCTGGTTGATCAGAGTAAAAATGGTTGCTTCCAATGCATGCAATGGCTTCCACATGAGTATTGTCCTGTTTCAAAACCTCTTTGTAGTATTCAGTGGCTGATGAAATATTGTTCATTTCCTATTCTCCATCAAGACAGAAGAGCAATACTGTATTAATATTGGACAAGAAATTATTTTTATTCTGACTGGTTTAGATTATTTTATTCAATTAAATATTTATTAAGAGCCTACCATATGCCAGACTCTGTTCTAGGCCCTGGGGACACAATGTGAACAATAAGATAAAATTACAGTCAGCCCTCTGTATCTGCAGGTTCTGTAACCACAATTTCAACAAGCCACAGATCAAAAATTTTCAGAAAAAAATTCCAGAAAATTCCAAAAAGCAAAACTTGAATTTGCTGCACTAGCAAGTATTTATATAGCATTTACAGTGTATTTATAGCTAGTTATATAGCATTTACACTGTATTAGGTATTATAAGCAATCTAGAGATGATTTAAAGTATACAGACGGATGTGGGTAGGTTATATGCAAATCCTATGCCATTTTATATAAGGGCCTTGAGCGTCCATGGATTTTGGCAACCAAGGGGTCCTGGAACCAATCCCCCCTGGATACGGAAAGACGGCTGTACTGTCCTCAAGGAGGTTACATCTGGTAGGAAGACAAACAAATGAACAACTATCTAAGAGGAAGTTCTTTCAGTTTTTCACCACTGAGTATGATGTTAGCTGTGGGTCTGTCATATATGGACTTTATTATGTTGAGGTATGTCCCTCTATGCCCATTTTCTTGAGAGTTTTTATCATAAATGGATGCTGAATTTTCTCAAAAGTTTTTTCTGCCATCTATTGAGATGATCATATGGTTTTTAGTATTCAAGCTGTTAATGTGGTGTATCACATTGATTGATTTGCGAATATTGAAAAATCCTTGCATCCCTGGGATAAATCCCACTTGATGATGGTGTGATCCTTTTAATGTATTGTTGGATTTGGTTTGTTAATATTTTGTTGAAGATTTCTGCATTTCCTCTAAGATCAGGAACAAGACAAGGATGCCCACTCTCACCACTTTTATTCAACATAGAGTTGGAAGTCCTAGCCACAGCAACCAGACAAGAAAAAGAAATAAAAGGAATCCAAATTGGAAAGGAAGAAGTAAAACTGTCACTGTTTTCAGATGACATGAGACTATACATAGAAATTCCTCAAGACACCACCAGAAAACTACTAGAGCTCATCAATGAATTCAGTTACATTACAGAATACAAAATTAATACATAGAAATCTGTTGTATTTCTATACACTAACAACAAACTATCAGAAAGAGAAATTAAAGAAACATCCCATTTACCATTGCGACAAAAAGAATAAAATACTAGGAATAAACCTATCAAAGGAGGTAAAAGATCTATACTTGGAAAACTATAAGACACTAATGAAAGAAATTGAAGACGACACAAACAGATGGAAAGATATACTATGTTCTTGGATTGGAAAAATCAATACTGTTAAAATGACTATACTACCCAAGGCAATCTACAGGTTTGATGCAATCCCTATCAAAATAGCAATGGCATTTTTCACAGAACTAGAAAAAGTAATTTTAAAATTTGTATGGAGATACAGAAGACCCTGAATAGCCAAAACAATCTTAAGAAAGAAGAACAGAGCTGGAGGAATCATACTTCAGACTATACTACAAAGCTACAGTAATGAAAACAGTATGGTGGACTTCCCTGGTGGCCTAGTGATTGGGATTCTGGGCTTTCACTGTGGTGGCCCGGGTTCAATCCCTGGATCCCTGGTCAGGGAAATCCCGCAAGCTGCACGGTGCAGCCAAAAACAATAACAACAAACAAACAAAACCAGTATGGTGCTGGCATAAAACCAGACAGACATATAGATCAATGGAACAGAACAGAGAGCCCAGAAATAAAACCAGGTACTTATGGTCAATTAATCCACCACAAAGGAGGCAAGAATATACAATGAAGAAAAGACAGTCTCTTCAATAAGTGGTGCTGAGAAAACTGGACAGTTACATGTAAAAGAATGAAATCAGAACATTTTTTCACACCATATTCAAAAATAAACTCAAAATGGATTAAAGACCTAAATGTAACACCAGAAACCATAAAACTCCTAGGAGAAAACATAGGCAGAACACTCTTTGACATATATCGTAGCAATATTTTTTTGGATCTGTCTCCTAAAGCAGGGGTCCCCAATCCCCAGGCCATGGACCAGTATCGGTCCGTGGCCTGTTAGGAACTGCTCCACATAGCAGGAGGTGAGCAGTGGGCAAGCGAGCAAAGCTTCATCTGCAGCTCCCCATTGCTCCCCATCACTCACATTACCACCTGAACCACCCCCCACCCCCATCTGTGGAAAAATTATCTTCCACGAAACTGGTCCCTGATGCCAAAAAGGTTGGGGGCCGCTGTCCTAAAGCAAAGGAAATAAAAGGAAAAATAAGCAAATGGGACCTAAATAGACTTAAAAGCTTTTGCACAGCAAAGGAAACCACTGACAGAATGAAAAGACAACCTAATGAATGGGAGAAAATATATGCAACTCATATGACTGATAAATGGTTAGTATCCAAAATATATAAACAGCTCATACAATTCAACATCAAAAAATAAACAACCCAATTAAAAAATGGGCAGAAGACCTGAATTGATATTTTTCCAAAGAGGACATTCAGATGGCCAACATAGACATGAAAAGATGCTCAATATCATTAATCATCAAAGAAATGCAAATTAAAGCCACAATGAGATATCACCTTACACCTGTCAGAATGGCTGTCATCAAAAAGACCATAACTAACAAATGCTGGCAAGGATGTGGAGAAAAGGGAACCCTCGTACATTGTTGGTCAGAATGCAAATTGGTGCAGCCACAGTGGAAGACAGTATGGTGGTTTCTCAAAAAACTAAAAATACAACTACCATATGACCCAGCAATTCCACTCCTGAGTATATATCTGAAAAAAACAAAAACACTAATTCGAAAAGATTCATGCACCCCAAAGTTCATACAATTGCTAAAATATGGAAACAACCTAAATGTCCATCAATAGATGCATGGATAAAGAAGATGTGATTATATATATATATATATGTATACACACACACACACACACACATAATAGGATACTACTCAGCCATAAAAAAGAGTGAAATTTTACCATTTGCAACAACATGAATGGACTTGGAGTGTATTATGCATAATGAAATAAGTCAGAGAAAGACAAATACTATATGATGTCACTTATATATGTAATCTAAAAAATACAACAAACTAGTGAATATAACAAAAAAGAAACAGACACAGATATAGATAACAAACTAGTGGTTACCAGTGGGGAGAGGGAATGAAGGATGGGCAAGACAGGGACAGGGGATTAAGAGACACAAACTATTATGTATAAAATAAGCTACAAGAATATATTGTACAACACAGGAAATATAGCCAATATTTTATAACCATAAATGGAGTATATAACATTTAAAAATTGTGAATTATTATGTTGTACACCTATAACTTATACAGTATTGTATATCAACTATATCTCAATTAAAAAATTACATCTATTAAATTTATCACCAATTTCATCAATACTATTAGTATTATGAAGATGGTTTTGACCCTATAGACTCCTAGAAAGGACTTCCCCAGGAATCTCTGAACCACACTTTGAGAAATGTTGATAATTAGAATGATTTGGGGGCCTTTCTTCCCACTCATTCCCTCATTCCCTCATTCCCATGAGGCAAATGAGTATGGCTGTCTCAGCCCCTTCTGGGTCTCTTTAGAAGTCAACTTTCCTATAAGATGCCCACATTCTCTTCCCTGCTGTGTAGAGCAGGCTCTCCTGGGTAGGGTACACTCATGTCTGTGACAGGATGGATTAGTCTGTGTAACTCAGAGATAGAACAATATTAAGTCCTTTTGGTCATAATCTAGAGCCACATGCTCCAATTCTGCTTTTATCAATAATAAAATTAATGGTTTATCCTCCATTTGTGTGAATCTTGTATCTACTTTTCAGTTGGTTCTCAAATTGGAGAAACAGGAGTGTTATTTATTAGTCCCATAAAACCCTGATATAACATCCACAGATTGATCCAAACTCATGCTTTATATATATTTTTTCACATGCTTTATATTTGAAATTCTTATTCAAAGTGCTTCCAGGATTTGGCTCCTAAAGAGAAGAGGCTTTTTCATTCATTGCTTATAGCTGAAAAATAACTAAACTGTTTTCAAAACACAGGGATGTTGATACATTTGTTAGTTAATTCTGAGTTAATTTTCTCCTGAATTCTACACTGCTTTTATACACAACTATTCCACGTTCTTAATATTTTAAGAACATAAGAACCCATTGAAAAGTATAAAAAATAATTTCAATAGAAGTATATTTTCTATTTTTTGGTAAAACAAAAGCCTCGTAAAACTAAAAGGAAACAACAAATGAGCATCTTAACTCACCACCCTGTAATCCCCACCCCTATACATACAATAAGTCCTTCCCTGACATGGGCTGTTTGTGTCCTCCCAAAATTCATATTGAAGCCCTAATCCCCAATGTGATAGTATTTAGAGGTGGAACCTTTGGGAAGTAATTAAGACATGAGTGTGGAGCCCTCATAATTGGGATTAGTGCCCTTAAAGAAGAGACACCTGAGAGATGATCTCTCTCTCCACCATGTAAGGAGAGAGGAAGAAGGTATCCAGACCAGGAGGATCCCTCACTAGGAACTGAAATGGCCAGCACCTTGATCTTGGACTTCCTAGCCTCCAGAGCTGTGAGAAATAAATTTCTGTTGTTTAAGTCACCCAGGTTATGGTATTTTGTTATAGTAGCCCAAGTAGACCAAGACTTTCTCCTTCCAAAGAATAATCTTCACACTCAGGATGTGACCTGACCAGTGAGCCTTAATGGCCCCATGAACCATGGGGCCCCCTGAACATGACTTATCTGGTTTCCAGGGCAACAGCACCCCACAGTACAAGGCTTCATTCAGCATTACAGCTGCCAAACTTGGTGTATTAGTCTGCTTGGGCTGCCATAACAAAATACCATAGACTGAGCGGCTTAAACAATAGAAGTTTATTTTCTCACAGTTCTAGAGGGTAGAAGTCCAAGATCATGGCGTCAGCATGGTCGAGTTCTAGTGAGGACTCTCTTCCTGGCTTGCACCTTCTCACGGTCTCATGAGAGAGAGAGAAAGAGAGACAGAGAGAGAGGGCTCAAGTACTTTCTGTTGTCTCATCTTATAAGGGCACTAATCCCATCACAAGGGCCCTATCCTCGTGAGCTCATCTAATCCTAATTATCTCCCAAAGGCCCTATCTCTAAATACCCTCACATTGGGGGTTAGGGCTTCAACATATGAATTGGGAGGTGGGGGGAGGGGACATAACTCAGTCTGAAACAGGTGGTAATGTCCAATTCAAAGAAGACTCCAGCCTCAATGGTCAATTGTTTCAAGGCTTTCAGTTCTATAAAATTACTTTAGTAGTCTGTATCTGTTAATCCCATACTCCTAATTTGTCCCTCCCCAACTCCCTCTCCCCTTTGGTAACCCTAAGTCTGTCTTCTATGTCTGTGAGTCTGTTTCTGTTTTGTACACCTGAAATTAAGACAATATTGTAAATCAACTATACTTCAATAAAAAAGAAAAAAAAGAACATCTTAGAATGTTTGTATACTTGATTGATGGGCATGGACTTAATTTATGTAATCTCTAGGAATTTTAGACTGAAACTAACATGTTTTTGACAACCTTACATGCAGTTTTTCAAACTTGTTATTATAAAATACGTGCTGATGTTAAATAAATTTAAATGCATGTTTAAAAATCTTGTAATTACAAATAGCCTCCAAATGGCTTGTACCAATGTACACTCCCAGCAACAATGTTCATACGTGACCTCTGTTCCTCCACACCCTTGACAACCTTAAATGCCACGGAACTTATTCATCTTTGTTAACTGATTAAGTAAAAACTGACACTATTGTTTGAATGTTTATTTCTTTAATCATTACTGAGGTTAGACATTCAATACACCAGGTATTTACATTTCTTTTTCTGTGAATTGTGGATTCATGTCTTTTGCCAGTTTTCTTATCCTGTCTCTTGTCCTTTTATTATTTGTTTATGTGTATGAGGGGCTTGGGTGGGAAACCACCCTCCTGGGCTCAGGAGAGCTGAAGACACAGCTGTAGCTCGGGGATCCCTGGACACCGACTGTTTTCTCCTTCCGGATGCAATGAGCCTGTGCTGATGCTGAATTCAGTTCAAAACCCAGTGAGGCCCTGTGTTTATAAACATTCCCTTCAGAGGAGCACAGATGGTTTGGTTGAGTTATTCCAGATGTGTGTTAACCGGCGCCGGTATGAAAGGGCAGTGGGGTAGCTGAAATGCAGCTGGGGTTTGGCGGTTGTCTCGTCTCTGAGGGGACTTTACTGGCGTGGAGACGGTCAGCAGCCACTGTGTGGGCTGGAAGGACAACAACGGTCACACTGTGATCTCACCTCCACAACTGCTCTGAGGAAATACCGAGTTTCCGTGTTTACATGCTTGACCAAAATGAGAATTTATAAGTTTGTGTATGCACAGGTATGTGTCTATGTGTAATTCTCCATCAATTGGAAACCACCTGAAACCCAGCAATTGTTAAGCAATGTATAAACTGAGGAAATGAAAAGAAGTCCTTTTTTCTGTCCCAGGTACGGCAAATATGTGCCCTGTTTGATATTTTTACCTTTTTTTGTTTGGGTTTGCTTTTATTGGTATTTTTGTTTTTACAATATAGAAAAGTTAACTTTTACGTTCTCAAATTTATCAATTTTTTTCTGTTATGGCTTTCTGACTTAGTATCATGCTCAGGAGGGTCTTCCCCATTCCAAGTTTATACAGATAATTCATCTGTATTTTCTTCTGGAACATTCATGGTTTTAAATCTTTGAGGCACCTGGTAGCAATGGGTTCTTTTAGTATAAGAAATCATTACTCATCCAGCTCTATTTCTAAACTATTCAATAATCCAATAATCCAATTGGTTTAATAGACAATCTTTAGCACATAAATTTTCATATGTATGAATAAACACAGATTCTATTTTTGTCCTTTAAATAATATCTTCAAGCATATAAATGTCACTTCAAGTGTATAAACAACCGTGGTATCATTTAAGTGATTTTATAGTAGCTATTAGTGGTTATTTTTGAACCAATTCACAGAATATTAACTCTAATTAGATTTTTAGTTATTTAAAACAAAACTGCAAATAAGAAAGTGAATTTTGCAATGATCCTCAAACTCTGTTATACTTCAGAATCACCTAGTGAGCTTGCTAAGCAGATAAAAATCTACATCCCACCTTCCAGGACACCTGATTCAGAAGGCAGAAAATGGGCCTCACTCTCAAAACACTCCCAAAGTCACTTCTATTCACAGTAAAGTTCAAGGACCACAAGAATAATATTTCCTAGGGTAATGTTTCTCATTCCAAATACCTTTTAACATAGAACAATTCAAATAAAGTTTACCATACAAAGATTTCCAGTGTATTCCTTTTCTCCTTATGTGACAATGGATTGAGGGTTAATTACTAAAGTTTGTTCCTTAGCGTTGCAGCCTACACAACATATGCCTTAAGGGATTTCTGCATGTCTATCATACTTTTCTCTGGAGGGATTCTTTCCCTTTATGTTCTTTTTTTTAAATTTATCACTTTCATTTTGGTCTTCTTTCTTCTAAATGAACATGTTGTGCTGCCTATTGTTCATTGCTTGTTCTGTACAGAAACTTGTTTAAAATGATTTATCCTTGCTAATTTTATTTGGTTGTGGTTTTAATTTTTCTTGGGGCCTTTTGTTTATTCATTTGAAAGACAGACCTTTATTTGAACTGTTCTATGTTAAAAGATATTTGAAATTAGAAACATTTAAATCCCTATCTCATACCATTCTCTATACCCTTCTATATGTCTGAAATACTTCATAATAAAAACTTAGTTTGACTAATGCATACACTAAAATCTCTTATTCTGTTGGTAAATCACAGGCCAACAATCATAATTTTATAAACTGTTATCCTTTATAAGACCCCAAGGGACTATGACCTTACTTAAGTAGCATACAACCTCAATTTTACAATAACTTTTTGAATGATATGAACCTTACCTCATAGATCCTGGCAATTCCACAAAGTAGGGCTACTTCTCCTGGAAACTTATCTAAGCCTTGTTTGAAAAGATTTAAAGCAGTCACAGGTTGATCCAATGAGATGTAAACCTAAAACCAAGATACATTTCGATAAAAGTACTGGTTCTTAAAATAATAGCATTTGTTATGACAAGTTTATAATTATTGCTTAGTAACAAATTATCTCCTAGATATTACAGTATAAAAATTTCAGAAATCTGTTGGATTAATTTCCAATAATGATACTATACTTTTATATCCACATGTTGTATATGAAGCATTCATTCATTTATTCATTCAGCAAACACTTACTGTGGACTTACTATTGTCACAGAGACTGGCCAGGACTAGAAAAGAAAGGATCAAGGGAAAATCTTTCTAGGATGGAACAGACATAAGTATATCTATAGGCTGGCACTATAAAGACCAATTATGAGGCTGATTTTGAAGATGCTGGAGAAAGAGGGACGACCCATGGAAGAAGGTCTGAGAAGGAGCAGCCGGGGAGAGCCTCTGGAGATGGTGGTTTGGGAGAAGGACCCTCGGAAATAGAGGAGAAACAGGTTTATAGGGTACAGGGTCAGGGAGTTGAGAGGGTTGGCACTTGATAGTTTCTGCTTAATTAGCAACTGGAACATTAGCGTGGATAAACCATATACTTATTAGGAATTTCTAAAATAAGAGAATTATAGTTTTATGTATAGAAACATAAGATTATGACATTTTTTTCTTCATGACCTTGGATCCTCTGTTTCTTCCTAAACATTCAGATTGTGCTTTGAAGAGGCCCAAATGGATACACAAAAAACTGCTTGCAGTGTTTACTGCTAAAGTATGAGATTAGAGGGAAGGGTATGGATGAAAACTTTTCAATTATTACCTTACATGCTTCTGAACTGCTTTTTAAAATATAGTAAGTATATAATTCCATATACTATGTAATATAAAATATTTAATAATTTTTAAATTAACAATCTAAAATTTTAAGAAATAATGTGGTTCCTAAAATCTGCTTGGTCTCTATTACTGAGCAATAATTCCTTCACATATTAAAGAAAATAAGTAAATTGTACCTCTATATAGTCATGTAGGCAACAGTGGATTTAAACAAATAAATTTATGAAAAAATAGTCAAATTAGAACTATTAAATATGACTCTAGTCATATTTAACAATAGTTAAAAAGTACATTTTTTAACCATGTGGCAAGTGATTATCAATTAAGATAATAGTCAAATACTGTGACCTGAGTTATAATTTCAAGCTGTCAGAAAATTTTACTATGATGTTTAGAAAACTCTTTAAGAATTTTAACATATAATGTATAGAAGATACTTAGAACCAGATAGCTTCAAATATTTCTGAAAAACCACTATAAACATACTAAGATTATCACAGTAAGTTTATATGGCAGAACTTCCATTTTGTTTCTTTTTAGTATGCAAACGTTAATACCATATTTTTTGAATTTTCTTTTATTTATTTTTTTATACAGCAGGTTCTTATTAGCTATCCATTTTATACGTATTAGTGCAATACCATATTTAGAAAGTAGTAGCACTTCCTTTTACATCTCATCTTCTTTTCAACCTCCTTTACCACACTTTTTTTTTTTTTACCACACTTCTTAAATTTAAAAAATTCTTAAAGATATAGCAAGATGATATCCTAAGCACCACTTCAACAAATGTTCCTTTAAAGTAGCCTCGGTGAGGGTAAAGAAGTAACTTTATTCCAATACTGAAAATTCTAGGTGGCCCTTCACTTCTGTTGTGGTTTGTGGATGGTACTACAGGGCAGTGAGTCAGCTCTGGAATCAGAAATTCCTGAGTTTGAATGCTGGCAAATAGCCAAGTGAGCTTGAAAATCTTAGTTACCCTCTTTAGGTCTCCCTTTCCTTAAGAATACAAAGGAAATGTTAAAATCTGCCTCGTGGTGTTGCTATGAGGGTTAAATCGCATATGGAACAGACCCGATAGGATACCTTACCACTGAGTAGGTGCTCAGTAAATGGGAAATATTGTTTTTGTAATAATGGCAGAGCCAAAAAGTGAAGGACCTATATAAAAACAATCCCTGCTCTCTATAGTCTGCTTAGGTGGGAGACAAGTGTGCTGCAGAAAAGTGCCTCTCTGGGGCTTGTTACCCATGGGGGTAGTAAGCCTGGGGCATTTTCTTCTGTTCTAATGGGCAATATTTCAAAGGTGTTGTCTTATTTTTCACGGCAATCAATTTTTCCTGAGATGGGTATTCTCCATATGTTCTCACCTTTTCCCTTATTATTAAAAAAGAAAAACAACAACAACAAACTTAAGTCTGAACACATTAACTTGTCAAATATTCCTAAAGAAACTGGTAACTCTCCCCATGCACTTGTCAGAATTTAAACATTTACCCTGAGAAGACAAATTCTACTCAAATTAAGAATACTTACTTTTGCCAAGTAGAGAAATGTATCTACCATTTCCTGCTGCTTCAGGGCTGATTTAAATTGTTTTTCTGCTTCACGATACATTCCTAACCTAAGAACAGCCATTTAAAAAATTAGACATTCAATTTAAAATAAATACTACAGCATTTATTCATACCTTGAGGATATGAATTAGAGACAAATTACATCTGTAAGAGTAAGCATGTAGCAAAGAAGGTGATGTTATACACACATACATATTAACATGTATGTTTATATAGTTTAGGAAAAAGATTCCTGTTTTCCCATATTCACTGCCTAATGCTTAAATGGTATGTAAAGAGTCTGTCTGAAGCCTAGTCACAGCAGGACTAATAGCCGCCAGGGAGCAAGGTCACACCAGTTCACCACCCAAAGAGCTTATGATCAGCTGACATATGTCACATGACCTCAATAAATGCTTAGAGCCTCCATTTTATTGGAAGAACTGAAGATGACATTTCTTTGAAAACATCTGCTTTGAGATAAAAGCCCATTTTTTTAAAGTGAGGTATAATGACATACAACATTATATTAATTTCAGGTGTACAACGTAATAATTTGATATTTGCATATATTGCAAAATGATCATCACAGTAAGTCTAATTAACATCCGTCACCATACATATGTTACTATAGTTACAGAATATATACTTCATTTTGTTAATATAGTTACAGAATATAGATATAGTTACAGAATTTTTTCTTGTGATGGGAACTTTTAAGGTTTACTTTCTTAGCAACTTTCAAACATGCAATACAGGATTAACTATTGCTGCAATGCTGTATGTGACATTCCTATGACTTGTTTATTTTGTAACTGGATGTTTGTACCTTTTGACTCCCTACACCCACTTGCCCACCCCCTACCCTCCAGCTCTGTCAACCACCAATCTGTTCTCTGTATCTATGAGCTTCGTTCTTTATTTTATTTTTTTAGATTCCTCACATAAGTGAGATCATACAGTATTTGTCTTTCTCTATGAGACTTATTTCACTTAGTATAATACCCTAAAGGTCCATCCATACCATTGCAAATGGCAAGATTTCATTCTTTTTCATGGCTGAATAATATTCCATTGCATATATATATATATATATATATATATATATATATGCACACATACATATATATATATTATATATATTTCTTTATCCATTCATCTGTTGATGGACACTTAGATTGTTTCCATATCTTGGTTATTGTAAATAATGCTGCAATGAACATGGTGATGTAGATATCTTTTCTTTGAGTCAATGTTTTCACTTTCTTCAGATAAATACCCAGAACTAGAATTGCTGAAGCATATGGTAGTTCCATTTTTAATTTTTTGAGGAAGCTCCATACTGTTTCCCATATGGCTGCACCAACTTACATTCCCACCAACAGTGCATGAGGGTTCCCTTTTCTTCACATACTACCAACACCTGCTATTTCTCATCTTTTCAATAATAGCCATTCTAACAAATGTAAGGTGATATCTCATTGTGGTTTTGGTTTGAGTTTCCCTGATGATTAGTGACGCTGAGCGCCCTTTCGTGTACCTGTTGGCCATCTGTAATGTCTTCTTCAGAAAAATATCTATTCAGAGCCTCTGCCCATTTTTTAATCGGATTTTTTTTTTTTACTATTGACTTTCATGAGTTTTTTTATATATGTTAGATGTTAACCCCTTTTGGATATATGATTTGCAAATATTTTTTCCCATTTGGTAGGTTGCCTTTTCATTTTGTTCATGGTTTCCTTTGCTGTGCAGTAGCTTTTTAGTTTGAAAAAGTCTCACTTATTTATTTTTGCTTTTGTTGCCTTTGCTTTTGGTGTCAAATCCAAAAACTCATCACCAAGACCACTGTTAAGGAGCTTACTGCATATGTTTTCTTCTAGGAGTTTTATGATTTCAGGTCTTATATTCAATCTTTAATCCATTTTGAGTTAGTTTTGTATATGGTGTAAGATGGTGATCCATCGTTCTTTTGCATGTGGCTGTCCTATTTCCCAACACAATTTATTGAAGAGACTGTCCTTTCCCCATTGTACATTCTTGACTTTTTATAAATTTTTTAAATTAATTAATTAATTAATTTGTTTTTGGCTGCATTGGGTCTTTGTTGCTGCGTGTGGGCTTTCTCTAGTTGCAGTGAAGGGGGCTACTCTTCGTTGTGGTGCCTGGGCTTCTCATTGCAGTGGCTTCTCTTGTTGCAGAGCACAGGCTCTAGGCATGCGGGCTTCAGTAGTTGTGGCACTCAGGCTCAGTAGTTGAGGCTCATGGGCTCTAGAGTGCAGTCTAAGTAGTCGTGGCGCAAGGGCTGTTGCTCTTCGGCATGTGGAATCTTCCCAGACCAGGGCTCGAACCCGTGTCCTCTGCATTGGAAGGTGGATTCTTAACCACTGTGCCACCAGGGAAGTCCCTCTTTTGTAAATTTATTGACCACATGTGCATGGGTTTATTTCTGGGCCCTGTATTCTGTTCCATTGATCTATGTGTCTGTTTTTATGCCAACAGCATACTGTTTTGATCCCTATAACTTTTTAATTTAATTTAATTTAATTTATTTTTTATGCAGCAGGTTCTTATTAGTTATCTACTTTATACAATCCCTATAGCTTTGTAATTTGGTTTGAAGTCAGGGAATGTGATGCCTCCAGCTTTGTTTTTCTTTCTCAAGGTTGTTTTAGTTCTTCAGGGTCTGTTGTGGTTCCATACAAATTTTAGGATTGTTTGTTCTATTTCTTTCAAAAATGCCATTGTAATTTTGATAGGGATTGCACTGAATCTGTAGATTGCTTCAGGTAGTATGGACATTTCAACAATAATAATTCTTCTAATCCATGAATGTGAAATATCTTTCAATTTACTTATGCCTTCATCAATTTTTTTATCAATATCTTATAGTTTTTGGTGTACAGGTGTCTCAACTCCTTGGTTAAATTTATTCCAAGTTATTTTATTTTTTGATGCTATTGTAATTGGGATTGTTTTCTTAATTTCTCTGATAGTTTGTTATTAGTGTACAGAAAGCAACAAATTTCTGTATATTCATTTTGTATCCTACAAATTTACTGAATTCACTTATTAGTTCCAATAGTTTTTTGGTGGAGTCTTTAGGATATTCTATATATAGTATCATGTCATCTGTAAACAGACAGTTTTACTTCTTCCTTTCTGATTTGGATGCCTTTTATTTCTTTTTCTTGCCTAAACTTCTCTGGATAGGACTTCTAATACTATGTTGAATAAAAATGGTGAGAGTGGGCATCCTTATCTTATTCCTCATCTTAGAGCAAAATCTTTCGGATTTCCACCAATGAGTATGACTTTAGCTGCAGGCTTGTCATGTACGGCCTTTACTATATTGAGGTACATTTGCTCTACACCTGCTTTGTTAGGAATTTTTATCATAACTGGATGTTGAATTTTGTCAAATGCTTTTTCTGCATCTACTGAGATGATCATGTGATCTTTATCCTTCATTTTGTTAATGTGGTGTATCACATTGGTTGATTTGCATATATTGAACCATCCCTGCATCCCTGGAATAAATCCCACTTAATCATTATTATGATCCTTTTAGTGTAATGTTGAATTTGATGTGCTAATATTTTGTTGAGGATTTTTGCATCTATGTTCATCAGTGATATTGGCCTGTAATTTTCTTTTCTTGTGGTGTCCTTATTTGGTTTAGGACATTACCATTATCAGGGTAATGCTGGCCCCATAAAATAAGTTCAAAAGTGTTCCCTCCTCTTCTATTTTGTGAAACAGTTTGAGAAAGATTGGTATTAATTCTTCTTTGAATGGCAGAATTTACCTGTGAAGCTCTCTTGTCCTGAATTTTTGTTTGTAGGGAGTTTTTATATTACTGATTCAATCTCCTTACTAGTACTTGGTCTGTTCAGATTTTCTATTTCTATGACTCAGTCCTGGAAGATTTTATGTTTCTAGTAATGCATCCATTTCTTCTAGGCTGTCCAGTTTGGTGGCCTGTAATTGTTCATAGTAGTCTCTTATGGTCCTCTGTATTTCTGTGGTATCAGTGGTAACATCTCCTCTTTCATTTCTGATTGTATTTATTTGAGTACTCTATTTTCTTGGTGAGTCTAGCTAAAGTTCTGTTAATTTTGTTTATCTTTTCAAAGAACTAGTTCTTGGTTTCATCGATCTTTTCTACTGTCTTTTTAATCTCTATTTCATTTATTTCTGCTCTGATCTTTGTTATTTCCTTCTTTCTACTAACTCTGGGTTTCATTTGTCCTTCTTTTTCTAGTTCCTTGAGGAGTAAAGTTAGGTTGTTTATCTGAGAATTTTCTTGTTTCTTGAGTAGGCATTTATTGCTAGGAACTTCCCTCTTAGGACCGCTTTTGCTGCATCCCATAAGTTTTGGTGTGTTGTATTTCCATTTTCACTTATTTCAAGGTATTTTTTGACTTTGCATAAACCCATTTTTAAACTTTAAACAATTTTGAGGTAAATAGTAATTGCCACTCGAGTAAAACAGCTGTACCATTTTATTATTCTACAAACATTTTCTTTTCCTTTTTTTGTATCTAGTCTATGAACTTCAGACTTGTTCCTTGCCTAAATATAACTGCTCTGATGTCAACACGCACTTCTTCTGCCCAGGGAAATGAAATCAATCATTAAAGCGCACTTCAGCCTGTCTTTAATAGATCTGTTGGGCTTTCTCATAACTACTCATCCCCAGACATCTAAGAGCTACTTAGCACTTTATGACAATGCTTTTATTTTGTAAAATAAAGTCAAAACAACATATAATATGGTCCATTATGTTACTTTCATTCTTGAAAGAATAGCTTTGTTCTTTTTTCCTAACCTAAGCCTCAAGTACTGGCATGGCTATACCCAGCTATTTGGGACAATGGACAATGTGGGACAATGGACAATGTGGGATAATGAGGTTAAAAGTGACCCCAAAATCTGGCCTAAAGTTAGAGGATGTGTGATGTAGTAGAAGCCCCTACCGCTTCAAAGGTCCCACAACTTTTACAAGGAGTATTCATAAAATGTTATCAGAGAACTCTGAAGTTCTGAAGAACGGCTTTATATTTATATACAAAGCTTCAACTGAACATTCAAGTCTTAAACACGTGGCTGAAGTTCAGTCACTGAATTCCATGAACACCTAATTATCCATGAGAGTCTATATTTGTAACTAAGTTGTCTCTTTCGAAAAATGATTTAAAAGGGATTACAATAACAAGATACATGTAAAATAAGAATATGAAAACAGAAATAGATTTATAAAAAAAATGGAGAATAAACAAATTAAAAAGCAAACAAGCAATCAGAGCTATTGAATCACCTGGAAACCAAAGAAAGGAAAGAAGAATGAGTCATATGTGTTTTATTACTGTACCCTTGTCTAGGAATAATGAAAACATCAGTCAAGTTCACAAACACAGGACAATATCAAAGAATCAGAGTCCAGAGATGATCTCCACCAACTGCCAACTTTTTCTCTCCAATTTAATTCAATAAACATTGTCAAGGATCAACTGCATGCACATTTAATGATGGTAAGGAGTTGCAAAAATGAAGATAACAACCATGTTCTGAAGGCACCAGTAAAGATTGAAACAAAACATATTTTAAAATAAATTTAATTGCATTATGGCCAATGAGAAAAAAAGTGTTTTGAGAGCACAGCGGAGGAGCAAACTAAGTTTCAGCGGGGAAGTAACAGGCAAGATTTTGACAGCTAGATAGGATGGGGTGGGGGTGAAGGAATACCTCTGATGGAAGCAAACTATCAGCAAAAGCACACAAGCAGGAAAGTACACAGCATGTCAGGGGAGTGCTGAGTTGTTGGGTTTAATTGAAAAGGAAAACACAAGAAGGAATGAGAGAAGTAACAGAAAAGTGAAAAGCTGTAGACTGGGACAAAGTCATGGGTGCCACACTTAAAATCCAGACTTCATTTCAGAGATAATGGAGATTAACCAAAGAATCCAACAAGAGCTGTTTTTTTTGCAACAGTTACTCTGACAGTGGGGTATACAGGAAGGATTGATGGGACAAGAAAATGGAGGCAGAAAACCCAGATAAGTACCTAATGTAGCAATTCAAACAAAACACACTAAAAGCCAGGATTAAAGCACTGGAGTGGGAATGGGTAGCAATGGAGCAACTGTAAGAGATACTGCAGAGGAAGAACCAGTAGAACTTAATGATCAGGAGCAAAGAGACAGAAGTCAATATGGGGCTACATCCTCTGGCAATCCATCCTTGCCATCTTTCTCTGGGCTCCCACTGCACCCTGCACTTGCTTCTATCATAATGGGAACCACATTTATAATTGTTTCCTGTTCTCTCTCCTCCATTCAAATGTAAGCCATTTGAGCAAATGAATAAATGAATGAATGCTGAATACATAATAAGACAAGAAGCTATTAAGGAACAGAGGAGAACAATAATTAATATGACAAAATATACTCATTTAAATGCCATCTTATATGGATGGCAGAAGGAATCCAAGTTGTGCTTTTCTCTCATTATTATAGATTTCTGAGAGTTTTGCTTAGAAGCTCAAGATTTCAAGCTTGTCTTCAGAAATTATATTCATAAGAGTTTAATGTTATAATTGTCCAAAATTACCTTTTAGCAGAAAATACTTCCTCAATCTAACAGTAGGAAAAAATACTTCAGAGTTCTATGTGAAATATCTAAATGGAAAATAGTCTTAATTTCAATAGTAGAAGAATAAGCATCCTTTTTATTCTATTTATATATTTCCTTTTCCTCACAGTGTTTAACTAATAACTAAAGTTAATAACCATCGAAGGATACTCACAGTACCTAGTCTACCTTGTTTTTGAATAATAAAAGACATATTTACCTTTATAAAATATAATTTTTCATTTGTCACTATTTTTCAAATGCTCCTAGTGCATTTCAATATCAAGCAATCATTTCAGATCCTATTTACCAGTTGCTATATAATATGCATAAATTATTACAACTTTTTTTATCTCTCAATTAATTTGCTTAAAAATGTGTTTAAACATTAAGTAAATTAGTGTAAGACTATTTAGATCCTAGAGAAACACCATGAGATTGTGCAAATAGTAAAAGAACTGGCATCAGAAAGCTGAGCTCAAATTCTTGTTCTGTCACATACTAGCTACATGAATTTGGGAAAGTCACTTTATCTTTCTGAGGCTCAGTTTCTCACATCTGGACAAAGGGCTAATAATAGCAACTATATCCAAAGTGCCATAAGATTTAAGTGAGATAATGTAATGTGTGGACAAGCTATCTCAACTATAAAGCACTTTACAGACGTGAGGCATCAGTAGAAATAAAAACTTGATGGGGAAAGAATCTAAAAAAAAAAAAAGTGGATATATGTGTATGCATAACTGATTCACTTTGCTGCACACTTGAAACTAACACGACATTGTAAATCAACTATACTCCAATAAAAATTAAGAAGGAAGGAAGGAGGGAGGGAGGGAGGGAGGGAGGAAAGACTTGAGAGCCAAGAGGAGTGGAGTGAGAACGAACAGACTCGATTCTAGTCCTAGGTCTGTTACTGACTAGTTCCTGATGCAAATCACAACCTCTCTCTGGCCTCAGCTTCCTCATCTGAAAAGCAGTGTTGGATGTGATGGTCTCAAAGTTTCCCCTTCCCAGCTCTAAAATTTTACTATTCTAAAGGTGTCAGTTCTTAGTGCCATCATGTGATTGCTAAGTAAATGCTTCCTCACGTAAGCCAAAGACACAGTTCTCCTTTCTTCGTGAGGAAATCTATCCCCCAGAAAAGGTTACCAGATTTGAGACTCTAAAATATGTTGCTGCTTCTAAGCCTTTTCCAAATAATCAAAATTTTACCTGTAGTAACATTTTCCAATCTGCACTTTCCACCACCAGTCCTTGTACTGAGAATGCTCTGTGGAGAGGGCAGCCAAATCCAAAGCCTTTGAAAAACAATTCATTTTAGATTAGGATTTTCTTTTCTAACAATAAACAGAAACAAAAAATAATGAAATAAACTATATAATTAGCATCAATCAAAACATGCATTAGAAATCAGACAGAAACTCAAGCTGCTCATGTCTCCAGATGGCCCCACCAATCTTCCCTAAATAATCAGTTCCAGACCAGAGGACTGACAGCAGATGAGAAGTAAACAGTGATCAAAGGGAAGCAGATGTACAGTCTATTTGAATACAATTTTAATATACAAGGTACAAAAATGGTATTTAAAAATCCGTCAGTTTTTACCCTCTCCCAACCAAAATGCCTCCAAACCCAGTGGGAGTCAAGCCTTTACCACGTAAGGCAGGCCCAACTGCAGGCCCCACTTTAACTACAGGTGTAGAGAAATAAAGAAAGATCAAGTATGCAGACAGAAAAAGGTTTGAAAACAGGGTCATGAAGAAGAGTGAAAGGAGCTGGGGTACTTGGGTAACCGCCGTCTTTTAACAACCATCATTCCATTATTCTGACATTACCTCACATGCCAGTAATTCTAAAGATCAGACTTTCCTTCGCTGCAGACTGAAAAAGATCTTCTTAACTGCTTTTGCATTTTACATGTGTTTATCCCTTTCTCTCTAACGTCTTCTAGTTTGTTCCTTCTAGTGATTATTTAAGATCAGACAAGAGACATCTCATTAGGAATTAGGATTCTATACCAAAAAAGTGGAAACCATTTGGACAAAGAGGAAAGTAAATCAATCTTTATACAAATTCAAAGCTCACAGAAATCTGAAGCTCATATAAAGATTTGGTGAATAAAAACTCAAGTTATTAGTTTAAAAAGAATTCCGATTTTTTAATAATACTTGTTATTCTTGCTCTTAAGGTTGAAAACCTTTTATTCTTTAGTCAGTGTTAACATCATGATGATATCCAACAGCTCAGTTAAAGTAACTCTTAGATTTTCAGTTCTATAATCTCAGAATGCATCCCATATTATTGCCCATTTCTTAATATTAACGCTTTTCTGAAATGAATGCCAGAAGAGCTCCTTGAATCTCCTACTGCAAAATAAATAACTTCCCTTGTGTTCGCCATCTTCCCTCGCTCCAGGGGAGACTTCTAAATATGCAAACTATTTATAAAGGAATGGTGTCACCATGCTGAGGTTCTAATGGACTTGAAAAATCAACACCTCTACTTGAAAGCTATGGAAAGTAAAAGCACACTACACACTATGTTCATATGCTTATTTTTCTTTTTTTCCCCAAGCAAGAGGTAAAAATGGAAGTGAAAAATGAAGAAAAAAGTATAATTTCAATTATCATTATCTCTGGAAATACCAGAGAACCATATTTCAATCAGCTCAGTTCAGGAGTAAATTGTAAATATCTGAATATATTCATTTTAACTTAATCCTTTAAAAGACCTGTTCCAGCGAATAGATCAGATTCACTTTCATGTTTAATATAACAGACCTTCTATTTTTCAGAAAAATGTCATTCTAAATTTTTTTTACACCTTCTAATTTTTCCAAGATTAGACCTAGTGCTGATTACAGGCTGCTGATTTTGCTTTCAGATATGGTTCCTATGTAGGACCCACAAGTTTGTCTAAACCAATTAAGGAAATTAATATGATTACTAATGTAGAATAAAAATGGTCAAAAAAATTACATATTAATGATCACTCTTCATTTGAAGACTGGGGCTGCACTAGACAAAACCACTTGTGACTATTTCAAATGGACTCTAAATTCCCCGAGGACAGGCATCCACTTCTTAACACATCTCTGTTATTCTGCAATGTCATTGTGCGGTTAAGAGGCCCTCAAGAATTATTTGTTGACTGAATTAATTCTATTCTTTACTTCTGACTTACGTTGAAAATAACTTAAGAACCAAACAAAACTGTCATAGTAATAAGATTCATAATTAAAAGCTATTAACATTTTAAAATTTTAAAGAGGTTACAGAGAGCTATATTTCTTTAAAGTCTTCCCCGGTTTTTTAAAATAAATTACTATATACTTATATTTAAGGATCTTTGAATAAGTCAATCAATCCGATATCTAGATATTAATAAAGACCTAGAAGGTCATAAATAAAAGGCGTAAGTTTATAAAAGTCCATAAGGGAACCTTGGCAGATCTCGACAACATGTTTGTGAATACATCCACCTGGGCATCCCAGTGACCTTCCTAAGTAATAGTGCTCCAACCTCTAAAGTTTAAAAAACAGTCATCCTTTCACTATTGTTAGAGTTGCGACAACTTCAGCATGATGAAATTAAAGAGCATATGGAAATAAAGATTCCAGAATCACCAACCCACACGCCCCTTCAGTTTGTCAACATTGCCAATACTGCCCCAAGAAGGGAGAGGAAGGAAGTTATTAAGAACTCAAAGGCAGAAATACAGTTTTCCATAGAACAAATTCTATTTTTTCAATGTAGCTGAAAAAACAACATTGCTCAACAAAATTATGTAAATGCCAAGATGCAGAACAACATCTTCAAGATGAATAAAGACATCATCACTATGACCTATAAACAGCATATGATCTGTCAACTTTCTGAACCCATTGCCTACAACTCTTCCCCTTCAAAGACCTCACTCCAGCCACAGTGGCCTCCTCACTGTTCCTTAAACAATCCAAGAATGCTAATATTCAGGGCCTTTGCAGTTAAAGTTCTCTCTGATTTACGTGCTCTTCCTCCACCTAACCATATGGTTTGTCTCCCTTCATACAGGTCTCTGTTTAAATGTCTTTTCAGAGTGGACTTCACTGACCACCTCCCAGCCCATATAAAAGGACATCTTCCCCCATGTCATCTATTCTCTTACCTGGTTTCCCTGCTTTATTTTTATACTGCTTATCCCATGACATTTTATATATTTTTAAGTTTGCTAACTGTCTCTATTCCTTGCCCAACCGGAACGTAATCTCCAAAAGAGCAGAGATTTTGTCTGCTTGCTTCACTCTGTAATCTCAGGGCCTAGAACAGTGTCTGGCACACTGTAGTGGCTCAAAATATGTTGGACGAAAGAATAAATGTCTCTGCAATAAATGAATTAATCTTCAAAAAGTCAGGATATAGCTTTATGATACTCTAGTAATTACAAATATTTACTCATTTATAAAATGGGATGGTATTTGAATGTTTCTTTTTAATGACAGTGTAACTACATGATTTTATATATCACCCTGCAACTCTCTGACCAGCTTTATATTGAGTGAAAATCGCATGTACTGACTTTTATTTACAGAAATGTGCATGGTTTCTCAGTTGCCCCAACCTTAGTTTTCTCTTTTCTCGATGTGACCACATCCACTATCACTTCATTATCGATAACTCCCATACTCTGTGTATCTGGCCCAGGACCCCTATATTTTAGTGTCACAGCTTCCAATACATGCAGTGACATCTCCACTTGGATAGCCTTTCACAATTTCAAACTAAAAATGCCTTCTAGTGAATTATTCAGCTTCTTTACAAACTGACGTCCTTCCCTAATAATCCCATTTCTGTTAGTAAAACGGTCATTCTTCCAGCATCTTTAAGAGGCAAGTTTGAGCTGTGTCTTTCCTTTGGCTCCCATACCAAATCTAGCATCACGTTCTGTCACTTCTTTCTCTAAAATGTCTCTTTGACACCCCCATTTTTGAGAATGTGGTTTATTTATTTCTCTTTCCATACCTTGCTCATGTTTTTACCCTTTTTTTACATTTTTTCCCACCCTTTCCAAAAAATCCTACTGATTTTATGGATTTTTACTAATATTATCCCCTGATTTTTCCCCTTGATCTTCAGTACCAATTTCACATTCCGGCAATTACCTTTTTAACTGTTTCATTATGTCAATTTTATTTCCTCAGCTAGATTACATGGCTTGTAGAGGCAGGAACAAATATCATATTTTTATTAGTTTTCCTAGTACATAACATAATGGTTGACACATAGAAAACACAATTGAGAAAAATGCTTTTGTCTTCCTGAATACTTAATATATAAGGTTTTTTCCTTGAATAAGAAAATGACAGAAAATACTATCATTAGACACTGTAGAATTAACTACATTTGATTGGACAAGATTTGTGAAGTTACTGCTCATTTGCATATTAGCATGTTGAAAAATGACACAAATGGAGAAGTCCTGAGCATGTAACCTTAAAATTCTCTGTTGAAAGGCTACCAAGACGACTGATTATTGATTATTGTTGAAGCTGGGTGATGGTTGATACAGGCTCATTATACTCTCCACTTGCACATGTTTGAAATTTTCTATCATAAAATGTTAAAGGGGAGGAGATGGGGAACACTACAAAGAGACCAGAAATACATGTATTAGTAAACCTATAATCACTATATGGACCAAAGAAGAAAACGGATCAACAATGCTAACGATTAGTATAAAAAATAAACTTTAACACAAACATACTACGCAGCATTCTCCATTATCTATATCTTGCCCTTTAATGGAGATCTACTACTCTATGGATCAGGCACAAGTCTTATGACTTCTATAGTTATACAAAGTTTCCTACTGAAACTGACAGTGGATTTGAAAGTATCAGTAATTCTCCAATCTTCATAATTCCATCTGTTTATAAGGTAAGAAATAGAACATTTCAGAATCTAAATCCCCAAAGTCATAAAAATCACATTAAAAATAGTGCAAATTCAAAACTTACAGTCTTAACATCATTTTCATGATGAAAGATATACTCGAACAAAGCCTGTGAAGAAAAAAAAATGCAAAAAAATACATTAGATTTTATCTTAACAAAGGTACTTTATTGTCATATCAAAACTCAAAGGCCATTTTTTTGGGGGTTTTTTTTGGGTTTTTTTGTTTTTTTTGCGGTACGCGGGCCTCTCACTGTTGTGGCCTCTCCCATTGCAGAGCACAGGCTCCGGATGCGCAGGCTCAGCGGCCATGGCTCAAAGGCCCAGCCGCTCCGCAGTGTGTAGGATCTTCCCGGACCGGGGCATGAACCCGTGCCCCTGCATCGGCAGGCAGACTCTCAACCACTGCGCCACCAGGGAAGCCCTCAAAGGCCATTTTGACAGCAGCTAGATTGAACCAAAATAACAAAGTACTGTAAAGTGCCTGGGATTTATAAGTAAAGGGTCCATCCATCATTTGTTACAACCATTCATTTTAAAATAAGGCTACATATAACTGATTCCTGTTTTCACAGAATACGAACTGGAAAGCTCAAATAATTCAACCATTTTTTTCATATTACACATACTATTTTATCAGAAAGAGACAAATGAAAAGACCAACTTTAGGACTGTCATAAAACTGCATGTATTATACAGTAATTATGATATTAATAATGACACTTTAGACATGGGAAAATCTGGAAGTTCTTTCTGAAACAAAGTAGAGTTTAACTGTAAAGTAGGGAGTTTTTCCTTAATATGCAGATGCCTCTATGTGCAGCCAGGCCTGAGAATCATTATTCTAATACTGCCCCCAACCTATCTGGATAAATAAGCATTTACCAGACTACCTCTTGGTGGTACTACATTTGTCCATAACACCATTATTTTATACTTGCAAAGAGGCTAGCACCCTGAAAGATATCAAGATTATTAACAGAGATGACCTGAAGGCAACCAAAAAAAGAAAAAAGAAATCAGGATGAGGCCCTCTTTAGAAAACTATTCCTAATCCTCCATTTGTTCTCTTATTAAAAAAAAAAAAAGTTATGAGAGCAGTTGGTGTTACCACTGCCATGAAAAGGATGTTATAACACCCAAGGCAGTGTCAAGGAGTCACCAGCCACCCCAAGCAATATGCCAATATTAGAAATGAGTCCGGATAAGTCAAGGCAAGTTGGGGACCAAAGACAGAGAAACCTGGCATTATTTCTACAACACACTAAATAAGTGCAAAATCTAGTTCGTCTAAATCTAGTAACATAGACCAGGTCTGTCCTGGAAGCATCCTAATTTGAGGGAAATGCCTCTACTGACTACACTCCCTGGTTAGAAAACAACAATGGTATTAAGTAGCCATTCAGCCACCTCAAATAAATGGCCTAAAAAGATAAGGAATCAGATATTCCTCATAAAGGAAAGGGAAATAAGTAAAACTTTATGATTTTGCTAAATGAAGTTGACTGGGTTGCTATCAAATAAGAAATTAAGAAAAACATCATTGGAGGGCTTCCCTGGTGGCACAGTGGTTGAGAATCTGCCTGCCAATGCAGGGGACACGGGTTCGAGCCCTAGTCTGGGAAGATCCCACATGCCGCGGAGCAACTGGGCCTGTGAGCCACAACTACTGAGCCTGCGCGTCTGGAGCCTGTGCTCCACAAGAGAGGCCACGACAGTGAGAGGCCCGCGCACTGCGATGAAGAGTGACCCCCGCTCACCACAACTAGAGAAAGCCCTCGCACAGAAACGAAGACCCAACACAGCCAAAAGTAAACAAATAAATAAATTTAAAAAAAAAAAAAGAAAAAGAAAAACATCATTGGCATTCTTATAGTCTGATTCCTTGTTTGCCAACTGGCATTCCTTTCTCTGATTTAAATTTCAAGTCTGTATGGCTAGTGTCCTTTTTCATTTTCCCTAGAGTGTTTCATATTTACTAAATATGTTAAACGCCAGTAGAACTGATAATAGGAATGAGCTCAGCACTCATGCACAGAATTCATAGAGATTACAGCTAAAAACCTGAGCTAGGCTTACACCAATTTCCAGAAGCTAACTGCTCCTGGCTCTGCATTATTCCATGCTCACCTCTAAACTTTTCTGTACTGGAAAGGTCACGAACATCCTCCTTTCTCTCCCTCTCCCTCTCCCTTCTCACTCTCTTAACACTTTTTCTCTTGCTCTCACTTTCTCTTTAATTTAGAGGAGCATTTAATAGTTAGAAGTACTAATGCAGTTGGCTTGCTGCTGTCTGGCTCAAGTAATCTTTATTGAGATGCCTGATTAATTACTAATTAGAAAGAGAACATTTTTTTATCTTCTTTTTGACAGTTCTAAAATCCTACAAGGATAGAAAATTATTTTTCTGAGAGCAGTCCAAGCTGAAAAAGAAAAATACACACACATACAGATGATCTCCTAAACTTCATTACCCAAAGATGGTGGGTAATGGGTAACATCTGCTTTCTTTGTTATAAATTGCTGTTCTTTATTAGGAGAAAAAGAATTTCCTATTATAATGGTATATATGCTTTATTTCTGATTGACTTTCCTTAACTCAATACTAAGAGAAATTTTAGATATTAGAATAATTAAACATTTCCATTTCAATCAAGACAAGGTCTTTTCTTCACAAATTTTTATCCATTTCCTGTAATGTTATGATAACATTTTGAACATTACTTCATAACATAAAATAATTTTAAGTACATACCTTTGCCAATTTAGGTTTCTGGGCATATTTTGTTAAATTCAGTCTAGATAAATTTATAAAAGGTCCATCAGGACTTGTAAGCATGGAAGCCTATGGGGAAAAATGATAGAACAAGAAATCTGAAACTTTCTCGAAACACAAATTGAGTTTAATGTGCATAAAATTATAAAGCCAACACAAGTAAAAAGAATCACCTTCAAAAATTTTCCATATAATTGTCTACTATAAAAATAGTGAAAAATGATTAACATAACATAAATTACTTTGGTCATACAAGGCTATGGTAAAGCTGACAGAATTTACCGTTCCCAGCCTGACAAATCTTCCAGATGAGCTGGTAATTGGGCGAGCTGTGTAGGCAGTTCTGGGTGTTCTGATGGCCTGTTCCATAGTGCCTGGCCTTCCACTTTGTGTGCCGGGTCTAAGGAAACCTGTAATGGGTCTTCCAGCTTGAGTGATCGGCCTGTGAAGATTGTAAATTGTTAAAATACAAAGAAGATCAATAAAGGAAGATTCTCATGCAGCCCGGTCAATATTTAGTGGCAAAGGGAATGAAATAGGAGTATACTGAACATACCTGACAGCTGGACTAGGCCCTCCTGTCTGATTAGTTCCAGGGAGTTTCAGAGATGTTCCAGGACCTATAAGATGAGATGGCAAATTCAATTTGTATATTATTTATTGATTTGTAAAAACTGTCCACTAATGCAATTTTCACAAATGTGCTAGCCTGGTGAAAAAGACATTAGTAACAGGAAATGTATCTAGAAAAATGTGTTTGAGATTAATATTTATTGAGTACCTATCATGTTACTTTTGTTATTACATTTAATCTCCACACTAATTCTGCAAGGTAGGTAGTACTAACCCATTTAGCAAAGGCTTAGAGATTTAAATAAACAGGTCAACCTGTTAGTAGAGCCAGCATTCAAACTCAAGACAGGCAGGTTCCAAAGCTCCAACACATCAAAATGACAGTTCTATACTCATAGTTTATTTTTCATACAAACTTCTTCTCCCAATAAAAGATCAGTTACCCCCAATATTTGGAATTTAGATATCTTAACTCCAAAAGAGCAAAATGATAGGGAAAAAAGACATCTTAACATGAAACATATGTACTTTTATTCTCAATTTCCACTGAAGCATTAAAACAGCTATTACCTTCCAAACATATATAAATGACTGATAACTGTCACAACTAACAAATTACCAGCAAGATACCATATGTCATGGTAATCATCCAATACCATTCACAGCAGCACACCTGCAAGCTGGGACTAGGCCACTGTGACAATCCTGATGAACAGTCACTGCCTAGCAAATCACTCCATCACCTCACATCATGCATTAGAGCAAATCATCGATTATTACAATGAAGTGATGTTTTCAAATTATCATTTTTTTAGAACACTTCTGTTGTTTGGATGCTTCCTGTGTTTAGACTCTCAGATAAACAATCTTTGATATATTAGATAAGCAGCTCGGATAGAATGCCTTTTCATAAAATATTTTAAAATGCATAATATAGCTTCTACTGAAAAATAGTTATACATCAATCTCACACCTTAAGTTCAAGATAATATAATTGTGCCTTTGTACTATAAGGCAGAATAGAGGTAATATTTTTTCATGCATACACGTGCTTCATGTATGTGTCTTATTTTTATTATAAAAAAGTACACATAGAGAGTATTCCTCCTCCTAATGGCTTTTCATTTACTTAACTGAAAAACCAGTACTTACGTGGAACCTGAGCAATAGCATTTTCATCCAGTATCATTTCTGCAATTCCTTCCTGATCTACATCAATTTCATCTATGTACACCATTTCAGTTAGTGCTCGTGCTTTTAAAATCCAGGCTGCCTAAAAAGCATAGATAAGATAAAGCATATCTTAAATTGCATTAGAAGTAGTGCATAGCCTATAGAAATCAGCCATCCTTTATTATTATCTAATTTTTTATCAAACATGTTTACCATACTTAATGCATGATACTAATTTAAAGGGCTATGTCCAGGAACTAATACAAGAAGACAAGGTCATTATTAATCAAGAAACAATCAATAGATCAATTACCTAGTAAACAAAAGTGTGGTAATTACCTAGTAGTCTTCTAACATGCCTTTTTATAAGTGAAAGAAGATCTTTATAGAAAATTTTACTAGAATAATAATTTGAAAACAGATGAGTAAAGCTACAACCACGTGTTCTTTCTGCCTTTCTCCTTCAGGGCCAAGTCCTTCGTGAAGACTTCCCTGATAGTTTAACTCTGAACCTACTTCCCTCTTGTCTTTCTTAGAAAGCACTTTCTTTTATACTTCTATTATTATGTACTTACTATATTCAACCAACACTATAATTATTTGGGCATATGTTTGCCCTCCCTTCCCCCAGAACACAAGCTTTTTTACCTTGTTCACTTTTGAATTTTCCATCACACCTATGGTTTGTGTACACAATAGGTATTCCAAAAATGTTAACTTGAACTAGGATTAATTTTTCCCACTTCCCAATAACTAATCAACACAATCTTGGTTGCTTTGTGATCTAGCCAGTAGGTCAGCTAGTAAACCTGCTAGAAAGTGGGGGAAAAAATGGAAAGGTAATTAAGGAACCTAGAAAATATCTAATCAGCTTTGCTTTACCCTGAGAAATTAGACGTAAAGGTGTGCACGATTAAATACCTTGTGAAATATTTAAAACTGCTTTATCAGAAAAGTTTACCGTTCTGCTTCAATAGAAGCAGAGAGCAATAAAGCTTGGTGTCCTGTGGCAGATTTGGGGAGAAGGCAACCCTTGAGGCAGCAGTATAGGACCGACTCTATACTACAGGGGGAGCAGCAGCAAGGGAAATCTGGAAAGGGGTTAGGCCTCATCATACTAGGAATCTGTCTGTGAAGCATGCTGCATGAAGGCAAGGGACTGAGGGAGGAACAGATGGAGGCTACAAGAGGACCAGAGAGTCCTCACATAAGGATATCGAGATGCACTGAAGCATCAGCGTGTATTTATTGAGCACCTCCTACTTATGTAGCACTGGGCTAGGTTCTGAGAAGGAAATGCGAGAAGATAAAGACATGGATCCTAATTTTCCTGAACGTATCACCTACTGGATTAAATAACAAGGCAAAGCAATGCATGATATGTGACAAATGAGCTACATGGAAAATGGTTTTACAAGAATTAGAAGGCAGAGATCCTTTTGTGGGCTAAAGTAATTGGAATGTATATTTTTAAAAATTTTTAAAGAAAAAGAATTTTTAAAAGTCTTCATGCTTTCCTTTTAATGGGAACAAAAGGAAATTACATTGTTGCCTTTGGTCCTCACCATGAGGTATTATCTCCCCTGTGTGAGTCCAGGTCCTCCCAGAAGCAGATGCCAAGAGGGGATTGAATGTGCAAGGCAGAAATGGAGACACAGATGTAGAGAACAAACGTATGGACACCAAGGCGGGGAAAGTGGTGGGGGGAGGGGGGGAGGGGAAGGGTGGTGGTGGGATGAATTGGGAGATTGGGATTGACATATATACAACTAATGTGTATAAAATGGATAACTAATAAGAACCTGCTGTATAAAAAAATAAATTAAAAAAATAATGTTGAAATGAAAAAAAGATATATATAATATCAGCTGTGCACAGAGCTTGTCATCACAAGAGACAGCCTACCACAGGGAAAAAAAAAGAAACAAGGCTGTCTTCACAATATATTTAGGTTCCTCAAGTGAAATTACATTTGATTAGATTATTGGGGTTTTGTCTTATACTTTTCTGGTTGAGGTTTACTGGATTCTTAACAGATAACTTAGAATAAAATATTTCAAACGTTATGTGTAAATTTAACCCAATTGAATGAGAAGAATATGGACCCAAAGAACTAATTTGTTTGTTTAAAAAGTCAGTTCCAATTGGAACTGCATCTAACTGTGGGAGCCACCAAAGACTAGGAAAGTTGCCAGATTGATTCAGCTATTCTCAGGGGTCAAGGAAGTCGTCACTCATCACTGGCTTGGACTAACGGTTTAATTTAACTTTAAAGATGGAAATAAGTAATCCTGATTTAAGTCCTCACAGTTCCTATTGCCCTGCAAGTATCTGATGGCTTTAATTTTTCAAAAGGGCATATTCTTTGCTGAGCACCTCTGGTGGATAGGAGGAAGGACGGCAGCATTCTCTGTTCACACAGTAAAACAGGATGTGGGCTTCACTAGTTCATTCCCATATTCCCAGGGAGCACCTACTGCATGCCGGGTCCTGGGAACAGAGATGAGTAAGTCACAGCCCAAGTTCTAGCTCATAAGAATTTCAGTGTTATGGGGAAAGTGTAAAAACGAAAACCTGGAACATGCTATAGAAGGACAAAGAAAGGCACGCAGCTGCCTTGGGGTGGAAGAAAAGGTAAAGGAGGAGAGTTTGTCCCACGGCCAAGACAGGAGAGTGCGTGCCAGGTAGAGCGCATAGGGCAAAGGAAGGCCAGCTTGAGGGCTCATATGGAGAAACAAGAGTGTGGTAGAAGAATCAGGTTCAGCTGAGGAGAAGCTGCTTGAGAAGAAGCTGGAGAAAAAGGCAGGGGCCAGTGAGGGATCCTGTATGCCACCCGTATGCCATGATGAGGAGTTAATAAAGCTTCAGGAGTATGATTTGGAGTCCTAGTTAAATTGACTCTCTAAAAGTCAAGTTTTTATTATTACAGTATCATTTATACAGTTGGATATTAATTATCCATGCACATATTTTTTAAACTATTTTCATACCCATTCTGTTATCTCATAGTCCAATCCATCATGCTTCTTGACTTCTATCCTTCTACTAACCCCTCAAGTATTAAGAAGGTGCAAATTATTTTACATCAGGCTAAGCAAAACATAGGAATGTAAATCCACTATTCCCTCCCAACCAAATGAATATATGCTTCAGAAGCCAAATAGGAAGATCTTTTTTTTTAAATTTTATTCCATAAGAATTCACTTTTTCAAAAAGGTAAATCTATATTTGTTTCAGTTTCTAAAACCTCATTATTAAGAAGTAGAAATAATGAGGTGAATTTCTGATATTTAAAGATCTGCAATAAGACCTACTTGCACCATTACTTAATTTTAAATTACATCAGTATTTGAGAATATTAATTTTCCTGACTTTCCTCCTTCTATCCTAACAAAAAATGACCTTGAAAATCATGTATCACTGCTTGATTAAACATCAGATTGTATTCAAAGAACTGCTCTGGGCAACAGGAACAATTCTCGGAATTTTAATGAAAACATTTTATTTTGGAGGCAAGCCAAGCATGTTTTACAGCCCTAAATTCCTCTGCCTGTTTAAATTTTTTTAAGTTCAAAACTAATCAGTGATTAAAATAAAATGCATACAATATTGTAAATCAACTACACTCCAATAAAAATTTTTAAAAATAAAATAAAATGCATAACAAAGCAAATTGGTAACCCTACACTGCCACTTGAATCTGAATAAAACTATAAACTGGTTTTTATCAGAAATACTTAAGTTGTTAATAAATGACAGGGTCATGCAGTTTATGTAGATAAATTTGAATACCTACGTATTGGAAGTCCTGTAAAATCGATAAAAATAATAGATGCTTAGGAATTTTTTTTAAGGGAAAAGCATAGATCCTCCCAATGTAAATGAGTAATCATCACATCAATTATTTCCTTTTTTATCTGCGAAACATAATCCCATCTCATTTACCTGCTTAGTTAGTCTATATATAGGACATTACTCTTGAGGCAACTATCTACCAGCTAACATCAGGAAAATACTGACTTCCCTGTACTACCTTCTGTGAGGGTAATCCAATTTTAGTGATAAAAATAGACAAATTAAAAGGTTAAAACTCTACTGACTGAGTAAAGCAGGTTTACACTGTTTTGTTCCTCTTAATACAGAATGCAAGGCTATGTAAAGCCTTTTAAGACAGGTAAGAAACAATTTTACTAAGTTATTCTTAGAATAAAGCTACCAAAAGAACAGTCTGTCTAACCTGATTTAGACATCATGAGAATCAGTAACATGTGACACTCTGCCTACTCTATGAAAATGAAAATTTAGGCACAAAATGTTGAATTGTTATTGTAAAGCCTCATTTATTTTGAAGTGATAAAAACCTGCAAAAGAGGAAAGGCAAAAAGTGTGAATAGTGAGCTCAAAAGAATCCAGTCAGCCTTGTTCCCTTCTGATTCTTTTAGATCACTATCCAATTAAGTCTATAGTAACAGAGCAGGACATGTCAAATACAGGTCCTTCATGAAGTCCCTGTGCTGGTCTGAAACTTTCAAATACCATTGAAAGTTTTCAAACCATACCAACAATGCAAATTATTGATGTTTCCATTTAATTTTAACTTTAATCAAAATCTTCCAAAATTACTGAAAACAAAAGGCACATTACTTACTCTCTTTATACCTTAGGTGATTCTTATGACTTGTACATGTATTATACAAAAAATAGTTTTCCACCCTCTATCAATTTGGAAATCATGATTATGAACATTCCAATGACAAATGTCATCCTTTTAAAGAACAGAGTACTACATTTTAACCTATTTACCATGTTTGTTTGAAACTGCACAGGCCTCCATCAGAGTATTTTGCATACTACTTTCTTCTAAAAGGTCTGATAATTACACATGTAAACCCCATGAGGTTCAAATTGTTTATTTATCTAAAAAACACTTAAAATTCGCTCTTGCTTGGCAGGGCAAATCCCTGACAATATTTAAGTTCTCTGATTTACATCTCTCTCGTCCCTTCTCCTTATTCCCAGACTTACTGGAAACACTCTTGGGCTAAAAGCTTCACTGGCCAGGAGGCCCCCTAACCAGACCTCCTCTTCCTGGGTTCCCTTTCCACTCATCTACTGTCTCATGCAGTTAGCAGGTCTCTCTGGCCACCTCTCATGTCTAACAAAGTTCATTTGGTAGATGTGGCTGTCTGGCCAAGTCTTTTCTTCCTCACAGTGGCAGGCACCTCTCTCTAAAAACAAGACCTTCCCAAGCGGAGTCGGCCTACTCTTTACCCAAGACCTATGATCCAATCCATCATAGACACTCCTGACATCTTGGCTTCCTTTCTAAGCCTCTGACTCCCCTTGCCTCCGCCTTTATTTTTCTCATCCTCTAGGTCAATATTGGTCATTTCTATTTAAGCTACAAGTCTTAATGAGTAGAGTGCCCTAGTTTTACATCCATAGACACAAAGTATTAGAAATATAATAGTTTATATCTACAGAATGACTGGTAGATATAGCTAATTTTATAACAGCACAAGTAGATAGGCAGCAAATTTTCTAATCTATAGCAACAACTAAGCAATAGTAATTAAACTATTCTCTAAACTAAAGGTTGCAGCTAAACCTTTACCTGAGACACTGGCAATTCTGGATCTGGCTCCTGGAAAGCATTAAGAAGGTTGTAAACATTTTTAGGATAATACAGTTTCTAAAATTAAAAGTCTTAATGACCAACCAAGTATTTGTAGGTGGACTCAAACTCATTCAATAAAAACCCAAACATGAATTTTAATCTTTCCCCAAAAGTGCCCTCACAAGTTCTGTACAAGCAACACCCTATCCACTGAAGAGTGCTAAATTTTCTATGATCAGAAAATTCTAATTACTGTTACCTCATTTAGAGCACAGAGAAGAGATCTTTACATATTTAATGAATTCACAGTATCTCAGGAATTAAAAATAATTTTACAACTATACCAAGGAAGCTATTTTTATATTCAAAAACAAGTTCATGGTGGTTAAAGCATTCAGACTTTAATCCCTTGAGGAGAAGGAGGAAAATCCACATACTATAAACCCTTCTATTCCCCATAAACATAATGGGATCAGTGGCTAAAGATAAGAAATTAATTCTGACTGCAATGTCTTCCGAGAAATTTTTGTAAATAGACTATATAATATATATCAGGGTCAGGTGCTGATAAACTCAGGGTTTTTTTCTGTCCAAAATTAAATAGAAATACATTGGTTAAAAACACAGATTTATAACAAATTTATTTATAAAAGATCTACACTTTCACATCTACAGTCAGCAGCCTCTGAACACTCAATCTGCAGCATGTTTTACTGGGAAAGCTACTAAGAAACAGAAAAAGGAAAGAAAAAAAAAATCCTTGCTTTCCTTGCTTTCTACAGCTCTAAAATCCACAAAGAATACCCGAAATATTTTTTAAACAATATATTATGTGTGCAAGCAATGTGTAAACCATCTGGTCACCAAGCAAGGATAAGCAATTTCACATGACACACAGTAGCAACAAGAGAGGAAAAGGCTAAACTAAGCTAGAAAGTGAGAGTCCTAGGGGGTGGGAGTTAGAGAATACTTGGCAATCAGCGGAACAGAACACAAAACAGCAACTAAGAAGACACAGCAATTGGAGGTTTTCAATGCCAGCGTGCAGAAGAGCGAGCTGGAAAAAGAATAGATTTCCTAGATCCCACAATCCATATTTAGAGAAATACACTGATACAGGCAATGAGATGACAGAAGGAATAACCCCTTCTATTCTTTCTTCTATTTATTTGTATACATGTCTAAATGACCCCCCATTATCTCATTTGAGTCCCACAACAACCATTTCAGGGAGGCAGGTAAGTGTTATTATCCATTTTACAGATCAGTAAACAAATTCAGGGATGTCATGTAATTTGCTCAAGGTCACACAAAGAAGCCAGAGCTCTTTCTTGCCAGTCCACCTTGGAGATTAAAAAAAATGAGTTGGATACATAAGGCAGGATTGAAGGGTAAAGTGTAGGAGAGATACAAGATAAGTTCCATATAGAAACAGGTAAAAAAGTTTACCAGAGGTGATTGTAGACAGCGTTTGAAAAGGAAAACAGTGAAAGGAGACAGAGCCACGGAGAGTAAGTAAATGCTGGACGCTTGTTAGTCTGCAGGGAGATTCCTCCAGTGGCCCAAACTGACCCCGGCAGCTCAGCCTCAGAGCGCTCTGTTCACCAACGAACGCCTTCATGCTCTCTGTGTCTCGTCCTGCCCCGCAGGATTGCACTTACGACTTACCAGGCAGGTAAAGAACATTAGGGACCTGATGTGAAATGAGAAGAAAATGAGAAGGGAGAGGATGGAAAGGTGTAGAGACCGGTGAGGTGGTATGGATGGAAGATGGAGGCAAGGCTTAACCACGAGTCGGCAGAGAATACATTAATTCCACAACATTCTCTTGGCATCCCTGGAACCCCGAGAGGCACTGAAAACATTCTATGTGGGAAGGCACATAATTAAATAAATTACAGTACAATGTGTTAAATGCCATACTCAAGCATGGACCAATCACAGATGACTTAGATGGAGGACAGAAAAGCAGAACATGAGAGATAAGGAAGTCAGGGTAAAAAGAGAGATTATTCTGGAAATGATTGTGTACCAATGATCTATGAAGTATATTCCACATCATTTTATCATCAATTTCACTGGACACTTTCCTCACAGATGCTCTCCAGATTACCAACAATCCTTTCAGAAAGATATGACAGAATCCCACCTGCAAATATCTCTAGCTAACTAGAGATAATAGCAGCTCACTTTTTTGATCACTTAGCATGTGTTAATGAACTTAACCCTCACAACAACCCTTTGAGGTAGGTATGTTACCATGGCCATTTTACGGATAACTCTGAGGTCAAAGTGTGCAGGCAGTATTTGAAGCTAGACACTCTCAGTCAAGAGCATGCACTTTGCTTTACATATGAGACCATAGCAAGGCCGGAACGCAGACTACTGTAGAGTGTGGGAAGACCAAGGCCAGGTATGGCTGGTCTGGAGATCCACCAGGAGCAGCAGAACGATGGAGGAAAGAGTCAGGATATTTTAATTTAGAGACAGGGC
Source organism: Orcinus orca (assembly GCF_937001465.1). Lineage (NCBI taxonomy): Eukaryota > Metazoa > Chordata > Mammalia > Artiodactyla > Delphinidae > Orcinus > Orcinus orca. The sequence continues at coordinate 186,814,337 of NC_064560.1, read as the reverse complement.
AAATTTAGTGATTTTGTTTTTTTTTTTTTTTTTTGCGGTACGCGGGCCTCTCACTGTTGTGGCCTCTCCCGTTGCGGAGCACAGGCTCCGGACGTGCCGGCTCAGCGGCCATGGCTCACGGGCCCAGCCGCTCCGTGGCATATGGGATCTTCCCGGACCGGGGCACGAACCCGCATCCCCTGCATCGGCAGGCGGACTCTCAACCACTGCGCCACCAGGGAAGCCCAAATTTAGTGATTTAATTTTTAAATCACTAAGACCTTCATCTGGGTCTCTCTCAATTATAGTTTTTATGATTTAAATTAATCCACATACACAGGAAACCACAAGTTAGGTTCACTTGGTCTAGCAAATTATTTCCATGGGTATTATCAGCATAGTTTGAGTAGAAAGCATCAGGCCCAGGCCTAGAGTCAGAAAACCTGGGCTTGATCCTCAGGGAGCCACTTAGCTGCATGACCTTGAACAACCTCCATTACCCAGTCCTCCCCTCAAATTAGAGCAATAGTGCCTACTTTATAGGATAGCTTTAAAAATAAAACCTTGAAGATTATTTCATAATTTTCAGAGTTCTTATACCACAGTAGTTCGTGAAGTATAAGGTGGTAGTACTTTCAACAAGAAGTATTAACCACACAGAATTTCTTTATAAATACATGTACATAATGAACAGAAAAGCACCCAACTCTCTATTACTTCCTTTTTCAGAACTCAGAACTGACTCCCAGTTACGGCACATCAAATTAAAACTTCCCTTTGAATCTCCGTGAAAGTAAGAAGACAGGGAAAGTACAGTGGCACTGCCTAGAACCAGCAAAAACTCACCAGCATAAACTTCAATTCACAGTAGTTTGCTTCCTTCCTTCCTCCCTAGGGTATAGCTTTCTCTTAGGTTGTTGCTATTACTTTAGGGAATTAAAACTCCAGATGATTCTGAATGCAACTTCCAAATTGCCACCAATACTTACTCTGGCTAATGAGTCTGCCCAACTCTGCTCTTAAACTACAGAGTCATTATTCAGAATTTAGCAAAAACAGGAAGGAAAAGAATGTAAGAGAACAGAGAAATGAATGGATTTCAGAAGGTTTAGGGAAATCTAGTGACCAAGGAGCCAAGTGGGAATGTAATCTTTAAAATTCAGCAACGTGAACTGCTCTGCAGAGTACAGAATCAAAAGAATGCCTGGTTATAAGTCTCCATGGCCCAAATGAGGAAATAAATTAGATAATCATACAGAAAGATGTTTATTTGGCTGGGATCACCAGATCATTGTCTCAACCAACTACTAACATACAGCTCATTGGGGACCCCTGCTTCTCGACCTTTCATCTAAGCCAGTGGCTTTCAGCCTTTTCTCCACCTTCAAACTATTGACAGTAATAACCCCCTTCTCTCTCATTATAAGCAGAGATTGCGGGTGGCAAGAAAAATGTGAATTACCCCCATTCTGATAAACAGCTAACCCTCCCACTCCCAGAATCACAGATTTTAACAATTTAAAAATCTATCAGCAATCTACCTCATTAAGAAAAGTATATTAACTTTAAAAAAAAATCAACGACTACCTCTATGTTTTATGAACTGTTGAATTATACTGGAGCTAAAATCGGGGCTGCTTTTAAAGCCATGAATCTGACATATGGAACACAAAGAACAGTAATTAGATTAAGCAACTAATCAGGATGACCGACATGAGCCGTAAAAGCAAGCATTCCCTCTAGGTCATGTTGCTGCATGGAAGGCCATTTTGCATTTCTCTCTTTTATGTCTTTTAACTTTTAACCACTTTTCTAGTCACGATTTAGAGAAAACTTTGAAAAAAGATAGCACTTCTCTATGAATTGATTGTTCCTACTGTCTTTTGTCAAATGGGGAAACTATGATGATGAATTAACCAGTTATCCTTCTTTATTCTTAACTGATCAGAACTTTAACGTCCTTCATGCTTACAGACCCTGCCCTCTGTTTCACACCATTCTGCATCTGGGAAAAGCAGTCCAGAATCCATCTTTTTCAGGAACCCTTCCCAAACATCATGTTATTACCTTCAACCTACCCTTCAGTCCTCCCGTATCCAAATAAAATTGTGTAACGCTAAGGAAACAAGCTGGTCCATAGTATATCATACCTCTCCAGCCAACCTGACTATGCTGACTTTGGCAAGAATCAAAACTAAATAAAATCCACATGTCCTAACAGAAAATACAAGGCACTAATTAAATATTTTTGATGATACTATACCAAAATGGTATCTCTTAAAGGAGAACTAAACGTAGAAGAAATAGTCTTAGAGGTGGGCTTCCTTCCAAAAGGTTAATGTATCACCACCAAAACGTCTTTTTGAAGCTCCCTGGACCAGCTTATAAAAAGATTAGCAAACAGCAAATCACTTTAGAGAGGTTCTCCTCATCCAGGAGAAAAATAAGCAAAACCCAAAGTGAATATTAACATAAAAAACAAAAGCTATTTTTGTTCCAGAAAAAAAAAAGCGAGAGCAAAAATGAATCCATTTGGCACTCAGAAGAAATATTTTAATTTCCTTTCTCTTCCATGTGTCCAGGCACTGCTTCAAAGTCACTCATTTGTAATCAAATCAGTTGCGTGGCACAGGAATGGTAATTCAAGAAGCTGCAGAGGAAAAATATTCTACTTTAAAATGTAGAAGCCTCAAAAAAAAAAGCCCATGAGGCTAAAGGGGTACATGAAGATAAACCAGGGAAACCGCAGGGGCTGAGAGTCATCTGCCTCTGCTCTGATCACATTACCGTTAGCTTTTCATAGATTGCTAGTCTCTCCATTTAACTTCCTCCACTGAAACAAGAGCGTTGTGAAGAAATATCAATGATGATAATGACTATCAGAAACACTCTCCTGGAGGGATCCAGGAAGAATTTGCTCAACTGATTTTAAAAAAAAAAACTGATCCTCGAGATAAGAAATGAATTAAGAATGTCCATAATGCAATTACATGTGTATGAAAAGGTGAATACATATAAGAACCTATGGTGCTGAGAATTAGGATGGGGGGCAGGGAGAAGCAAAGACCACCAGGCAATTAGGGTGATCTCCATAAACAGAGTGGAAGTTGGCACACATAAATAACACCATCCAGATGCATATATGAATATGATCAAGGCACTCATTCAGCAAAATACATAATGACGGCACCTGTGTGCCAGATTCTGTGCCATTCCATACAGATCTGCCATCCTGGACTCATATTCTAAGAGAAAGAATGAGAATTTTCAAGCTTTTCATCAAAGGAACCTCCTAAAGCTTCCTGAAGCTCCTCATTAAATGCATCAGCACTCTAACATAAATATTTAAATTCTTTTTAATTAATTAAGAAAAAAGCAGGATTGCTTTAAGCTTGGGGAAATCATAATGGAAAATATTTCCAAAATGAAATAACACTTGGATACAAAATGCACAAATCGGTGCTAAGAGAAGCATACAGAGAAAAAGCGCAGTGTTTAAAGGCTGGATCAAAGAATAACTAACAGGAGTGAGCCATGTAAACTTTTCAGAGGCCCTAACCAGGAATCCAAAGGCCGGTTTGGTAAGGTAACATCAAGTTAAAACTTCTGTTCCGGGCTTCCCTGGTGGCACAGTGGTTGAGAGTCCGCCTGCCAATACAGGGGACACAGGTTCGTGCCTCAGTCCAGGAAGATCCCACATGCCGCGGAGAGGCTGGGCCCATGAGCCATGGCCGCTGAGCCTGCGCATCGGGAGCCTGTGCTCTGCAACGGGAGAGGCCACAAAAGTGAGAGGCCCGCGTACCGCAAAAAACAAAACAAAACAAAACTTATGTTCCTGGTGAAGTGCTACTCGTCATTCTGACAATATATATAGTTCCTCCTTAAATAAACTATCTTAGCATAACAAATAAAAAGGATTAGAAAGGGAAAAAATGTCATAAATTTCTTCTAGATCTGGTAGATTCTCCTCGGCAGCCTTTGATACTTGTAGGAGCTAAACATATCAACCCCTGCTTATAACAATAAAACAGTAACAAAGAATTACATTTAAAAAAAACATTTCTAGGATATTAAAATTAATTATGTATCACATTACAAAGTATTATTTCAAATCCACAATAAGTAGGACAGTGGAAGAGGCCAGGACTTAACAAGATCTGTTGCCATAATGATCTTAACCACGTCAGATGGTTAACCAACGACAACAGCAACGTTTCCCAGTATGATCCTGTATCTTTTATTCTTCACCACCATTCTCAAAGTCAGATCCACTAACCATTCCCTGTAACAAGTCTTAATTTTCCAAGAGGGCCAGCAAGGCCTAAAGGGAACTATATAAGAGGCCAAATAAAAAGATCCAAGTTACTACCTTGTTTAGCTGTTAATTTCGGAGACTTTAAATGAAGTTCTTAATTTGTTCACCCTGTTCTCCCTAGGTACAAGGAAAGGGGTCAAGATCTCCGCTACAGCTCCTTCTTAACCATTAATAGAAACGCTGATGCTTTGCCTATGCAGTTCCCAAAGTGACAACATCTCCCCAGGATAAATTTGTACCTCTCCCCCAAAAAAGGAATCAGTCAGCGGTCGAGTAAGTTTCAGAATACTGTCTTAATCAAAATTAGGCAGGTTACCTTCCTTCAGGACTTCTCAGAGCCTTTAATCCAAGTACACAGATATGTCAAATTCCCATTTAGCTAAAAATCTTGAAAAAGGAACAGCACATGGGAAAATGTACTGGAAAAAGTTCAGAAACACAGAGTTTTGAAAAATTAGGCTACATAAGCACCAAAGAAGCAGCACAGGATAGACAAAGGGAATGGGCTTACCAGCTTTGTACCTTTGGACAAATTACTTCACCATGTGCCTCAGTGTGCTCTATCTGTAAAATGGGGGAAATAGTACCAACTTCCTAAAATAGCTGAGGATTAAATGAGATAACATATAAAACCCTCTGAATCAAGCCTGACACAGAGTAAATACTCAATAAATGTTACCTATTATCTTTGTTACATACTTTGCAAGGTTATTCTAAGCAAAGAAATACACATAATTTATAGAATATATCCCTGGCAAGTAGTAAGCACTCAATAAAAGGTCACTGAACACTGTAAAGTCCTGATCACAGTGTCTAGCACAAACTAAACCTGAATTGCAGTACTGAATGTCACTATGATTACATCATTAAGATTAGAGACACGGAAAACAAACTATGGTTACCAAAGGGGATAGCAGGGTGCGGGGGGTGGTGGTGGTGGACAGATTAGCAGTTTGGGATTAACATATACACACTACTATATATAAAATAGATAACCAACAAGGACCTACTGTATAGCACAGGGAACTATATTCAATATCTTGTAATAACCTATAATAGAAACCTGAAAAAGAATATATGTATGTATAACTGAATTGCTTCGCTGTACACCTGAAACTAATACAACATTGTAAATTAACTATACTTCGATGGTTAAAAATGGTTTAAAAAAGATGATAAGGTCTTAACCATTAATAAAAACACTGCTGCTTTGCCTATAACACATTTCCTAATGTGACAACATCTCCCTAGGATGATAACAACAAAGATATCTGAGCCTCGCCCACTGCCAAAAAAGGAATCAGTGATCAAATAAGTTTCAGAACTATTGTATTCATCAAAATTAGGCAAAGTTTCTTTCTGCAGAACTCCTCAGAACCTTTAGTACGAATCTCTAAGTAGGGAATATACATTTCCCAAATGCATTTAATGAGGAAACTTTCTTTCACTGAGCACTCTTGGGACTGTTGTTCTTTGGAACACAGAATGGAAACTATCCTAACTCACTGGAAAAATAGAACAATGTCTGGTACATCACTAGTTTGTAACAAATTTTGGTTGTACAAATGTAAAGGGGTCCATATTTTGTCATGGTTCCCAAACATATTTAAGGGTGAAATCCCTTTTTTTTTTTTTTTAAGCAGCATTTGTGGGACTACAATGCCAGGAAACATATCTGGAGGCGTGCTTGTCTATGGAAATGCAGTTCTATTAACCAATGTGACCTAACACAAGCACAACCTAGTTTAGCATTCCTACTAACACAGATTGCTCTGTGGGAGATGTGCTATCTATCTGAAGGCCAAAAGATTCACTTTAATAGGTTATCCTCAATCCATTTGCTGGGCACTAAGGCAGAGCCTAGTGACAGTTTTCACGCCTCAGTTTACGGAACTCCCCCTCAATTTTCCTTTTTTTTCTAACATCTCCGAGGCAACACCACTAGAAGAAAAGCTGGGAAACTATAACTACATGGGTACGTTCTGCATTTAATAGACGTACTCACGAACTACCAGAGTTCTGCTCTCCCTTTTTCTCCTTTTTTGTCTCTTCCAGGAACTACCTGACCCCCAGAGTTGTACCTCTCTTATACCTAGCATAAAAGCCTTTTCACTCACTTTATTTAATATTATACTTTATTTAAGAAACCCTAAATAAACTACTATAATCAATGCCATCTTGCCTTCTTTTACAGGAACTTTTTTCCCATCCCTCCCTCCTAATAATGAATGTATCTTATCCTCTCCTAGATTCTCATTCCTCTAATTTGCATTATTTGCCTCAAGTTGCACTCAAGCCCCAGCATCGAAGGTTCCCCACTCTTGGACAACAGTCTTAAGATGAACCAGAAGGATTACACGTTTGATCAAAAGAAAAAAAGGCAGCTATTTCAACAGGGAGTGGGAAGTTACAGATCTTTATGTTTATACATAAGGGTTTTAGAAATCAATACCGTACGTGCAGCGAGCTTAAGAGCCCATCCACATGCAAGTATAAAGGAACTAACAAAGTTCGTCACCAAATTGTTCCTTTAAGCGACGTTTGAAGGAAAGGGTCTGCTGAAGTTTGAGGAGGGGGCGGTCGTGGCACAGCACTCGTGGGTCCCGCGGGCAAGGACCCACCGGCCAAGGCTCCAGGGGGTCTCGCTCCAGGGCCTGTGCTGACCACAAGGTCAACCTCGCCCTGCGCCTTCTTCCCTGGAGACCCCTCCCGGGGACCTGCGAATCCCCCAGAGCCCTCAGCCTTATTGCCGGGATCCACAGGGCTGACGGGGTCCGGCCTGTACCTGGTCATAAGGGGACTTCTCCAGCATCTGCGTGCACAGATCGGCGCAGAGCTGGAACTTCCTGCGCCTAAAATAGCTCCAGGCCAGGAGCAGCGGATCCATCTCCGAGCCCACGGCGGCTCCGAGAAAGACCAGGGCCCGGCTCAGGGAGGGCGGGGGGCGAGGAGCAGGCGGCGTCCAGCCCTGCCCGGCAACGCGCGGGGGCAGGGGCCTTGCCAGAGAGGCGCCCCGCGTCGCGCCTGAGAATAGGAAAAAGAAAACCCACCTCGAGTAGAACTCAGCTATAGGACTGCTAAACCTTGGCTTTAAAAATCATATACTTTTAAAGACTACATATTTCATTAATTTTCTAGAAGAAGGAACCTTGGCTAAAGTAAGAGGCAGTGACTTAGACACCTGCAACTGGGGTCCTCCACCCACCCAGAGGAGGACCGGTTGCCTGGCAACCGAACTCTCCGCGTACTCTGCCAGTCCCAGAAAAATCCCGAGAGTTGAGCGTACGGCCGGTCGTTGTCATACTCTTACTCTTCAGGCATTCTTACCCCTATCACTTATTCCTCCGACTTTAGAAACACAAACATGAGAACAGTTTCTCCAATACCATCTCGCCCACCAGAACCCAAAGACCTAAATCCTAAAACTCCCAGTCTGTTTTTCTAAATCCCTCTCACCCAATCTCGGTGTCCGAATGAAAAGGTACATTGAGGATTGCTTAGTCCAAACCGTTCGTTTTACAGATAAGAAACTGAGATGAGCTCAGAGAAATTATTAACCTAGTGTGGCGCGGAGTTAGGGAGCTGGATTGTAATCCAGATGACTACAAACTGTTAATACCATTTGTTAATTCCACGATGCCTAGGGGTTCTGGATTATAAATCGGTGACATTTTTGCCAAACAAAATAATGTACGAAAAAAAAAATCTTTAAGGAGGTTTTGAAACACCATCTCCACGTACTTGTTGTTTGTCAAATGTTTACTTGTGCAGAGTGATTTTTTCAGGTACAATTCTGACTTTCCTCTAGAGATTTACACAGATGACAAATATCTTTTATGGTTAGGAAAAGAGAAGTGTGACCAAGCTAAGTCCAGGTTGACTTCATTATGGAGGACTAGGGGATATTTTTTCCTTGCCTTCTTCCTACCACAGTGAGAGAGGCGGGAGAGGAAAAGTTAACTCGATATTGAAGAACTTTCTGATCAGTTCTAAATCTCCTTTACAGATAAGAAGCGAACTAACAGCTCTTAGTAAAGATAAATCACTCGTAATTTTCTCAAACCACTAAGGTACCATAATGAAGACACTATATTGAATCCAGATATATATACGTCTCATATATATCAAAATGAAAGCTTTCTAAAATAAAAAATGGGTTGTGAGTAGTTTTTTCTCCTTTACTAAGCAGTCATTCTTGAATTTTTGTATCTTGGAAGCAATTAATTATCAGGATTGTGATTATTCCAGTTACGTTTACTACAATTAGTCCATTTGTGTTTCCCTGGAGGTGCCTCTAGAAATGTAACCGGTCTAATGCAGCAGCCCACTGTTTCTAGGGGTCAGGATTTTAGGACCGTACATGCTGGAACTGGCACTTGGGCTCGATATTTCACAGGGTCCTTTTGTTTTCTGGTAAAATGTAAGTGGAATCTATGTAAGTGATTCTCAACCCTGGCTCCATATTAGATAGATTTTTTTAAGTAAACTATTTTAGAATATATTTAGATTTATGGAAAAGTTACAAAGATAGTACAGAGAGTTCCCATCTACTCCTCACCCAGTTTCCCATTGTTAACAACATTACTACAGTACATATGTCACAACAAAGGAACCTACATTGGTATATTACTATTAACTCCACAATTTATTCAGATTTCCGTAGTTTTCCCCTAATACCCTTTTTCTATTCCAGGATCCCACTTTGGATACCATATTACATTTAGTCATCAATGTCTCCTTTGCCTCCTCTGGTCTGTGACAGTTTCTCAGACTTTTCTTGTTTATGATGACTTGACAGTTTTGAAGAGGGCTGGTCAAGTATTTAGTAGAATGTCTGTGGAGCTTTTAAAAATACAACTGCTCACATTCCATTCCTAGAGAGTCTGACTTAAATGGTTTGATATAGGGCTGAAGCATTGGTTTTTTTGTTTTGTTTTGTTTTTGTTTCCCATGTAATTCTAATGGGCAGCCAGGGTTAAACAACCTCTGTGCTGAGTTCTAAATGGTTTTGTATACATTGTGATTATTGTCAACTTCCTAGAGAAAAAAATGTGTGTGTGTGTATACATATATATATATATATAATTTTAAGAACATGTAATTCATCTTAGCTTCTTCCAGAAGGCTGTTAATTTTTTTTCTTTCAGAAAAGTCAAGTGGACGAGAAAAACTGTAGAATCTTAGCACATTGCAGATTGTTAAGCATGTCCAAATGTGGCATAAAATGTTACTTTAAAAGCTTATAAACATTTGTTTTTTTAATCTTGTTAATATGTGTATAGTTAATTTTATGAATATATAGATAGATTTTGTTACATATTTTATAATTACTAATCCATAATGCAGAAACCTTTTTGTTTTTTATGGCCATGCCACGCAGCTTGTGGTATCTTAATTCCCTGACCAGGGATTGAACCTGAGACCTCAGCAGTGAGAGCGTGGAGTCCTAACCACTGGACCTCCAGGGAATTCCCAACCATTATTTTTTTTAATGACATGCTAGTGATAGGAAAAATAGTAGATGTAACAGTTCCTGGTGAAGGGGATGGATAAGAATTACCAGGGCTATTCTCCTACTGGAGAAAATGAAGCATAGAGAAACAACTTAATCTCTTTGAACGGGTCAATTTCACAATCAGAGCTAGATCTCAGTTCATGGATCCTTATCTTTTGCTTTCTAGCAACTGGATCTCTTTAGGTTAATTCAGTTTAAAATCAGATACAGAAGACAGTGTAACTTTAAATGCAAAAGGTTAAATTTTCTTAAATGTTAAATTGGAATCACTCAGGCCATTTAAACTTAACCCAAAACAAAAATAGAAATGTAGCATGAGGTATTCTCTTGATCAACAGCTCCTATGCTTGGTGATAAGAATGCAGAGAAGAAAAAGACAGATCTGCCCCAAGGGTACTTATACATGAAGAGTAGTTACAGGAAAGAGCATTGGGCTTGCGGTTAGACTTGCTAGCTGTGTTTTCTCAGGCAAATTAGGAATCAAGATAGGATGGTGATTAAAAAGTGGGCTCTAGAGCTAGATTTCCTATATTTGAAACCCTGTCTCTGCCATGCACTAAACGTGAGGATCTTAGGCAAGTGGTTTAATGGCCCTGTACCTCAGAAATGCGCTTCATCCATAACAGAATAAGTGTTTTCTGTATGCTTTAAGAATTTTAGATTCTGCTTTAAGAATTTTAGACTCTGCTTTAAAGAACAAGAAAAACAACGGGATGGATGAAATTCATAAGAAATGTTAAGAATACATAGTAAGTACATCTTTAACCTATAGGACACGTTAAACATACATAGAATAAATAGACACTTATGGCTTTTTCGCAACGGGTTTGCCGCCAGGATAGAGGTGTCGTGAAAACCACCGCTAAACCTAAGCAAAAATGGGAAAGGAGAAGACGCACATCAACATCGTTGTCACCGGACACGTAGATTCCGGGAAGTCCACCACTACTGGCCATCTGATCTACAAATGTTGTGGGATCGACAAGAGAACTATTGAAAAGTTCGAGAAGGAGGCTGCCGAGATGGGGAAGGGCTCCTTCAAGTATGCCTGGGTCTTGGACAAACTGAAAGCTGAACGCGAGCGTGGCATCACCATTGATATATCCCTATGGAAATTCGAGACCAGCGAGTACTATGTGACCATCATTGATGCCCCAGGACACAGAGACTTCATCAAAAACATGATTACAGGCACATCCCAGGCTGACTGTGCTGTCCTGATTGTTGCTGCTGGTGTTGGTGAATTTGAAGCAGGTATTTCCAAGAATGGGCAGGCCCGTGAGCATGCCCTTCTGGCTTACACTCTGGGTGTGAAACAACTAATTGTTGGAGTTAACAAAATGGATTCCACCGAGCCACCCTACAGCCGGAAGAGATACGAGGAAATTGTAAAGGAAGTCAGCACCTACACTAAGAAAATTGGCTACAATCCCGACACAGTAGCATTTGTGCCAGTTTCTGGCTGGAGTGGTGAAAACATCCTGGAGCCAAGTGCTAACATGCTGTGGTTCAAGAGATGGAGAGTCACCCGTAAGGATGGCAGTGCCAGTGGAACCACACTGCTTGAAGCCCTGGATTGCATCCTGCCACCAACGCGCCCAGCTGACAAACCCTTGCGTTTGCCCCTCCAGGACATCTACAAAATTGGTGGTATTGGCACTGTCCCTGTGGGTCGAGTGGAGACAGGTGTTCTCAAACCTGGCCTGGTGGTCACCTTTGCTCCAGTCAATGTGACAACTGAAAGTGAAGTTTGTTGAAATGCACCATGAAGCTTTGAGTGAAGCCCTTCCTGGGGACAATGTGGGCTTCAATGTCAAGAACGTGTCTGTCAAAGATGTTCGTCGTGGCAATGTGGCTGGTGAGAGCAAAAATGACCCACCAATGGAAGCAGCTGGCTTCGCAGCTCAGGTGATTATCTTGAACCATCCAGGCCAAATCAGTGCTGGCTGTGCACCTGTGCTGGATTGTCACACAGCTCACATTGCCTGCAAGTTTGCTGAGCTGAAGGAGAAGATTGATCATCGTTCTGGGAAAAACCTGGAAGATGGCCCCAAATTCTTGAAATCTGGTGATGCTGCCATCGTTGATACGGTTCCTGGCAAACCCATGTGTGTTGAGAGCTTCTCTGACTATCCTCCTCTTGGCCGCTTTGCTGTTTGTGATATGAGACAGACGGTTGCTGTGGGTGTCATCAAAGCAGTGGACAAGAAGGCAGCTGGAGCTGGCAAGGTCACCAAGTCTGCCCAGAAAGCTCAGAAGGCTAAATGAATATTATCCCCAATATCTGCCACCCCAGTCTTAATCGGTGGTGGAAGAATGGTCTCAGAACTGTTTGTCTCAATTGGCCATTTAAGTTTAATAGCAAAAGACTGGTTAATGATAACAATGCATCGTAAAACCTTCAGAAGGAAAGGAGAATGTGTTGTGGACCATTTGTTTTGTGTGTGGCAGTTTTAAGTTATTAGTTTTTAAACTCAGTACTTTTTAATGGAAACAACTTGACCAAAAATCTGTCACAGAATTTGAGACCATTAAAAAAGTTTAATGAGAAAAAAAAAGAAAAAAAATAGACACTTATGTGTTAAATGTAGATTAAACTGATGAAACAAATGAGAGTGTTAATTTGTAGATAGAGAGCGATGGAAAGCAAAACCTTAAATGTTCACAAAGCATGGTTCAGCTTTGCCTACCTCAAATTGGCCACCCACTGGTATCTGCCCATTCTAGCCCACTTATCCTGTGGTTAAAGCATGCACTGCTGCCCACCAAGTCATCACCGAGCTATAGCTGTGGCCGTGCATACTTACCTTTTCATCTCTCCAGTAGAACAAGCATTTTGGGACCATGAACCTTCCACCTCTGAACTTGCTTGTTTGCCCTCAACTCTGGTTCTTATAACCACACAATCTGTGGTGTAGGCAGTTGAGGCAAAGAGTCAGGATATAGGAGCCTTAAGTGACCCACAAGTAGTGTGGTCATTCTACCTGCTTTCACTAAATGTCTTAACCTACGTAATCTCTTTCCTCTTGCTTCTCACTGTATGTTTTAAGTAGATTTAACAAACTAAATGATTTGAGCATCTTAATTTGGTTTATGAGCATTTCAGTTCCAGGACCTCTGGGATAGCCTGCTAGGTTGTACACTTAGAGGTCACCATAGCATTTCCCTACTACGTATAATATGGGGGTGATGCTGCTGCTGAGGAGGAGGGTTATGATGACAATGATGATGATAATAGTAAATATTTTATGGGAAGGTTGTAGAGATCAAGTCAAGTTAATTCAAGTAAGGCATAATTACATTGTCTTTTCAAAGAACATACAGAATCATTGGAGTGGAAACCAGCAATATGTGCAACCAGGGATCACATCAATTTTCAGTCAGAAAAGATTTATTACATGCTAGAGATAGAGCACTTTGAGACAGTGTCAAAGACATTGAAGGTAGTTCTCATTTTCCCATTTGAGGAAGTGCTTGATAAATATCTGTTGATATTGATGTTGATGCAAAAAAATGGTTTTAAATACAAACTATGAGATGCCAGAGATACAGAATGAATAATGCAGGTAAACAAGTTCAATAAAACCTATCCGGGTAATGGATACAAGTGAAGACACAGGACTGGGCAATTCTACTTCTGCACACATGGTTGGTGAAGGGCTTTGCAGTCAGCAGCTCAGGAAAAGGTTCACAACAGCATGGAGCCATGTGACCAGGAAAGAAAGTGTGGAAGGAAAGAAGAGGCAAAGGTGGGCTGAATGTGACACATGATACAGTGGAGTTTGCATGAAAAGCCCCCAGAGAAGTTTTATAAGGGAATAAAAGCAACTTGACTGATGAAGAGTGAAGGACAGGAGATTGCTTAGGATACTATGGCAGGAGTCAAGGTGTGAGAAGCTGGGAGTAAGGAGAATGGACAGAAGAGGCCGAAAAATATTAAAGTAGAATCCATAGGACTTGGACACTTGATTGGATATGTGGAGGGCATTTGGCTAAGGAAAAAGAGGAAGCTAAGCTAGCTCCCAGGTTTCCAGGTTGTGAGGGGGCACCAGTCACCAAGATCAGAATGAAGGAGAAAGAATAAGTTGAGAAAAAAAGGGATTAAATTCAAATGGGACATAATGATTTTAAGTGTCTCTAGGACAGCCAGATGGAGATGTTCTCTTGATAACTAGAGACAGATACATGTCAGAAGCCATAGAAAGAGGTCAGGGAGAGAGAGAAAATTTGAGACTCATCTAATCATACGTCTGCTCACTGAAGGCAATGGAGAGGATGAGATACACCATGGAGAGTTTGTGGAATGAGAAGACAGCCAAAGAAAGAACCCTGCAGACCCCCAGCATTCAGGGACAGCTACTGAAAAGAGGAAAGATGAACCATACCAAGAAGAAACAGTCAGAGATGTAATAAAGCAGATGTAAGAAAGCCAGGTGAGTGTGGCTTCATGAAGCCAAAGCACAGAGAGAATTTCAAAAAAGCAGAGGCATTTCAACCATGTTAAATTCTGTAAAGAGATGATGGAAACTAAAAGCTAAAAAAAAAAAATCACTGGATTTGGCCATTAGTCATCTATTTACAATATTTGTCAGAGAAGTCAAAAGAGAATAGGCACAGAAATCTGAGTGCAATAGGCTGAGGCAAGAAATAGACCTAAAGAAATAGACATATAAATACAGCTTACTCTTCCAAGGGACAGACACTAGTGCAAATGATTTTAAAATACTTGCAAAGCCACATGCCTATGTGTGAATTAATAGAAGTGTTATGCTTTTTGGCTATTTACCACGTAGTAGATGTTCTTTCAGAATTTTAAAGCTATAGAGTTCTATTACTGGCAGTTGCATAAACCACTGATTCTGGGGTGGAACTTTTTCTCTAAAGTGGATAGGATCCGAGGTAACGTGTTTACAGTCTTTTTGCTCAGGAAGAAGTGATACTTCCTCTTGGGTTCTTTACGGAAAAGTGAGCTCATTATTAGCACTAACATAAGAATTATTCTGCTTTTTAAGTTAAAAAAAAACATGAGGTAAATAATTCTCAGCACTACATAAGCAAATCACTACTTGATACTACTTAAAGGAGTCTCTAACAGATTTATCTATATACCAATGTAAAGATGACTAACATTTATTGAGTCTTACTCTAGTTAGTAGTCTTCCTACTAGCCCTTGGTACTATTATTATCTCCATCTTACAGAGGAAAGAACTGAGACTTAATTATCTGCTCAAAGTCATCCAGCTAGTGAGTGGCAGAATCAGAATTTGAACTCATATTGACTCAAGATCCTACACCCTCAACCAAATGCACAACTGGAACTTTTGAAAGTACAAATACTCTAGTCACACTGCATTTCTCCCTATTCTCTGTACACTTCATGTACTTTCAGGATTTTGTGCCTTTGCATATGCTGTCCCATACCTGCAGTGTCCTTATCTCCTTCCCCCATGCCTTGTGTCTGGTTGGTATAGATCCAAGTCAAATTTCAACTCTACTTTGAGCTCCAATTCTTCAAAGACCTGTCTGCAAGATACTCTCAATACTACAAACAATAAATGCTGAAGAGGGTGTGGAGAAAAGGGAAACCTCTTACACTATTGGTGGGAATGTAAATTGATACAGTCACTATGGAGAACAGTATGGAGGTTCCTTAAAAAACTAAAAATAGAACTACCATGTGACCCAGCTATCCCACTACTGGACATACCCAGAGAAAACCATAATTCAAAGGGGCACGTGCACCTCAATATTCACTGCAGCACTATTTACAATAGCCAGGACATAGAAACAACCTAAATGTCCATCAACAGAGGAATGGATAAAGATGTGGCACATATACACAATGGAATATTACTCAGCCATAGAAAGGAATGAAACTGGGTCATTTGTAGAGAGATGGATGGACCTAGAGACTGTCATACAGACTGAAGTAAGTCAGAAAGAGAAAAATATTGTATATTAATGTATGTATGTGGAATCTGAAAAGATTGGTATAGACGATCTTATTTACAAAGCAGAAATAGAGCCACAGACATAGAGAACAAACATATGTATACCAATGGGGAAAGGGGGGCTGGGATGAATTGGGAGATTGGGATTGACATATATACACTATTGATACTATGTATAAAATAGATAACTAAATGAGAACCATTGTATAGCTCAGGAAACTCTACTCAGTGCTCTGTGGTGACCTAAATGGGAAGGAAATCCAAAAAAGACGGGTTATATGTATATGTATAGCTGATTTGCTTTGCTGTACTAACAACTAACACAACATTGTAAAGCAACTATACTCCAATAAAAATTTTAAAAAAAACTGATACTCTCAGTACCCCTATTATAAAACTTATTGTGCTACATTGTAATGTCTGTCTCCCTAGCAAACTTTAATGTTATTTAGCCCTTTTCCAAAAGCCCAGCACATGGTACATAGTAGTAGGCATTTCGTAGATGTTTGTTGAATGACTAGCTGAATAAAGTTCAATAAATACTATACTTTTCTACTAAATGCAAAACTAACAGTTATATATATACATATATATATATGTATATATATATATATTTTTTTTTTCGGTACGTGGGCCTCTCACTGTTGTGGCCTCTCCCGTTGCGGAGCACAGGCTCCGGACGCGCAGGCTCAGCGGCCATGGCTCTCGGGCCCAGCCGCTCCACGGTATGTGGGATCTTCCCAGACTGGGGCACGAACCCGTGTCCCTTGCATCGGCAGGCAGACTCTCAACCACTGCGCCACCAGGGAAGCCCTAACAGTTATATTTTTAAATAAATAATTTAATGTTTGAATATACACTTTGCCATCTATTTAAATGTTTAGGGAACTAATTTTAACCATTTCAAAACTTAGTGCTATATAAATTTTTCTTTAAAATGCCAAAGCCTCTGAAGATCAGTCTATGTAAGTAGCGTTTACCTAAAGCAATTTGAAAATTATTTTTCACTTGAAGGAGGTAAAAGTCAGTCAAACTGGTTTTTGTTCTTTATTTTTTTTAATGACCAGTTTAAAGATCTTTGTGCATTTTAAGGTACTTTAATTATTGTACAAACTATGAAAAATTTCACTTATTTTAAGATAATGGATATATTTTTCTAATACAACTTTTCTCTTTTTTTTAGTTTTTTAAAATCTTTATTGGAGTATAGTTGATTTACAATGTTGTGTTAGTTCCTTCTGTACAGCAAAGTGAATCAGTTATACATATACATATATCCACTCTTTTTTTAGATTATTTTTCCATATACGTCATTACAGAGTATTGAGAAGAGTTCCCTGTGCTATACAGTAGGTTCTTATTAGTTATCTATTTTATATATAGTAGTGTGTCTATGTCAATCCCAGCAGTACAACTTTTCTATATGTATAATTCCAATATTGTTAGATAAATTATTAAGATCTCAAATATTTTCGGAAAATTTTATTGACACTTCATATGTTTTCTTGATACAATCCTCTTAATTTCTTATTCATTTGCCAAGCATTTATTGAGTGCTCACCTGTGCCAGGCACTTTCTAAACTATGGGGATACAGTACAGACTAAAGCAAAATCTCTCTCCTCTTATGGATGGGAGAGAAAGTGATAACTATTGGTAAACTAGGAATATAAGGACATTTCCTTATGTCCTTGTTAAAGTATAGCTATAGCATGTTAAAGTATAGCTATCTTAAACCACATTCAACAGTACAACCTTAGAAGCATCCCCAGTAAAATCTGGGATAAGACATGCTAGCACTACTATTATTTAATATTGTTCAGAAAATTATAGTCAATGCAATGAACAGAATAAGACATTTGGCTATTGGAAGGCAAAGCCAAAGTAATTATTATTTGCCAATTGCTGATAATTGTCTTTCTAGGAAATTTTGTTATACAGGAAAGCTCTTGGGCTTTTAAAAATATTTATTTAGTATTCCGTAATTTATTAGACACTTTGATTCAGTGATTTTGAATGCTACCTTAATTATGTGCTAAATTATAGGATAGAATGAATGCTGTTTCTGGATTGTCTATTCAAGGCCATTGATATGAAGGTCAATATTTATGAAAATATAACACAACTTTACTACAGCTCTATTTACAAATCTTCACATTTTCTCAAGTCTTCAAACTTATGTAAAACTTTATTCATAGACAAACTACTTTATGCAATGAAGTTAGTCACAATCTAATATTCCTGGCATTTCAAATATTTGAAAAATAATTTTTCCTAGCCTGGTGGGAAATATTCTCTGAATACTCTGCTACTACCATTGTAATTTCCAAATTGAAAAGCGCTGTAAAACTAGTGACTTCCCTAAAAATAAATAAAATGCTTCTCAATTTCTGTACCTGAGCTGCATTTCATTAACCGCAAATTGTTGACCATCTGCCAAGATCCATTTTCTTCTTGTGGCTCTCCCAATGAAGTCATCACTTGTTATTTTGGCAAATGTCTTAGAAATGTGAAAGTACAATTATTAAACATTCCGTTTTATTCTAAATTTGCTTGTTTCAGTCTGAATTTCACAGGCAATTACACATCCACTAAGGTGAGCATCTTGGTGTTCTAACGAATATTTATCAAGTCTCTCTGATTCATATCACATATGACAGCCTAAACAGTTTTAAACCAAACACATAAGGAGAGGCTGATTGCATTCAGTTGCTTTTTCCATCAAGCTTCTTGTACTCTGAAAATCGGATGCTGACGTCTGAAAATGAATTAATTTTCAATAATTGAAGTAAGCTTAGAACTCTGCTGATATAAATCCTATTTATGTGACAATCACTTCTGGCTCCACGTCATACTCTTTCGATTGAACATGATATGAAAGAGTGCCTTATTTCTATTCATTGGTAAGTGGTCGTGCAGATCCTTTTCAAAGTATTTTTAAAAAGAAAAATAGACCTAGATTTTTTTTTAGCTAAAATAATGACATTGTGATCAAACCAAAATCTACTTATCATATGGCATTTATATACAGGGAATCCTGGTATAAATATTTAAAATACAAACTAAAAGTACTGGTTTTTAAAATGCAATATACATTATATTCTTACATCCCTGCCTGCTATAATACTTTGATCTACCACAAGGACACTTATATACACCTATGACAGGAGGGCAGTGTGTAATTAAATGTCTTTGATTTGGCGAGAGTACTGCTCTTTAAAAAAAATTGAGTTCTGTAATGCTCTAACACCACCATCCAAACTCCCTACCAAGGTCTAAAGGTCCTACAGGTCCTAGCTCCTGCCTACTTCTCTGGCCATATCTTACCCGTTCTGATTTGCTCACTCCACTGAAGTGACAATGGCCTCCTTATTGGTCCTTGACTGGGCTTAGCAGAATAGTGTTTGCTGACAGCCACACTCTTCCCCCAGGTAGCCACTTGCTTCACTCTGTCACTTCATAAAGTTCCCCACTGAAATGTCACTTTATTAAAGAGGTTCTCCCTGCAAATCATTCCCAACTCATTTCCCTGCCACATTTTTCTCCACAGCACCTACGGCCACCTGATATATTTCATTTGTATGCATATATATATTTACTGTCTCTCTCTACCCTTACCCACTCTTTCCCAGGACGCAAGCACCGAGAGTAGAAAGTCTGCTGCATCTTCAGTGCCTAGAATAGTGTTTGGCACATAATATGTACTCAAAAAATACTTGCTGAAAATGGCTTTCTTTCCATTAATATTATACTTAATAATACAAGTTCTGGATCACTATTTGAGTTTAAAGATCCAACTATTAATTAGTATCTTGAGAAATATTAAGACTTGGTAGTGTAGATTATTTAACTGAACATAAAACCTACACCTCTTCATCAAACCAAACAGAAAACTGTCATCTCAAGAACCTCTGCACCTTTATTCTATTCTCTTCACAATGCCTGGCCTTGGCCCTCCCTCCATTGTTAGAGGCAATAACAGAGTGCTACCCTACAGTATTCTTACTAGATGGGTTTAGGTGAGAAACACAATGAAGAGGGAATCCAGAAGAGTCATCTGCCCACCAGACCTACCTCATTCACATCCTGACCACCCATCCCTGAACCCCCGCTGGCACCTGAGAAGAGGAGGAATGGCTAGAGTTAACATCTCACTGCAAGGTGGAACATATTTTTGTCTTCTTGTGAAAGTCTCATATTTATACTTACTGGCATTCCCCTTTCCTTCCCTCATATTCTGAGAAATTTTCCATTTTACTCTGGAAGTTCCAAATTTTTAAGTGTTTATAGGGCTTTGAATTCCATGACATTATTCCTTTTCCTTAGGATACTGTGGCAAACTGTATTATTGTCCCCAGTTATTCATTCATCCCTTCTCTACAGGAAGATTAAACATCCACCCCCTACTGCCCTGTGACTTCCCTGCCCCCACTGACATTGGAGTCGGCCATGTGACTTGCTGTGGTCAATGGGTTATGAGCAGAAAAAATACACTCCATGTTTTACCAGAATCTTTAAGAGCCTTTGTGTGGTTGGCTTTTGTTCTTTTCCCTCTGCTTCTTCAGCCTGAGTTCTAGAGTGAGATGACAGGGGGAGCAAAGGACAGCCAAGCGACAGCACTGCAGCTGACCCTCAAATGCCAACATGCAATGTGAACAGGAAAGAACTGTGATTGTTGTAAGTTCCTGAGAAGTTTGGGTCATTTGTTATTGCAGCAAAACTGACAAATGCTAATACGTTCACACTCATTTTTTTTCTCCCACGATTAGATTTTGGACATCCACTGATAGAAAGTTAGCAAGACGCAGCTAACTTCTACAGGAAGAACACTGCTACATTTTCCTCAAGGGCACATGAAAAGAAATACAAATATATACCATGTTCCTAGATAGGAAGATCAGATAGTGATAAGTTTCAGTTCTCTTCAAATTACCCTATAAATTCTGTGTGCTTTTAATAACTAGAATTATTGAGTCTGACAATCATCAGGAAGAACAGCCCCCTCCAAAATTGAGAAAGAGTAATAATAAGGGGCGATTTGCCTTACAAGATATCAAAAACTTACATTAAAGCTATAGTAATCAAAACAAGGAGGTACTAGAACAGGTTCCCAAAGAGACCAATGGACTAGAATAGAGAAGCCAGAAATGGCTGCAGATATATGACAACTTAACATACGACAAACATGGTATTTCAAAATGGTAAGGAAAAGATAGCCTTTCCAACAGATTGTGTAGGGGATAGTTAGCTTTCCTTCTGGGCAAAAAAAAAAATGAGTCAACTCACCAGTGTACAAAAATAAAGACCTCCTGGTTAAAACAAATTCCAAAAGTAAAAGAAGAAAAGTTATAAAGCTTTTTTTTTTTTTTTTAATCTTCAGCAGGAGAAATTTTTACCAAACAGGCACAAAAACCCAAAAGTTGTCATTGAAAGATTGGCTTATTTGACTATGTAACACATTTTACTCCTATAAAGCAAAAGAAACCAAGAATAAAGTTTAAAAAAATTGTAAAACACATGACAGATAAAGTATAAACATATGCGGAGTTGATCCACCTCCCTGTTAATCAGAGAAATAAAAATTAGAGCAGCACTTATTTTTCACTCAGCAGGTTAGGAAAAGTTAGAAAGATAAAAATTGTGTTGGCAAGAATACAAAGAAAGAAACCCTTTCATCCATTGTAGGATTACTGGGAATTTTGACAACCTTTTTAGAAAATGACCTAAAGTTTAAAATAGAAAAAAATCTTTGATCTCACTTTTGGAAATTTAGCTTTCAGGGGAAAAAAAGCATGCTTTTAATATATCTTCAATTTTTATAATGAAAATCAATGTATTAGTTTTATAATATGAATTTTAAAATTTAATATCACACTTCCAACCTCCACCTCACGTGCACCCTTATTCTTTTCAATAGTTTTACACATTCCAGGAATGTCCTCCTTCTCCTTTACAAGTTATCTACCTACCAAATTTTAGGCCCAGCTTAAATTGCTTCTACTCTCTAAATTTTTACTTATTCCTGCAGAGTATACTTGTGATCCTACCTTACACAGCAGTTTTTATGTCCCCAATTGAACATGGTTTTATAATTAAACTTTTTAAAAAATATATAGTAGCGTTGTCCCCCTAACTATTAGTAGTCACTGCTGAATACACCTAGACCTGAGATTCTCAACCCTGGCTACCCACTAGAATCATCTGGGTAGCTTTCACAAAATACAGATGCTCAAATCTCACTCAAACCCAATTAAGTCTGAGTCTCTAAAACTGAGTCCTTGGTATTAGTAAATTTTGAACGTTCCCTAAGTGATTCTAAGGTGTAGCCAGTGTTGACCACCATGACACTAGATGCTCCATAAAAAATTACTTGTTAGTTGACTGCACTCTTCCACTTTGCCAAATCCAGTGGCCAATCATAATTGATATTTCAGCAGAATTTGACCCTGTTGACCATGCCTTCCGTCCTTAAGCTCTCTCCTTCTGGAACTCTACTTCCTCACTGGCTCTTTCTGTGTCCTTCATCAGTTTTCTTTTATCGCTCAGGCCTAAAAGTTAAGAGTACCCCAGCGTTCCATTCCTGGGTCTTATCTCTCTATCAATATTTATCCGCTAGGTGGTATGATCCAGCCTCAAGGCTCTAAATATCATCCACCTGTTGCTTATATTTTCCCCCCAGACGTTTCTCCTGTACCCCAGACTCATAAGAATCACTGGACATCTACACTTGAGACAAACAGGCATCTCAAGTTGATACATCCAGAATGAACCCTTGATTTCCTCTCTGTATTGCTAAACCTGTTCCTTCTGAAGTCCTTCCAATCTCAGAAAATGGTCCATCCATCCTTCTAGTTGTCCAGGCCAAAAGCCTTACATATATATTTGTCTCTTCTTTCTCTAACACACCCATCCAAATTCATCAGCAAATCCTGTTGGTTCTGCTTCCAAAATAGATCTAGAATCCACCTCTACCTAAACCATGTTGCCCCAGGCAATGTTGGCTATCTCACTCAGATTAGAAGCCAGAGTTCTTACACTAACTCATAAGACCCTACATGATCTACCCACTCACTGTACCCAGCTCTCTTACCTTATCTAATGCCATTTTACACTGGCTTATTGTACCCAAGTCACACAGGCTTCTATGCTATTCCTTGAACTGATCAAACATGGTCCCCTCTCAAGTCACGTGCACTTACTCTTTCTTCTACCAGGAATGCTCTAACCCCAGAGGTCCATGTGAATATCTTCCTCCCATCCCTCACGTCCCATATCAAATGTTACCTTATTAGAGTGGTCATCCCTGACCACCAGGACTAGCTAACTAACTTACAGGGCTCAGTGCAAAATGAAAATTCAGGACCCCTTGCTATCAAGACTTTCAAGACAGCAACCCAACATCAAACCAAGCACGGGACTCTGCTAAGCACGAGACCCTGCTAAGCATGGGGCCCTGTGCCACCACAAAAGTCACACACCCATGAAGCCAACCTCACTGACAATGTCACATAAAAAAGCAACTTCACTCCCACAGTCCTTATCTCCTTATTCTCCTTTATTTTTCTTTGTAGAGACATGTATTTATGTGCTTATTATCTGTTTTTCCCCACTAGGATATAAGTTCTGTGAAGTCAGGGACTTTGTGTTTTATACACTGTCATGTCCGCAGGATTTAGACCAGAGCCTGATACATGATAAACACTCAATACGTATTTGTTGAATGAATGAATATCCAATCACAATACATGTTTATAGGTTTTGAAAGAAAAGCATATGACTATATTTAGAAAGAAAAATAAAATTAGAGGTGTGAGCTCCTGTCATTAAGAATGCAAGTAAGTGACTAGTCAGTAAATTGCTTGCTTTCTAGGAAAAAGTTCAAAGCTAATACATATTTTTCTGTCACTTTATTAATTGCACATTAAGCCACTGACACGAAAGGAAGACAACAAATTTTACTAGCGTTTATATCATTTTATGTTTCTGTTACGTACATTAAGACAATCTCAATGATAATGTTTCAACCTCTTTTATGATATAGCTAAATAATATTTCACAAGAAGCAGTAACTCTTAGAAAAATTAATCACTGTTCAAAAATTGCGTCAGGGCTTCCCTGGTGGCACAGTGGTTAAGAATCCGCCTGCCAATGCAGGTGACACGGGTTCGAGCCTTGGTCCGGGAAGATGCCACATGCCGTGGAGCAACTAAGCCCGTGCACCACAACTACTGACCCTGCGCTCTAGAGCCCACGAGCCACAACTACTGAAGCCCACACGCCTAGAGCCTGTGCTCTGCAACAGGAGAAGCCATCGCAATGAGAAGCCCAAGCACTGCAATGAAGAGTAGCCCCTGCTCACCACAACTAAAAGAGAGCCCACGCACAGCAACAAGGACACAACGTAGCCAAAAATAAATAAATAAATTTATTTTTTTAAATTGCATCAGATAATGTCAATAATTCAACAGTATACTTCCTAAGCTTTTCTTAAAGGTGCCTTGTGTTCAAAGGCTACAAACCCCTTAATATATGATTATGTAATGGAAAGCTATCCCATGTTCTCTTCCTACTAAGGTAGATTATTTTTTTAAGTGATTTCTGACACTTTTTCTGAAATCCAAACTTAATACATCATATTTTATGTTTGTTATTTCTATTCCAGCAGGTGCATCCTGTGCTTATATGTAACCAATCCAGACTTTCATTCTATGGCACAGATTTTCCTCTAGGTGTATTCCCAGTCCCTGTGTGTAATATTGCTTGAAAAAAATCTTTACTCTTCATCTCTGATAACAACAACAACATAATTACAATAAGTATTATATAATTCCTTATGTGATTCTGGCCTCCTCTGTGATCTGCCAGTTCACTGGAACCTGAGTCAAGTTCACTTAATGTCTAACAAAGTAGGAGCAATCAATGCTATTGAATTACTTTACTTCAATACTTTGTTCTGTTTAATTCCTGTTTTGATAAGGTTTATCTTTAAATTTTTTTATTGAGGTATAATTGACATATAACATTATATTGGTTTCAGACATAGAACATAATGATTTGATATTTGTATATGTTGTGAAATGATCACCACAATAAGTCTATTTATCATCTGTCACTGTACAAAGTCAAACTTTAGGATTTACTCTCTTGGCGACTTTCAAGTATGCTCTAGAATATTATTGTCTGCAGTCACCATGCTGTACATTACATCACCATGCTTTATTTATTTTATAACAGGAAATTTGTGCCTCTTGATCCCCTTCACCTGTTTCACCTGCTCCCCACTCCCCTGTCATCTGGCAATCACCGTTCTCTGTATCAGTTACTTTTGTTTTATTTTGTTTTATTTGTTTGTTTTGTTTTTGAGATTCTACATATAAGTGAAATCATACAGTGTTTGTCTTTCTCTGACTTATTTCACTTATTTCACTTAGCATAATTCCCTCAAGATTCAACCATGTTGCTGCAAATGGCAAGATTTCATTCTTTTTTACACCTGAGAAGTAGTCCATGTTATTTATATATCACATCTTCTTTATCCCTTCATCCATCAGTGGACATTTAGGTTGTTTCCATATCTTGGCTATTGTGAACAATGCTTCAGTGATCATGGGGGTGCATATATCTTTTCAAATTAATTTTTTGCTTTGTTTTGTTTTCTTCAGATAAATACCCAAAAGTGGAATTGCTGGATATAGGGTAGTTTTATTTTTAAATTTTTTGAGGAAACTCCTTAATGTTTTCCAGTTTTCATTCCCACCAGCAGTGCTTGAGGGTCCCCTTTTCTCCCCATGCTCACCAATACTTGTTATTTCGTGTCTTTTTGATAATAGCCATTCTAACAGATGTAAGGTGTGGTATTGACTTGCATTTCTCTGATGGTTAGAGATGTTGAGCATCTTTCCATTTGCCTGTTAGCTATCTGTATATCTTCTTGGGGAAAATACCTATTCAAATCCTCTGCCCATTTTTTAATCTGACTGTTTTATTTTTGCTATTGAGTTTTATGAGTTCTTGATAAATTTGAATATTAACCCCCCATCAGATACACAATTTGCAAACATTTTCTCCCATTCAGTAGATTGTCTTTTCATTTTGTTGATGGTTTCCTCTGCTGTGAAGAAGCTTTCTAGTTTAATCTAGTCCCACTTGTTTATTTTTGCTTTTGTTGCCTTTGCTTTTCAAGTCAGATACAAACATTCATCAAGTCTGATGTCATACGTTTTCTTCTAGAAGTTTTATGGGTTCAGGTCTTACATTC